>NC_056730.1:474708578-475021305 GCF_019279795.1 Protopterus annectens
TGTCCTGTTTGATTTTAAGTAGTACTTTGGAGAGGAGAGGCAGAGGAGGAAAGGCAAACTGATAGGATTTTCCAGCTGAAGGACAGAGCATCCACTTTCCAAGCTTGTTTGTGGGGAGTCCTTGTGCAAAATTTGTCTAACTGGTAATTCTGGAGGGAGGCAAACAGGTTTATATCCAGGCTCCCCCATTTGTTTGTCAACATGTTGAAAGTCTTTGGTTCCTATTTCCACTCGTGTGGGTCCATGAGGTTTCTGCTTAGATCGTCTGCCAGTGTATTTAGTTTTCCTGGCAGGAATTGAGCTTGTAGATGCACTTGGTAGCTCAAGGCTGTGTTCCACAGTGTCATGGCTAGTCTGCAGAGGGGGTAAGAATGGATCCCCCTGCTTGTTTATGTACCACTTAACAGTGGTGTTGTCCGTCTTTACCATAACCTGTCCTGGAAGAATGTGGTCCTTGAAGGCTGTCAGAGCATTCTGTACAGCTAATATTTCTTTTTGATTGATATGCAGGTGCATTTGACTTGGGTTCCATTTGTCCTGAATGCACTTCCCTGCCAGGGGAGCCCAGCCATGCATAGTCTGATGTGTCTGTTGTTAGAGTTTGGGCGGCAGGGGGTAGAGTGAATGGTAGTCCCTTGTTTTGGTGGCAGGCCTCTGCCCACCAAAGGAACTCTAAGCATAGGCAAAGTACGATAGAAATCATTGCTTCTAGATCCTGAGAATGTTGACACCATTGTAGTTTCCTCATATGCAGTCTTGCATATGGAATTAGAAGAATGCAGGAGGCCATAAACCCCAAGGCTTGCAGTATTTGCCTTGCAGATAGCAGGGTATTTGTGGCCACTAGTTTGAATTAAGTTGCCAAATGAATTTGTTTCTCTGGCATGAGGAAAGCCATCTGGGAAATTGTATTCAAGCTTGCTCCCAGGAATATAATTTGTTGACAGGGTACCAAGTGTGATTTCTTTTCGTTTATGGTGTACCCCAGACAAGTTAGCGCCCTTTGTACAAAAGCTAGAGGATTCAAAAGCATGTCCTGGCTTTCTGCCTGAATTAGACAATCGTCCAGGTATGGGTATATTTGAATATTTCTTTGCCTGCAAAATGCAATGACTGGAGCTAGGCACTTTGTGAATACCCTGGAAGCAGAAGATAAGCCAAAGAGCAGTGCAGAGAACTGATCGTGCATGTAGCCTGCTTTGAAGCGTTTGTATCTTCTGCAAGATTCACTGATTGGGATGTGCAGGTATGCTTCCTTTAAATCGAGTGTTGCCAACCAGGCATCTTTGCCTAGCATAGGAAGCAACTGGTGAAGAGTTAGCATCTTGAATTTTGGAATCACCAAAAAGCTGTTTAAAGTAGACAGGTTCAGGATAGGACGCCATGAATTGTCTTTTCTCTGTACCAGGAAAAGTGAGTAGAAACCTTGTCCCTTTCCCTCTTCTGGCACAGTTTGAATAGCCTGTATGCTTAAGAGAGAGTAATGGCTTCTGAGCCTCTGCCCACTGATTTGGGGGTAGATCTGGCCAACCGTTTGTGTTTGGTAACATGTGGAAGTGAAATCTGTATCCTTGGGACACTATATTTAAAACCCATTTCTCCTGGGTAATGAGTTCCCAGTTTTTTGCATGTAGAGCAGTCTTTCCCCCCAAAGGAGCAGTTAGTTGAGAAGTGCTTGGAAGTTTTAACGTTTAAGTCACTGAGACAGTTTATCATAGGGGAGAGTTTTACTATGCCCAGATTTGGAAGTGGGGGCCCCCCACTGCTTAGTCCTGTGCGTACCCTGGGACTGAAGCCTGGGTGTTCTGCTGGATCTGGGTTAGGACTGAGAAGGCCTGGAAGAGGCAGGAAAGGACCAGTTCTTAGAAGGCCAATGCCTACTAAATCTTGGAGGTTGTACTTTTAAGAAATCTTTAATAGTTTGCATAGATTTAGCTTTTTATGCCATCTTTTTAAGAACGTCTTCTGCCTTACTGCCAAACAGGCGGTCCTGATTTACAGGAGCATCCAGTAATTTAGCTTTAACATGATCTGGCAAAGACTGCTCCTTAAGCCAAGCATGCCTTCTAAGTACAGACCCAGTGACAGCAGCCCTGCAAGATGCCTCTAGTAAATCAAAACCACATTGCAAAGAATGTTTTCAAACTTGTTCAGCAGAATGCATTAAATCCTGTAAATCCTTATTTTCAGCACAATCAGGAACCAACATCATTTAAGCAATCCAATAATATGCTGCTGATACTTTAACATATGAAACTGGCAGTTTAAGGCCCTAATGGCCAAGGTTGCAAAAGTGTATACCTTTTTACCCCATCTATCCAGCGCCCTGGAGTCTCTATCAGAGGGGGTAGGATTTTTGGCAGTAGTAGCTTTAACGCCCTTGGGTCCCTGTGAAATGATCTCAGGATCCGCAGTAGGATTTTTGAAAAGGAACTTGTGAGAGTCAGGAAAGTACAGTTGTGTACACTTACCATAAATATAGACATTCAAGTGTATTCACTGTTGCAGTCATTACATTTGGTAATCCTGCTGGCAGGTTTCCCTCAGTCGGCCTGAATTCCAAAGTCTTGGGCACTGCGTCGGCTGTCATCGCCCCATCCCTGACGTCAGGGGTATAAAAGAAGCAGCAGACGCCATTTTCTTTAGTTTTTCTTAACCCAGATGTCAGGTGCCCACTAAAAGGGTAGCCAAAATTTATATCTATATATAAAATTATATGCAGCAATATAAACTTTTACCTTCATCCACAAGTAAATACACCACATAGGTTGTATAAATCAGAGAAGGAAAGATAGATTCCATCAGAAGAAAAGGAGGAATGGCGGGTGGGTAACCTGGACTGCAACAGTGAATACACTCGAACATCTACATTTATGGTAAGTGTGCACAACTGTACTATGTTCTTCGTGTTTCACTGTTGCAGTCATTACATTTGGGTAGATTCCCAAAGCTATGGTTGGGAGGCTGGAGCTAAACAGCATTAGGAGCGGCTATGAGACCCTGCAGAACTGCAGTGGCAAAGCCTGTCCTTGATTTAGAGTAGAGTGGCAGATGATAGTGCTTTGTAAAGGTGTGCACTGAACTCCAAAGTATCTGCCTCTAAAATGTCCTTAGTTGGTACTCCCCTGAGAAAGGCTGCTGAAGTGGCTGCCGCTCTGCAGTGGCCTATCCACTTTGAAATAGTCTGCTTTGAGATAGCCTTTCCTTGTGACCCAGCAGCATATGTCACTTGTAATTGCTCTGTCTTTCTGAAACCTTTGGTTCTGTCCAAGTAGAATCTAAGCTGTCTGTGTACGTCCAAAGAATGTAGAATTCTTTCCCCCTTGTTCTGTGGATTTGTTAAAAAGTTGGCAGATGAATGGTTTAGTCAAGAGCCACACTGGACACCACTTTAGGCATAAATGTTGTTTTTGTCCTCAGGGAGACCCTGTCTGGATAAAAAATGATGAAAGGTTCCACAGCCATGAGTGCCTGTAGCTCTGAAACTTGTCTTGCAGAAGTTATTGCTAGGAGCAGAGCTGTTTTCCAATATAAAAACTTTATATCAGCAGTAGCAGCTGGCTCAAAAGGAGGTAGGGTGAGTTTTTCCAAGACATAGTTGAGGTCCCATGCAGGCACTGGTGATCTCCTTGGAGGCCTTTCATTTTTGGCTCCTCTGAGGTACTGTTTTAATAAGGAATGAGAAAAGATTGGTGGCTCTGCATTGTAATGAGCCGAAATGGCAGAGGCATGAATTTTAATAGATGAGAAAGATAGGCCTTTGTCCAGCATCTCAGTTAAGTATTGTAAAATCTGAGGAATATTTGGCACAGCTGTATCTGTTCCTTGTGCCTAGTTCCAAGCACAGAATCTCTTCCATTTTTCAGCATATGTTTTTCTAGTACTAGACCTTCTGGCTTCCAAAATGACATCCATCACTGCTTTGCTGAGAGATGTGTTGTATGACTACATTATCCGCCATGCGGCCAGGTTTAAAGTCCTGAGCTGGCTGTGCAGGATCTGATTGTTTTGCTGGGACAGTAGATGCGGTACTTGAGGTAAGGTCCAAGCTGGGCAGTGAGACAAGCTTCTTAATATTGGGTACCAGTGCTGGCATGGCCAGTCTGGTGCAATCAGTATCATCTTTGGCTTCTCCTGTCTGACCTTTAGGAGTACCTTGGGGAGGAGAGGCAGAGGGGGAAAGGCATATACTGATAGGTTTTTCCAGCTGAAGGCTAGGGCATCCACTTTCCATGCTTGTCTGTGATAAATCCTTGTGCAGAATCTCTTTTAGTTGGTAGTTGTGAGGAGAGGCAAATAGATCTATGTCCAGGCATCCCCATTTCCTTGTTATCATGCGGAAGACTTGTGGATCCATGAGGTTTCTGCTTAGATCGTCTGCCAGAGTATTTTTCCTTCCTGGCAGGAATTGTGTCTGCAGATGTACTTGGTAAGTCAATGCTGTGTCCCACAAATTTATGGCTAGTCTGCAAAGGGGTTAAGAACGGGTTTCCCCTTGCTTGTTTATATACCACATAACCGTGGTGTTGTCTGTCTTTATCAGTAGTTGTCCTGGATGAAGTAGGTCCTTGAAGGCTGTCGGGGCATTTTGCACAGCTAGAATCTCTTTTTGATTGATATGTAGATGCATTTGATTTGAGGTCCATGTTCCCTGAATGCATCTTCCTGCCATGTGGGCTCCCCAGTCATAATCTGATTCATCTGTTGTTAGTGTCTGCCTGGCTGGGGGTAATGTGAACGGCTGTCCCTTGTTTTGGTGACAAGCCTTTGCCCATCATCAAAACTCCTGTTGCAGGCAGGGAATGAGAGTAATTATAGTTTCCAGGCTGTGGCAATGTTGAGTCCAAACACTTTTTAGGTACCACTGAAGTTTCCTCATATGCAGTCTTGCATATGAAATGAGTAGGATGCAGGATGCCATGAAGCCCAAAGCCTGCAGAATTTTTCTTGCAGATAACTGGGCCTTTGTTGCTAACATTCTGAAATAGGTAGTCAGTTGCCTTTGTCTAGTGTGAGATAAGCCATCTGGGCAGTTGTACTTAAGCTTGCACCCAGGAATATTATCTCTTGAGAGGGTACTAATTTTGATTTATTTTCGTTGACTGTGTACCATAGGCATGTTAGAAGTTTTTTCACCAACACCAGATGCTGTAGAAGGATGTTCTTGTTCTCTGCTTGAATTAGACAGTCGTCCAAGTAAGGATATATTTGTATTACTCTGTGTCTGTAGAATGCAATTACTGGTGCCAGGCACTTTGTAAAGATCCTGGGCGCAGTAGATAAGCCAAAGGGCAGTGCAGAGAATTGGTAATGCATTGAGCCTGCCTTGAATCTAAGGTATCTTCTGCATATTTGTCTGATTGGGACATGCAGGTATGCCTCTTTTAGATCTAAAGTTACAAGCCAAGCGTTCTTGCCCAGCATGGGCAGAAGCTGCTGCAAAGTCAACATTCTGAATTTTGGTATATCCAGGAATGTGTTCAGAATTGATAGGTCCAGTATTGGTCTCCAGGCCTTGTCCTTTCTGGGTACCAAGAACAGTCTTGAGTAAAATCCTTGTCCCTGCTCTTGCTCTGGTACTTGTTGAATGGCCCTCATGTCCACGAGGGATGAGACTTGTTTTTGTCCCTCTGCCCATTGATTTTTTGGCAGATCTGGCTAGCCATTTGCCTATGGCAGGGTATGGAAATGGAACTTGTAGCCTTGTGACACGATATTTAGAACCCACTTGTCCTGGGTTATAATGTGCCAATTTTGAGAAAAAATTGCTAATTTTCCCCCTAAGGGTGCTGCCGGGAAATAAGTGCTTGGTGCAGACAGGGGAAGTCATTGGGACTGTTTCCTGTAAGGTTGTGATTTGTCTTCTCCACTGCCCCTTTGAGGTTTGTCTGACACAGGAAAGGACCAATTCTTTGCTGGCCAGTGTCTACTAAACCTAGGTGGCTGTACTTGTAAGAAATCTTTGACCATTTGCATAGATTTAGCCTTGTCCTCCATTTTCTTTAACATCTTCTGCCTTAGCACCAAACAAAGTATCATGCTGTAAAGGTGCATCTAATAATTTAACTTTAACATGATCAGGCAGATTTTGTTACTTTAACCAAGCATACCTTCTAATTACAGAATCTGTAACTGCGGCCCTGCAGGAGGCCTCTAAAGAATCAAAACCACATTGCAAAGTATGCTTTCCAACTTGTTCAGCTGCATGCAATATATCCTGCATTTCCTTGTTTTCTGCACATTCGGAGTTTAACAATATTTTCTGTTTAAGCAATGCCATGACATGTTGTTGATATTTGAGCATATGAAACTGACAGCTTAAGGCCCTTATAGCCAAGGTAGCAGATGTGTAAACCTTTTTTCCCCATCTATCCAGTGCCCTAGAATCCCTGTCAGAAGGGGTAGGGTATTTTGCAGCGGAGGCCTCAACTCCCTTGGAACCCTGAGAAATAGTTTCTGGGTCTGCAGCAGGGTTTTTAAAAAGGAATTTATGTGAGTCAGGAACCCTGTAATATCTGTCTGGCTTAACAGGGGCTGGAGGTAAAGAGTCAGGGGTAAGGCTAGACTCCAAAAACACATTATCTACAATGTCCAAGACAGGAGGGATGGCTAGTGGCTTGTGCTGTGGTAGTAACAGGAAATCCCTGAGCCTCTTTTTAGATTCTGAAAAATCTTGGCTCTCCCAGTGGAAATGCTCCCTCATGGTATGTAAGGTTTCCCCAAAAGAATAGTCCTCAGGAGGAGAAGCTGAATGAATGGATTCTTCAGCATCAGAATCCTCATAGGGGGGAAAAGAATATTCCTGATCAGAAGAGGAATCGGAAGAACTGGAAACCTGATCTGAAGATTCATAGTCAGTCTCTTGCCTAGGCCTCTTATCAGGAGGGGGATGGGAACCCCTGATCAAGGTAATCACGTCTTCGGCCATTTTGAGCATCTGTTTTTTGGGCATGGAAACTTGTCCACGTGGCTCTTGAGTTTGCTTCTTTGTTTTTGAAGGTGCTTTAGTCTTTGCCTTTGAAGTTGGTTTAATGTATAGATGTTTGGGTCTGAATACACCCTCAGAAGCCGGTGCCTGCTCAGCGGCTCTGGACCCATCTCAAGGATTAGCATCCGAGGCTCCAATACCTTGAGTTTCCAGCGGCATGGCAGACTCCACGTGGGATTCGGTATTGGCCTGTGACTCAATTAGCGGTCGTCAGGGGCTGTGAAAGCGCCTCATTGAGAACTGGTGACTGGCTTAGAAGAAGCTACGTCATTGGTTTTGGGCATCGGCTGTCTTTCTTTTTCTTTGTGTTTTTTGTAAATTCCGGTAGTCAGATGACTTTCCGATGACATTTCTGGATAATTAAATCTGTGTCCTAAGTAGTTTAAAGCAAAATCCTACAGATGCTTAATAGTCCGTTGGTTAAATGTAGCACAAAACCGACAACCCAGAAAGTTATGATCAGGGCCTAGGCAAGGAATACAGTAAGAATGAAAATCCTTACTAGGTATTTGCTTCCCACAAGAAATACAATTATTAACTTTTTCTGACATCGTTTCTGGAGCAAGAAAAAAGTGTCCCCAACGGGGTACTTAGCTTTACAGAAGACTTCGGATTTGAGTCGGCCGACTGGCACTTGCGAACTGTTTCTGCTTCGGGCACCACGTGGCAAGAAAGACTAAAGAAAATGAAGTCGGCTGCTTCTTTTATACCCCTGACGACCTGACGTCAGGGAAGGGGTGACGACAGCTGACGCAGGACCCAAGACACTGGAATTCAAGCCGACTGAGGGCAACCTGCCAGCAGGATTACCCAAATGTAATGACTGCAACAGTGAAACACGAAGAACATCCCTGTAATATCTATCAGGTTTTCTGGGGAGCAGGAGGTAGAGTCAGGGATTCCGAAAAGGCATCAACAATGTATAGTACAGGAGGGATAGCTAAAGGCCTGTGCTAGCGCAGGAGTAAGAAATCCCTAAGCCACTTTTTAGAATCAGAGAAATACTGACTTTCCCAATGAAAATGCTCCCTAAAAGTATGCAAGATTTCACCAAAAGAGAAATCCTCCGGGGGCGGGGGGGGGGAGCAGAGGGAATAAAGTCCTCAGCATCAGAATCCTCATAGACAGATAAGGGTAAATCTTGGTCATCAGAGGAAACAGAAATTTCAGAATCCTGGTCAGAAGTATCATAAGCGAACTCAGTCCTAGGTCTCAGAGGGGGAAGGTTGTCTTCCCCTGATTAAAGTAATAGGGTCTTCAGACATTCTTATTTGTTTTTTTAGGCATAGAGGCCTGACCATACGGTCTGGGTGTCAGTTTTCTAGGCATGGTTCGAGTTTTAGGCCTTGAAGAAAAAGATGGCGTTGGTTTAGTATGCAAGTCAGTAGGCCTGAATACATACTCAGAAGCTGGTGCCTGCACAGCAGCTCCGGACCCATCCAAGGCAGAGACATCCATAGGTTCCACAGTTGGAGCATCTTGCGGCATACCGGACTCCGAATGGGTCTCAGTAGAGGCCTGCAAATCTGAAGTAGCAGGTATCAGGGGCTGCGAAAGCGCCTCACTGTGCACCGGTGAACTGGTGACTGGCTTAGGCGAAGCGTCATCGGCAGCTTTGGACCTAGGCGGCCTGTCTCTGTCTATCTTTGCGTTTTTTTCAGAATGTCGGTAATAGGATGGCTTACCGAAGACATACCTTGATAATTGAACAGAGCACCAAAATATTTAGAAGCAAAAATATACAGACGACTGATAGTTCATTGTTTAAATAACGCACAAAACTGACAGAGGTACGTTGTGGTCAGGGCCTAGGCAAGGAATACAGTATAAATGAAAATCTTTATGGGGTATTTGCTTTCCACAAGAAATGCAATTATTTACTTTTACTGACATCGGTTTAGAGCAAGAAAAAGTTTCCCTAACGGGGTACTTAGCTATTAGTTGAAGACTTCGGTTCTGAAACTCGAAAACGAAAATTTCAGGAGTCGGCCGACCAGCACTTGTGAACTGCTTCTGCTTCGGGTACCGCACGGCAAGAAAGACTGATGTAATGGCGTCAGCTGCATGTTTTATACCCCTGATTACCTGACATCATGGAAGAGGAGACAGAAACCGACGCAGGACCCAAGACTTTGTTAATCAGGCCGACTGAGGGCTACTGCAAGCAGATAACCCAAATGTGAGGACTGCAAAAGTGAAACACGAAGAACATCTGGAATTCTGCAAGGACATGTCAGCTCAAGCAGCTGAGTTAGCTATTTTACAAACTTCAGTTAATGCAGCTAAGGGACAAGACTGTTACTATTTTTACTGATTCTAGATATGGGCACAGTGTTATGCACGATTTTGGAACATTATGGAAGCAGAGACATCCTCAGGAACTTTGATAAAAAAAAACTCTATTTTATACGAGAACTGTTGGAGTTACTTTTGCCAAAGCAGATAGCCGTTGTTAAATGTGCTGCTCATAAATCTTAAAACCTTGCAACCACCTAACCATAAAAAGGAAATAATTTAGCTGAATCGGCAGCTAAGCAGGCTGCATTATCATCTCCTGTTCAGGCAATACAATTGTAGCCATTACAAACTGAAAAAGTATCTGACATAGTTTTATCTGATTGTTTAATGTGCTTTCATTTCTGAATGCCGCTGAGGACCACGAAAAGGGAAGGTGAATTAAAGATGGCTGCACTCTGTCATCGGACAACCTTTGGCGCCACCCCGAAGGCCGACCTGTGGTCCCACAGATTTTTCTTTACCAATTGGTTAGAGCATATCATTTGCCGGCTCATACAGGTAAAAAATGTTTTGATCAAGCAAATTTTGTCGGACCTGTATGCACCCTACCTTTATGAGGCCATTCAGCATTTAATTCAAATGTGTTCTGTCTAATTTAAAATATGTAAAGCTACTCCTGTCTCCACACAACATATTGCAAAGCTGTCGGAACCATTTTGTTCTGTGCAGTGGGATTTCAGAGAGCTCCCACAGTGTGCTAGATTTAAATACATTTTAGTGATTGCAAACATTTTCTCTGGATGGATTGAAGCTTTTCCTTGTGCAAAACATGATGCAACCACAGTTGCAAAGAAGTTAGTAAATGAAGTAATTCTCCATTTTGGAGTCCCTTGCAAAATATCCTTGGATAGAGCAAAGCTTGTTGAAGACATTTGTACCATGTTAAATGTGAAACTAGCTCTGCATTGTCCTTACCGGCCACAGGCCTCTAGTATGGTTGAGCGTGCCAACCAGACCATCAAGACTAGGTTATCGAAAATTACAGCCGAGACAGATTTAAAATGGCCTGAGGCTTTGCCTTTGGTATTGTTTCCGTCAGATCTGCAAGTGAGTGCTACTAGAAAGTGGTCTCCTCATGCGATTTTAAAGGGCCACCCCATGCGGCTCAGAGCTTCCCCCTCAGCTTCCCCTCCAGTAAACATAGAAACTATTTTACCTGATAATGCTCTGTTGCATCGCCAAGCCCTTGTTTCTCTTTTGCAGTGCTACCACAAGACTGTTTTCTCCTCCTTGCAGCCACCTAATCCAGATGTCACGCATTCCCATCCAGTCCGGTGATTGGGTCTACGTGAATAATTTCTGATGCAAGCATTCTTTGCAACCTCGCTGGAAGGCACTGTTTCTGGTACTTCTTACTGCAGCTTCAGCTGTTCGTCTGCAAGGATCACAGTCTTGGATCCACATGCCCCATGTGCGAAAAGTACTACCGATTGACAATCATCCACCACTTTCTTTCACTAAGGATGACTTTATGAATCGGTTGCCCATTGCACCAGAAGCAAAAATCCAGCTAACCATGAAAACAATTGATCAAATCACCTCTTGTCGATACTGCTGTACCCACCACATCTACTCAAGTTTAAGGCTTTTGGTGCCCCGAGTTCCGACAAATCAGCAGCAGGGATTCCTTTTCCTCAACGACATTGGGTATGTGCCCTCTGTTTTGGCCATTTCTATTTCCTGCAGCTGCCATCCATTTTCATTTGCCTGGTGTCACTAACATTGACATCACCAAAAGAGCTACTCTGCACCCGGCTTTTAATACTTATCAAGCTATAAAATTCAGCTATGCTCTGTCTTTTAATATCAGCAACTGTTGGGTTTGTACTGCTATCCCTACTGTGCATGGAGGATTGATGATGGCCACATTCCCCTTGAATGCAACTGACACTTGGGCTAGCCTGCTTTATGAGATATCAAATGTTAAAAGACAAGATTTTGTTGCAACTATTTAAGAGACAAAATGGGACAGTGTGTGTTCAGAAAAGTGGAAAGGTAAGTCGGTTGGAGTTTCTGCAATATGACTGTAGCATACTAATGTTTTGGAAAACTAAACAAAAGTTTTGATTCTTATTGCAACACAACATACAATGAACTTTATGACATTTTAAATAAAACCAGTAATGACACACAAGTGTGTAAAGAAACAGGGGTAATAGACAAAAGGTATTTCATGCAGAACAGGGCTATGTCTTTGATATTTCAACCAAAGCTGAAAATTATTACCTTATTTGTGGGAAAAAAGCTTATAAAATAAATGGTTGCCTGGAAACTGGTCAGGCAGCTGCTTTCTAGGCTACTTGGTTCCCACTATCAGACATACTGATACCTTACCAGCGGGAAAGATTCGAAATGTACGAGAGGTCAAACCTACCAACAACCCAGTAGGGAAAGTAGATGCTTCATGGATATATCACCATGATTTAGCTCAAGGAGCATTTAAGGACCTAGCCCATATGGATTTAGGTGAGGACACAATTGCTGGAGCAGGTATATTTCCTGCCTATGGAGCTCCTAAAGCCATTTGGGAACTACGCAAGCTGTCAAAATTGTTAGAAGTTTTGGCAAATTCAATCTTTGAGACTGAGTCTGAATGCTCATGAATACTGAAATGACTGCAACAAGAACTGTGGTACTGCAAAACAGAATGACACCTGATTTCATGCTTTCTTTTAAAGGGGGGTGTACGCACGCTTGTGCAAGAGGAGAGCTGTACGTTTATTCCAGATAACGAGCGTGCAATAGACAGCCATCTTGAAATCTTGCAAAAGGTTGCTGAACTGTCGCATGCTAAAGAAGCGGACAGTTCTCAGTGGGCTTGGCTCACTAATTTGTTTTCTGGATTAGGAGGTGGAATACTTAAATTTTTTTAATAGCGATTATTGCCATAGTATTGTTTGCATTATTGCCTATATTAAAAGCATTGTTTAAAACTGCTAAATGCCAAATCACCTGTAAAACTGCAGCATGTAATTACTGACTAGAGTGATCGTGTTTAATTGACTGTGCAAAACATTGATGAAGGATGCACTGAAATGGATACAAATGTAGATAATGTAATGAAAGACTTTGGCAAATGAATGAATTCACAAGAAAATTAGGGGTGATGCTTACACAGCATCAAATGGGGGATTGTAAAGGGAAAACTGAATAAGAAGTATATGTTTTGGTAGAAAGGTCTGAGTATGTATTTGAGGGCATGCGTAAGAGAAAAACAAAGAACTGAACATGTGTAAAAAAGCTGAACGTGCTTTGTCCTTTTTATGAAAATCTTGTGTCTCAGAAGTATTAACCTTCGTTGTACATAAAGTTGCTGACAAGTATGTTTTTCTCTCTCTCAAGGTAAAACCGCTGACTTTTGGACTTTAACTGATAAAGATGACTTGAGGAAGTAGTTATTCTGCCTGAGACCTCAGAACAGCGGGGTGGGTATGATCTAGTTTGAAAGATGTGTACAAAGTCAATTGGTCAGTGTCCAAATCTGTCTAGCCTAGTAAAGTACAGTTTTGTACCTACCATAAATGTAGATGTCCGAACTGGATAGCATCTGCAGTCATAACAAGTGGGTTGTCCTGTCGTCAGGCAGCCCATCAGTCGGCCGGATTCCAAAGTCCGGGTCCGGCTTCGGCTGATGTCGCACTCCACCCGACGTCATCTCTGTTGGTCTTCGGGTATAAAGGCATCAGCCGACGCCATTTTCCTCAGTGTTTCTTGCCCCAGATGCCAGTAGCCCTCTTGCAGGCTAAAATTTGGATAGATGCCAATGTTTCCAAATAGATAGAGGTAAACACAACAATAAGCATGTATGTACATATACACAAACAAATACACCATAAAAGACAACAGCCCAACAGCTAGCTATTAGAAGGGTAAACACCCTAGGAGTACCACAGAGGGATGGAGGGAGGCTAATCCTGACTGCAGATGCTATCCAGTTCGGACATCTACATTTATGGTAGGTACAAAACTGTACTATGTCCTTCATGGATGCATCTGCAGTCATAACAAGTGGGTAGAATACCATAGCCAACTAGGGAGGAGGATAAAAATAGATTATGGTGTGTTTAGGATCCCTTGCAGTACAGCAGTGGCAAACCCTGCTCGGGATCTGGAATATAGAGGCAAATTATAATGCTTGGCAAATGTATGCACGGAGGTCCAAGTAGCCGCCTCAATAATGTCTTTGGTTGCCACTCCTCGTAAGAAGGCTGTGGTAGTGGCTGTTGCCCTTGTAGAATGAGGTCTTATGTTCTGTGGAATTGGTTTTCCATGGAAGGAGTAACAGAATCGTATGCAATTTCCTATCCATTTGGAGATTGTCTGTTTGGAAATAGCTTTTCCTTCCCTTCCTGTTGCATAGGCTACAAAAAGTTGGTCAGTCTTTCTGCTATTTTTTGTTCTGTCCAAGTAGTAGCGTAGCTGTCTATGTACATCCAAGGTATGCAGTATTCTTTCCCCTCTGTTTTGTGGGTTGGGAAAGAAGGTAGGTAGGTGGATTGCCTGGTTTAAAGACAGTCTGGATATCACCTTAGGCATAAATGTAGGATTAGTCCTCATGGACACTCTATCTTGGTGGAAGATTAGGAAGGGTTGCACTGCCATTAAGGCCTGTAGTTCTGAAACCCTCCTTGCTGAAGTAATTGCCAGTAGGAAAGCAGTTTTCCATGACAGGTGTTGTAGGTCTGCTGTTGCTGCTGGTTCAAAGGGTGCTAGTGTCAACTTTTCTAGCACAAAGTTTAAATCCCAAGCTGGTAATGGTGGTTTCCTTGGAGGTTTTACATTCTTGATTCCTCTGAGGAATTGCCTGAGCAAAGGGTGCGAAAAAACAGGTGTATCAAAGCTGTATTCTGCTGAAATAGCTGATGCATGTATCTTGATGGAGGAGTAGGACAGGCCTGAATGAAGAAGTTCGGCCAGATACTCCAGAATGTTAGGCATGTCTATGTTTGACACATCTTTTTCTCTTTCCGTACTCCAGATGACAAACCTTTTCCATTTTCCAGCATAGTTCCTTCTTGTTGAAGGTCTGCGTGCTTCAAGAATAATGTCTTTAACTCTTTGGGAAAGTTCTGGAATAGCTGCTGTTATGTGATGTTCCATGCAGTCAGTTGCAAGGTTTTTAGGTTTGGATGTATGATGCTGTAGTTGTTCTGCGTTAACATCAAGGGCATCAGGGGAATTGTCCACATATTGTTCCGAGACATGCTCCTCAGTAGTGGGTACCAGTGTTGTCTTGGCCAGTTTGGAGCTATCAGGATTATCCTTGGACGTTCTTCCTTGATTTTCAGTAGTACCTTGTGTATCAAAGGAAGAGGCGGGAATGCATATGCTGTTAGGCCTTTCCAGTTGAAAGAGAGCGAATCCACTTTCCATGCTAATGGGTGGAATGTCCTTGTGCAGAATTTTTTGAGCTGGTGATTGAGAGGTGATGCGAATAGGTCTATCTGTGGCATTCCCCATTTCTTTGAGATGGTCTTGAAGATGTCCGGGTGCAGCTTCCATTCGTGGGCATCCGAAGTGGTTCTGCTTAATATGTCTGCTAGGGTGTTGTCTTTCCCTGGTACAAATATTGCCTGTAACTGGATGTTGTAGCTGAGTGCCAGGGTCCACAGCTCCAAGGTCATTCTGCATAGGGGGTATGAATGAGTGCCTCCCTGTTTGTTGATGTACCACATGACTGTGGTGTTGTCTGTCCTTATCATCAACTGGCCCTCTTTGAGAAATGGTTTGAACTTTTGGATTGCCAGTTTTACTGCCAGCATTTCTTTTAGGTTGATGTGCAGTTGAAGTTGATCCTGTGTCCACAATCCTTGCACGCATTTGTCCAGCATGTGGGCCCCCCCCTCCTAGGTCTGAAGCGTCTGTTGTGATGGTCTGGCTTGCTTGACACCTGCGAAAGGGTAGGCCTGGGTTTGACTGGCATGCCTGAGCCCACCATAGGAACTCCTGTTTTAAGCATGGAATTAGTGGGATTTCTGTTTCTAGACTGTGTCTGTGTTGGGACCATAAATTCTTTAGGTACCACTGTAGTTTTCTCATATGTAGTCTGGCAAATGGAACCAAGATTATGCATGATGCCATGAAGCCCAAGGCCTGCAGTACTTTTCTTGCTGTTAACTTGTTCAGTTTTGTTAGTGCCAAGAAGTATAGAGGGAGTTCTTTTGTTTTTCTGTAGTCAGGAATGCCATTTGTTTTACTGTGTCCAATTCCTACCAAGAATGTCCTTGTTTGGGATGGTATCAGCCTTGACTTTTGTAAATTGACTGTGTATCCCAGTGCTTGTAGCAAGTAAATGACCCTTTGTAAATCTGTTGTCAGCTTGCTTTTGTTGTCCCCTTGTAGCAGGCAGTCGTCCAGGTATGGGTAAATTTGAATTCCTGAAGTCTGCAATGGGCGATTACTGATGCCAGGCATTTTGTGAATACTCTGGGCAGTAGATAAGCCAAAAGGCAATGCTGAGAATTGATAGTGCTCTGATCCTGCAAGAAATCTGAGGTATCTTCTGCAGATTGGTCGAATGGGGACGTGCAGGTATGCCTCCTTGAGATCTAGAGTTACCAGCCAAGACTCCTTGCCCAGCATGGGAAGAAGTTGCTGTAGGGTCAGCATTTTGAATTTTGGGACAATGATGTATGTATTTAAGGTGGACAGGTCGAGAATTGGTCTCCAACTTTTTTCCTTTCTTGGAACTAGGAATAGTCTGGAGTAGAACCCCTTTGCTTGCTCTGCTGTTGGCACTCTTTCCACAGCTCTCATGTTTGCTAACTCCATTATCTGGCGTAGAGCCTCTGTTTTTTGATTTGGAGGTAGATTTGGCATTCCTCTTTTGACTGGAAAAGTGTGGAAGTGAAACCGGTAACCTTGATCTATGGTTTGTAAAATCCACTTGTCCTTTGTTATGTAGTGCCAGTTCTTTGAAAATAAGGTTAACTTTCAGCCTAGAGGAGCTGCTATTTGTTCCCTGGTAGGCGGATTTAGGGTTAAGTCACTGTGGTTGTGTTGATGTAGTGGCAGTGGCTGTGTCTGTGCCTCTGTTGTTACCTTGCCACTGTCTTCCTCTGTAGGCACCTCCTCTGGATTGGTTTCTGCCTCTGGAACGTCTATTCCTGCCCCTTTGAAATTTTGAGGAGTCAGGAAAGGACCAATTTTTGGCAGGCCAGTTCCTGCTAAACCTTGGGGGTTGAACCTGCAAGAAATCTTTAACAGTTTGAACAGATTTTGCCTTTTCTTCCATTTTCTTCATAACCTGCTGGGCAGATGTACCAAACAAACTTGTCTTGTCCATAGGAGCATCTAGCAACTTAGCTTTAACATGATCCGTAAAGCTTGTTCCTTTAGCCATGCATGCCTTCTTATCACTGTGCCTGTCATGGCTGATCTAAATGAAGCCTCCAGTGCATCATAGCCACATTTTAAGGAATGGTTGCTAACCTGTTGTATGTTATTTACCATCTCTAATACATATTTCTTATCAAGAGATTCATCAGTGGTTAGTTTTTAGTTAACTGATCCAGCATAAACTCTTGGTATTGTATCATGTGAAACTGACAGTTTAAAGCTCTAGCTGAGAGAGTAGCTGAAGTGTAGACCTTTTTACCCCATCTGTCTAATGACCTTGCTTCCCTTTCAGAAGGAATAGGGTTTTTAGTTATGGTCGCGGCTACTGCCTTGGGGCCCTGGGATATAGTTTCTGGGTCTGCAAGTGGAGCCTTGTAAAGGTGGTGATGAGTATCTGGCACCCTGTAAAATCTGTCTGGTTTGGCAGGGGCTGTGGTAAAGAATCTGGAGCGGAGCAAACATCATTGAAAGCATCATCCACCACAGAGAGAACAGGGGGTATAGCTAAGGGCCTGTGCTGTGGGAGGTGCAGAAAGGTCCTAAGTCTTTTTCTGGAGTCTGAAAAATCCTGTTGCTGCCATTGGAACTGTTCTCGCATGGCATGCAAGGTTTCCCCAAAGGAGAATTCTTCTGGTGGGGAAGCAGCTGGGATGGATTCTTCAGCATCAGAATCTTCAAAATTGGAGAAGGGAGCCTCTGGCTGGTCAGTTATGTCTGATTCATCAGCAGAATCATCAGAGGACACTGGCTCGGGGGCTCTGCCCTAGGTCTCTTCTCTGGGGGCTGAGAGGCCCTGTCTGGGTGAGATTGAGATCCTCTAATTAAAGAAATTAAATCTTCTGCCAAAGTAAGCATTTTAGAACTAGAAGAGGGCCTGGATGTGGGTGGTTTAACAGGCACTGTTTTAGTAGTCTTGGCTGCTTTAGCCCTGGCGAAGGCCTTAATGGACATGGCTGCTGGAGGCCTAGCAGCACCACGTGCTGGGGTAGAAACATCCAAGGGGATGGTGTCTGATAAGTCAACCACCGTAGTGGGTAAAATTTCTGAAGTCGTTTCAAGAGTTGTAGCAGGGGCCTCAGTTGTAGGAATAGGTTCAGCTGTACTTTGTTCAGTTTTCTCAGTTTCGGCCGAAACCGAGACACTCGCGGTTTGCTTGCCCATGGTTTCGGCCGAAACCGCGGACCGCGAGTGTCGGTCTTTATCTTTGCGTTTTTTGCTAGATTGGGTAGTCGGAGGATCCGACGGCATAATGTACGCAAAATCAGAACCGAAAAACTGTTCTGCAAACTCCGACCGACGCCTAAGCGTTCGTCGGTTGAAAGAAGCACAGGCCGAACAGGCTGCTACGTCGTGGGCTGGGCCTAAACAAGGCAGACAGTAAGAGTGGAAATCTTTATGAGGTATTTGTTTCCCACAGTTTAAACAATTGTTAACTTTTTCTGACATCGGCTGAGGCAAGAAAGAGTCCCCAACGGAGTACTTAGCTTTAGAAGTCTTGAAGTAGTATTCGGTAGAAGTAATCTCTGGATCCGACCGACCGGCACTTGCGAACAGCTTCTGCTTCGCCACGGCAAGAAAGACTGAGGAAAATGGCGTCGGCTGATGCCTTTATACCCGAAGACCAACAGAGATGACGTCGGGTGGAGTGCGACATCAGCCGAAGCCGGACCCGGACTTTGGAATCCGGCCGACTGAAGGGCTGCCTGACGACAGGACAACCCACTTGTTATGACTGCAGATGCATCCATGAAGGACATCAGGGATGTTATTGTGTTAAACCTATAGGTGTTGAAACTTGTCCAAAGATGACTGGTCAGTATTACATTTCTTGGTCTTAACTGCTGATGCTGCATATTAAAAGGTATATAAGCTTGGAAACTTTATACTTCGGGGAGACTGTTCCTGAAACTCCCACATGCATGTGTGAAATAAAGATGTTGAACTGCTGCTAAGAGACTGGACTCTGTTCTTGTCATCTTTAACGCATCTTGTCTGTACTCAGTTTCATTACATGTGCTTTCAGTTTTGCATTCCGGTCCATCACTTGCTGAAGTTCCTGTTCAGAGAGACAGTTTGTAGTGCCACATCATTTGCATAAATTAGCTTTGTTGCTCTGGTCACTATGATCTGTCTGCAATTCAGCATGAAAACGAATATGCTAGAAATAAGCTCTGATGCACACGCACTCGGAATGGGAATAGAATATATATGCATGCAGACATAAATCTTCCTCCCAAGTCAGTAACATATTACCACAAATCTATCATTAATGTCCATTTTCCTCTATCACTGTTAGGATCTCTGATGATGGAGAATGTCCATCCTAAAATTGTTTTACCAAATTCACTTGTTCATTTCTGTCAAAATGCATCTCCTGAAGAATTACTTGCACCCTATTACTTCTTTATATGTCAAAACTCTTTGCCTTTTGTCTATGCCTGCAAGGCTATTGACATTCTGTCAGTACTGTCAAAACATCCATTCTAATAAAAAAATACTCCCACATATTATATACGACAGCTATTTTGAATGTATTTTTCCAACAGGAGGATTACATTAATACACTAGTGGTTGGCAGGCTGAGCTTGTATGTAATAGATGCTTCTTGCATCTATTCTCAATTTGTGCTACAACTGCCAGACTTTTCACTTCAATTAAAGTCCTCAAGAAACAAAACTAAATGCATTTTCAAAACCCCACCCTTTCAACTCAGCAAACATGCAAAAAAATATGAATACCTTCCAAAAAGGAAACCCCCCCCCCCAATTAATAAGACCAGCTGCTCCAAATCATAAGCTACGATCAATGGTATTGCCTATACTAAAGTGCACAGATTCTGTTCCGAAGTACACTTGTTTCATAAGTGAATTAATTCCCAGCTAAACCTAAAAGTTAGTGATTTTGGAAGAAAAATGCTGTTGATTTTTTTTAGTTTCACTACTTACTTAGTTTTTCTTAACCACAACAATACAATGACATGTTAAGTAAAGGAAGAAGACTGAATACAGATGCAAACCATGACTAATTAAAACTTGCTGCTTTAAAAGAGCAGTTTCTAACTTGCACCGTACTTTCACTACTACACCATAATGCGCTAATTTTCAAACACAAGGTGTTCTGCCTGCAAGACCTAGTTGACAACTTGTCTTTGTAGGAAGTAATGTAGCATGGAAATAGTAGCCTAAAGGACAAATTTATAAAAGACTTTCTAGAATGATATCAGAAAAGGAGGTCTTTGATAATGAGGGAAGTTTTGGAAAATATGTTTTTGGAGAGAGGATACCCTCAGTCCTTAGTAAGAACTCTAAGTGAGGAGTTTTTGAACAACAGAATGGAGAAATACCCCCATTTACTGGGGGTTGGTCTGAAAGATAAAACACAAAAGAACACCTACAGGAGCATTCCACCACGATAAGGGTGGTAGGAAGGATGGGAAGACATCCACTAGGGAAGATGCCAATAGTAGTGACAGCAATAGGTTACAGTGTACTGGACAAGATAGCAATTTCAACAGGGCATTCATACTGGAATATAAAAAGAAGTTGCGTCTTACCATAACGTTCCATCTGTATTGTTGATCCTTGTTCAGTCATTACGCATGGGTATCGGTTCAGAGTTCGGAACCGAGCCGCCCATTTTCCAAGCTCGCGTCAGCTTCAAACTCTTGAGCTAAACTCTTACCCACAATCCCCTTCTCCCTGTTACCTCAGATTGAGTTTGCAAGTTAAAGAAGGTAGAGGCTACCTCTGGTCAAATAAAATAAAAAACCAAACACCTCTGGTCAAATAACCTAAGAGAACCAGATGGTGAGATCCACTAGAAACTACAGGAGGGGGAAGGAGGGAGGGTCGTAATGACTGAACGAGGATCAACAATACAGGTGAAATGTTATGGTAAGATGTAACTTCTTTATCTGATAATGTTACTCCGCATTCCTTCCTTACGCATGGGACAGAGTCCCCGGCTACCTCTATTCCTGGGAGGCTCTCATGGAAGGACATTCCTGAGCAGCATAGAACTGAAAGATGCTCTTCCTCTGGAGGCCAAATCCAATTTATAATTATTGATGAAGGTATGAGGCGTAGCCCAAGTTGCAGCTGCAACAGCAGATCCTAATCTAGGTCCAGAAAAGGCCAAAAATAACTTGTCAGATTTGCAAAAGGGTTTAGTCCTGTTTAAATAAAAACTGATTTGCCTGTGTATATCTAGGGTATGTAGGCAATACTCTCCTCTGTTTGAATGAGTGGGAAAGAAAACTGGCAATTCAATGGCTTGCTTAATGGACATTTCAGAGATCACTTTAGGCAGAAACGACGGATTAGTTCTCAGAGACACACTATCTCTATGAAAAATCAAGTATGGACTCTTGATACATAAAGCCTGAAGTTCAGAAATACGTCTGGCAGAAGTAATAGCGTCCAAAAATTAGAAGTTATGTACTCACCATAACGTTCCATCTGAGTAGGTGACTTCATTCGGATGCAACCTGTGGGTATCGGATCCGACCTCGGATCCGAGCCGGCAATTCAAAAGCTTAGGCTCCGAGCTCCTAGCTCCTCCCTCTTACCCATAATCCCTTGCCAAGCCCTGACTGACCTCAGATTGAGTTTGCCTCAAAATACTGACAACAGTACACTAAATCAGCATAAATACTCGCTCTAAAAAGGTCAGGGGGATGGAGGGGGGGATGGTTGTATCCGAATGAAGTCACCTACTCAGATGGAACGTTATGGTGAGTACATAACTTCTAAATCTGAAGTAGGCAGACTTCATTCGTCTGCAACCTGTGGGACAGAGTCCCTAGCTACCCGAGTCTTGGGCGGCCGTCATGGAAGGATGTTCCGGAGCACCGCTGAGCCAAAGGATGCTCTTCCTCTAGAAACAACATCCACCTTGTAATGAGAAATAAAAGTATGAGGCGAGGCCCAAGTAGCTGCCACGCAGATATCATCCAATGATACGCGGGACTTAAAGGCGGCTGACGTAGAAACTGCCCTAGTACAATGAGCCGTAACCCTCTGAGGAGCAGGTCTGCCTGAAGTGTCATATGCCTGCAGAATACAATTAGCAATCCATTTAGATAGAGTGACTTTAGATACTGCTTTACCCAGAGCAAATTTAGCAAAGGAGACGAACAGCTGATCTGATTTCCTGTGGCCAGCTGTTCTGTTAATATAAAAACGTAATTGTCTATGAACATCCAAGGAATGCAATTTGTATTCTCCTTTGTTTGAGTACTTGGGAAAAAACACCGGCAAATTGATTGACTGGTTAATATTGGATTCAGAAGAGACCTTCGGAAGAAAAGATGGATTGGTCCTGAGGCACACCCTATCAGAGAAGAAAGAAAGATAAGGCGGTTTGACACACAGAGCCTGAAGCTCAGACACCCTTCTGGCTGAAGTGATAGCTACCAGAAAGGCAGTCCTCCAGGAAAGGTACTTTAAATCAGAAGAAGCTGCAGGCTCGAAGGGAGGAGCAGTAAGGGCCTGCAGGACTAAAGACAAGTCCCAAGGCGGTACAACCTCCTTGACTGGAGGCCTTAACAAAAAAACTCCTTTGAGAAATGTTTTGCATAATTTCGCCATAAGGAGCTGTGTCATGACCAATGTGATAATGCGAGATAGCTGCCAATTGTACCTTAATCGTGGAAGAACTAGCCCCTTGATGAAAGAGGTCTGTTAGAAAATCCAGCACCGCTGACATAGGTGCCGAGAAAGGATCCAAAGTTCTCTGTCCTGCCCATATAGAGAATCTCTTCCATTTACTCCGATAAACCTGTCTGGTGGAAGGTTTATGAGCAGCCACTAAAATGGCCTTGACCGGTGAAGAGATACCGGAGTCCTAATTAAGGTTGGAACTGGAGCAGCCAAGCTGTCAACTTCAGGGTCCGCAGATTGGGAACTGACATTCCCAGAGGGTGAGAGATGAGATCCGAATTGGATCCAGAATCCATGGTGGATTGATTTTGTGAGACCATACAAAGGGAACCAAGGTTGTCGAGGCCAGAATGGGGCAATGAGAATCATTCTGCTCCCCAAACTGTTGGCTTTCTGCAGAAGCCTCTGCATCAGAGGAAGTGGAGGGTAGGCATAAAGGAGACCGGGAGGCCAAGCATGCACCAGAGCATCCTCGAACTCCCCTGGTGGGGAAGCAGAGCGAAGAAATTGTCGCATTTGGCGTTTGAGGGAGAGGCAAAAAGATCGCAACAGGGTTGCCCCCAAACGGCAAAAATCTTCTTCGCTACTTGAGGATTGAGAGACCACTCGTGTGGAGAAAGGATAGTGTGACTGAGCTTGTCCGCAAGGATGTTGGACTTTCCCGGAATGTGCGTTGCTACCAGAAAGCGTTTGGTGGAAAATGCCCATTCCCAGACTCTCATGGCCTCACGACAAAGGGGTAAGACCTGGTTCCTCCTGCTTGTTGATATACCAGACTACCGACATGTTGTCTGTCTGAATCGCAATAGTCCCTGAAGGAAGAACGTGGTGAAGTGCTTGCAACGCTAGGAGCACTGCCCTCATTTCCAGGACATTTATATGCAATGACGTCTCTGTGGGATTCCACGTGCCTTGGACAATCTTTCCGCAGAATGCCCCCACCCGAGGCAAGAAGCGTCCGTGGTCACTGTGGCTCGGGAAATGCAGCGCAAAAGGTCTCCCTGCCAGGGGCTCCGGAGAAAGAAGCCACCAAAGAAGGGAGTCTCTGCATGCTCTGCTGACCGCAATCGGAGCGTTTAGAGACGAACAAAGAGGGGACCACTGAACTTGAAGGGTCCATTGAAGAACCCGCATGCGTAAACGGGCATGAATGAGAAGCGGGATAGCTGCCGCCATAGAACCTAGGGCCCTCAGGACCGAAGCTGCAGTTGGAGATGGTTGCAGGATCGCTGTCACATGACACTTCAGGCTGGCGATACGGTCTGGGGTGAGGAAGGCTCGCATTGATCTGGTGTCTAGTCTTCCTCCTATGAAATCTATAATTTGAGTGGGATTCAGAAAAGATTTCTCCCAGTTGATCGTGATGCCCAGCCTTGGTGCTAGTTGAAGAAAGTAATCCCTGGCTGAGCACAGAAGATGCCTTGATGATGCCGTCAGGAGCCAGTCATCCAGGTACGGAAAGACCTGTAATCCCTGGAGCCTCAGGTGGGCCGCTACCACCGCTAGCACCTTGGTAAACACCCTGGGGGCTGAGGTGAGACCAAAGGGAGGACCCTGAACTGATAATGACTGGCTCCCAGCCGAAGCGAAGAAACCTCCTGGATCGTCTGTCCATCCGAATGTGGTAGTACGCATCCTTGAGGTCTATGGAACACATCCAGTCGTTCTCCCTCAAGAGGGGAAGTATAGATTGCAGGGTGACCATCCGGAACTTTTGCTTGGTTACTGACAGGTTCAACTGGGAAAGGTCTAAGATTGGTCTTAAGTCCCCGTCTTCTTTGGCACCAAAAGAACCTGGAGTAAAACCCTAATCCGGTTTGATCTGGGGACGCTGGATGGCTCTTTTTCTAGCAGCTGCTCGATTTCGATAGCCGCCTCCTTGGTCGGGTGGAACATCTGGGAGGCTGCGAGATTTGGGAATCTTGAATAGGGTATTGAATATCCTCTGGATATAACTCGAAGCACCCAACTGTCTGTTGTTATGGACTCCCAAGAAGTCAGGTGCATCGAAAGCCCCCGACTGCCTCCAGAGACGGACAGCCGGGCAACCCTTCAGGGCTGCTGCGTGGTGTCTCAGAGAAGGGTTCTCTGGACCCAAAGTTGCCAGGAGCCCCTGCCTCTGGCACGACGACCTCCCGTCCTCCTCTGCCACGGAAGGACTGGTTATCCAGAGCAGGTTGGGACTGCTGCGACTTCGAACCACATCTTCTTCTGTCCCTTTTGGTTCTTAGAGAAGGACCTCTGGGGAGCTGAGAAGCGGACTCAGACGGCAGACAGCGTCTTCCGTCCTTTTCGCTCTGGACTAATGTCTGAACAGTCTTGCCAAACAAGGCAGAACCATCGAAAGGGGCATTCGCAAGGTCGCCTTGAAGGGCTCTGCAAAATCACAATGGCGGAGCCAGGCCTGTCGCCTCATGACTAGGCCTGCTCCGCTGGCTCTAGCGCTCTCTCAGTAGCATGAGACAGTAGCCGCATAGATGTATTGGAAACTGATCTGAGAGTGGCCATTCGGTGGAGTAAACCTGTTTATCCTCACTCGAGATGGACTCGGGAGATGCAGCGTATTCTTTAATCAGATCCCGCTGCATCCTAATGACATGTGCCATGCAGTTCAGCTCTCAAGGAGAAGGTTGCTGAACTAAAACTCGCTTCCCAATGCGATCCATCGAACGGACTCCTTGCCCGGAGGATGCACGGAGGGACTCTCCTGGGCCAATTCCTCTTCGTGGCTGCAGCCATCATCATGGCATCTACTGGGGACCCTTACTCCAGTGGGTGCGGTCTGATGGAGGAGAAAGAATGCGTCCGGCGCTTAGGATAGGCTCAATGGTGTCCGGATCCTTCCACGCCCTGATGGAGATAAGATCCACCAGGGGTCAGCAGGAGGGACACCCAAGAGGTAGAAGGGCCCGCCTCGAATGCCTCCAAGAACACAGACTCGTCCGAAGAAGCCTTGGGGGCAGACCACCCCCCCCTGATCCTTAACATCTCCATGATGTCTCCAAATGAGACGTCCACAGGGGGTGACCTAGGGGAGCCTTCCCCTTCATCCAAGTCTGTGTCTTCAGTGACGGACTCAGGGGAGTCCATGTGCCTCCTCTTGCACTTGCGCTTCCGAGGTACTTCACCGGGGGGGCTGTCCGAGGAGTACTCTTCAGCAGTTGGATGTTCCAAGGGAACCACTTGGGACATCGAGGCGGGCTGTCCCTGGGACCGGCTGGTGGGGGCCTGGCCCAACTGCAATGGAGTGCGGGATGGAGCCGTGGCAGGGACCGGGGTCCGGATGTCTCGACAGTGCCCTTTCCACTACGCCGAAGCCGAGGGGAGCCAGCTGCTCTAAGCCCAGAGCCGACCCCACTCGGATCCGGCGTATGGATCGGAGTCGAGCGAAACCGTTGGATCCGAGAGACCAGTGTGCTCCGACCTGGACGGAGCGAAGACACACCAGCTCCCTCGGATCCGAGGCTCGGCCCTCGGCTCTGAGAGGTCGGGTCCGGCACCAAGCACTCAAGGGATGGGACGGATCCGGTGCGCCGACCCATCGGATCAGACCCACCCCGGATCCAAATCTGCACGGCGCCGACAGCTCCGAACCCGTGGTATGGGTCGGAGAAGGAGCCAAGGGGCGAAAAAGGGAAGCCCCTCCCGGATGGGGGCTAGGAGCACGCCCATTTGCATTTGGGCCTGGATGAATTTCCTCATCAGCCGGTCCATATCAGCTGGCTCATAGAAAAGGTTGATCTAGAGGAGGCCACCGAAGCGGACCTAGAGAGCCGCCTCGGTGGCCTCCTGGAAGGGCTAGCCTCCTCCTCCTCCGGTCCAGGAGAGAACCGCGCGGAGTGGAGCCGAGGACGAGGGAGGCTACCAGGCACAGGCGCAGCCCGCTTAGATGGGGGAGCAACCAGAAGTTTCGGCTCTCCTCTTGTGGTGCTTCTCCCTGTGCCTCTCCTTCTGTCTTTCCTTAGAGGAATCCTTCCCCTCCGGCAACTTTGAGGGAGGTTGAGTCCCAGCCGGAGGGAGAACTCACAGCAACAGGTTGCTGAGTGGAAGGGCAGAGGCCGGCGGTATCTGGGGTAAAAGACCCGCCAGCACCAACTTCGACCTCCGTTCCCTCAAAGCGGGTTGAACGCTGCACAAATGGTAGAACCAGAAGAGAGGTGTTCAACCCCAAGATTCTTGACTGAGTGTGGCCATCTGCTGGGGATAGCTTATGGCCACACTGACATTTTGAAAACACAGCCTTATGGGCTTCAGACATAGTAACCCTAAGGCCTAACACACAACACACACAAACAAACTACGAAACCCGATAAATTTAAACAAAAAGAGAGAGGAAAGCCTAAACACACTCAACACTAACTGAAACAAGAAAGAAATTAAAGATTTTGAAAACTTTTTTAGTCAAAAACTATCTCTTATCTTCACCAACGCCAGGAGCTCTGGAATTCCGTAGCTACTTGAAAAGCGGCAAACGAAATCTGGGGTCAGTCAGGGCTTGGCAAGGGATTATGGGTAAGAGGGAGGAGCTAGGAGCTCGGAGCCTAAGCTTTTGAATTGCCGGCTCGGATCCGAGGTCGGATCAGATACCCACAGGTTGCAGACGAATGAAGTCTGCCTACTTCAGATCAAGGTTTTCCATGACAAATACTTGAGGTCGCAAGAAGAGGCTGGTTCGAAAGGTGCCATTGTCAGAACTTGTAGAACTAATGATAAATCCCATGGTTGAATAGGTTCTCTAAAAGGTGGCTTCAGAAGATTCACACCTTTTATGATGGTCTTGCACAATTTATGGGACATGAGAGGAATCTTGGACACCCTCATGAAAATTAGAAATTGCAGCCAAATTAATTCTAATGGTAGAGGCCGATAGACCCGATTGAAACAGGTCGGCCAAATAGTCTAGTATTATCGACACTGGTGCTGAAAAGGGGTCTACTTGTTTATCTTTCAGCCAACAGGTAAATCTTTTCCACTTGCTCAGATAAGTAATTCTAGAGTAAGACTTATGAGAAGCAATGAGAATATCACATACTGGTAAAGAAAGATCACTCTGCCTGGCAATCAAGGGAATTGGAGTAGCCAAGCCGTTAGCTTCAGGCTGTTCAGGTTGAGATGAATCAGGTTCTGTGGGTGTGAGATCAACTCCGGGGTTGGATGGAGAATCCATGGTCGATCTAGTAGGTGATGCCAAAGGAAGGGGAACCAAATCTGTTGAGGCCAATATGGTGCTATGAGGATCACCTTGCTCTTCAACCACCGGGCTTTCTTCAGAAACTGGGAAATGAGGGGAAAGGGTAGAAATGCGTAAAGAAGACCTGAGGGTCGATCGTGGACTACAGCATCCCTGGGTGACTGTGCCGGAGGGGGAATCAGGGTGAAGTAGTTGCTGTATTTGTAGTTGGTCGGGGATGCAAAGAGGTCGCAGCAAGGACGGCCCCAGCAGTGGAAGATCTCCACTGCTGTTAAGGGATTCAGGGACCACTCGTGAGGTTGAAGAATGCACCTGCTGAGTCTGTCTGCTATCACTTTGGAACTCACAGGAATGTGTGTTGCTAGAAGAAAACAGTTGGTAGCCATTGCCCATTGCCATATCCTCATGGCCTCTCGACAAAGGGGGTAAGATTTGGTTCCACCTTGCTTGTTGATGTACCAGACCACCGCCATATTGTCCCAGACGGCAGCAGAGGACGGAATGCTTGCAACGCCAGAAGCACCGCCCTCAGTTCTAGAACATTTATATGCAGATGGGCCTCCAGTTGGGGCCAAGCGCCTTGGACTGTCTGTACCTGACATAGCCCCTCCACCCCATCAGGGAAGTGTCCGTGGTCACTGTGGCCTTGGGTTGCTGGGGGGAGAAGGGGCAAGACCATTGTGAGAGATTGTGCGTCATCCACCAATTTAAATCCTGTTTGCACCTGTGGGCTACTCGAATCATGGTTGAAAGAGGATGCTGAAAAAGATACCACTGGGTGAGCAGTAGCCATTGTAGAAGCCTCATGTGAAACCTGGCCAGGGGAACAATGGTGATGGAGGCTTCCATGGAACCCAACAGCTATAGAACCGAGTGAGCTGTGGATTTTTCCTTTGAAAGGATTGGAATTAGTTGTTGCTTTATCCTTAAAATTCTGTGCTCTGGAATAGCAGCTCTGCAGTTTTTTTTATGTCCAAGATAACCCCTACGAGTTCTGTCAACTGAAATGGGGTGAGATTGGATTTCTGCCAGTTTATGTTCATGCCTAGCCTTTGATCAGTGAGGAGAGAGAGTATGCCAGGGCTTTTTCCAGTAGATGTCTGGTGGGTGCGGAAATTAGCTAGTCTACATATGGAAACACCTGGAATCCTTTAAGTCGCAAGTGAGCTGTGACAAGTGCCATGCACTTTGTGAACACTCTGGGGGCTGTAGAAAGTCCGAAGGGCAGTACTCTGAACTGGTAGTGACTGGCTCCCGCACGGAAGGGCAGAAATCTTCTTGATGGCCTGTCCACCTTTATGTGGTAGTACGCATCTTGAAGATCTATAAATCACATCCAATAGTCTTTTTCCAAAAGCGGGAGGATAGACTGTATTGTGACCATCTGGAATTTTTGTACTCTTACAAACTTGTTCAATACACTGAGATCCAAAATTGGTCTCCAGTCCCTGGTTTTCTTTGGCACCAAAAATAGTCTTGAGTAGAATCCGGATCCTATCTCGTCTGGAGGGAGTATTTGGATGACTCTTTTTCTTAGCAGCTTTTCTATCTCTAGTGCTGCTTCTTCCCTTTGACTGGGTGGAACGTCGGGAAGATTTTTTGAAGGGATAGGACAAAGATCGAAGGGGATATGATAATGTCTAGCTATGATCCTTTGTACCCAAGAATCAGTGGTGATGGTTAGCCAGGCAGAAGGGTACAAGGAGAAACGTCCCCCAACCACCTCCAGAGGAAAGGAGTTGGGCCGCTCTTCAAGAGCGCTGGTAGGATTGAACAGGGAAAGAATCGCTGGAACCCTGGTTATGCAGTCCCCCTCTGCCCCGAAAGGAGCGTCTTCCCTGTGAGTTTCCCCCTCTGCCTCTGGGGGAGAACTCGGCCTGTGTGTCACGGAAAGGACCCTGAGATTTCTTGAACCATATCTTCCCGCTCTTTTGGTTTCGGGAGAAAGCACGTTGTGGGGAAGAATAATGGACACCTACGGCAAAAAGGGTCTTACCGTCCTGTTCAAATCTGGTCAGTGTGCTTTTAACTTTGGACCCAAACAACGAGGACGGCTCAATGGGGGCATTAAGAAAATAAGACTTAAAGGGTTCCGCGAAGTTGCACAAGCGCATCCAGGTGTGTCGTCTCAAAACCGCAGCTGAACCTGCTTCTCTAGCTGCTCCTTCTGATGCGTGAGATATCAGTCGCATAGAAGAGTTAGATATAGATTTAATGGTTGCCAGCTGAGAGGCCACTTTGTCACGGACCTAATCAGACACGGCACCAGCCAAGGTTTCAGAGAGCTCAGAAACCAGATCTCTTTGAAGCTTGGTGAAATGTGCCATATAATTCAGGGACCTGATAGCAAAGGTCACTGAAGCAAAGGTGCACTTCCCTATCCTGTCCAGGGCCCGGGACTCTGTTAGGCGGATGGACAGTCTGGCTTTCTTCTTCTGCCAGATCCTTTTTTGTTGCGGCCGCCACCACCAAAGCATCCACAGTAAGATCTTTGGACCAATGGGGATCCGAAGCAGGAGGGAACAAGATCATATCTGGCCTCCAGGAATAGCTTCGAAGGTATCAGGAGCCTTCCAAGCATGCTGCACGCTGAGCTGGACAAGTTCATCAGCAGGTTGAGTAACCCAGGAGGTAGGGGGCCGAGCGCGAAAGGCCTGCAGTAACACAGATTCCTCAGAGGTCAGATTAGAGGACTGCCAGTCTCCTCTCTGTTTCAGGATTTCGTGGATATCACCAAAGGATACCTCAGAGGGTGACCAAGGAGATTCTTCCCCCTCATCGAAATCTGTGTCTGCGGTGGCTGACTCCTCTGTGGAGTCCATGTGCTTCCTCTTACACAAACATTTCCGGTGGACCTCCTCAGCGGGAGAAGCTGGAGAAGACAGCGGAAAAGGCGATTCCTGAGGGAATATGTCATGCGGCCCTTGCACCCGGAGTACGCTAGATGCAACTTGTGGAAACAGTGCACCAGAGGAGGGCGGAGGTATAGACAGTCTGGTATCACCAGCAGCAGCAAAAGCCTTCTGTATCAGTTGGAAGGCTGGTCCACCCGAAGAGGAGTGTGTGTCCAGGGCAGGGGCCACCCTTCCCCCAAGTGGCTCAGCCTGCCGACCCGGAGTCCCTGGATGGCTGTGGAGCAGCAAGCTATGTGTATCACAGCTGACATCCTGGGTCGTAGCAAAACTTTCCTGCCATGAAGGCAACTGCGGTTCCTTAGTGAGATCCATAAAGGGAACCACAGAAGGGGAAGACTGTGCTATAGCCATGGACTTCAAAGGCAATGAAGGAGGAGAATAAGAAGGGGTCTTTGGAGATGGGTGATCACCTCCTGAGGAAGGATAGTTCTTGAGGGGTGGGATACCTCTGGCCAAGAGTATCTGTTCCACAAGACGCAACACATCATGTTTGGAAAGGCTTCTAGTGGACCTCACGGAGACTGAGGAAGAAACAGGCCTGTCCACAGAAGAGGCAGACTCAGTACCCATCTCATCTGACCACACTGAGGACAATGGTGCATATAAAGACTGGACTTTGGTTGTCTGCACCGAAGAAGTCATTGGTGCCAAGGTCATTGTCTGCACCGATACAGGGATCGGTGCCGACGTAGTTGTCGGTGCCAAAGTGGGAGTCAGTGCCAAAGCTGGAACCGACAAAACTGGAGTCAACAATAAAGGCCTCAGTTCCGAGGAAGATCTCGGAGCCGATGCGGTCAAGGTCTGCGCAGACTGAATGGTCGGTGCCGATACAGTGGTAATGGTTTGAACTGAGGAGCCCCTTGGTGCAGATATATAGAAGGCTGCAGGAGAGGATGGAGCCGAAGGCCTCAGTGCCGAAGGTCTAGGCACTGAAAGCACTGGGGCTGACAGAGCGCCAGAGCTGGAAATTTAGCCTTTTTAAGGCAAGGATTTAGCCTTAGTAGAAACATCCATTTTCTTATGGGCTCTAGGAGGGGTTGAGACCTCCGACCCAGAAATAGGCTCTGAAAAGGGAGATTTTAGAAGCCCCTTCAGTATCGGCTTGTTTTTCCTTTCCAACAAAGTTCTATTAGAAAAGTTCTCGCAAATAGTACAGGGTGGTCAACAGATAAATGGGAAGTTCCCAAACAATAAACACACAAAGAGTGTGCATCAGAAGTAGGCAGTTTGTGTCCACAATCAGAACACCGCTTAAACCCTGGACTACCTTTTTTATCTGCCATGACAGCAAATTAATTGAGAAGTACCAACAATAGTACAAGAGAGTACCAGAAGTTATGAGAGAGAAAAGGGAAAAAGATTACCAATGATGGTAAAGAGAATACCTCGCGTTAAAAGTAGTAAGGAAAAAACAGAAAAACCTGAGGAAATTATGAACGCTAGATGCGATAGGGTAAGAGACAATAAAATATGAAATTTTCTGACAGAAAAGTAATTTGTAAAGCAATTAAACAATTGACTGTACTTAGCTCAAGAGAAGTAGCTTGACAAGACCGGATGGCAACGCGGCAAATGAAATCTGAGGTAACAGGGTGAGGGGGTTGTGGGTAAAAGTTTAGCTTGAGAGTTTGAAGCGGATGTGAGCTTGGAAAATGGCCGGCTCTGTTCCGAGCTCGGAACGGATATCCATGCGTAAGAAATGAATGAGGATTAACAATATCAGATCTTTGGATCCCACACAACTAAAAATATTATACATACATAAATGGAAAATGTGGAAAAAAGTGCCAAAAAACGTACTAATAAAAAAAGGCACTGGAAGGATCACCATGATAAAGTCCACCACTTTATTAAACACACGCTTCAAAGCTCAGATTGGACACAAACAGAATGCTTTAACTAAATCACCAAGTTTTTATCAGTATAACTTCTTCAGATGAGCGTACCAACTTCTAAAACCCCTTTTATACAAGTGTAAGAGTCCACAATTAATCAATTGTTCACATTTAAAAACACAAGATATGCAATGTTGAATACATAAAATAAAATATAGTAGGTAAAATCACCTTAAAAATCATGTTGAGTAACAAGCATAAATATACTTAATAAATAACATGCAAAACAATGGACATTGATGGCAAATGAATTAAATTAATGTAAAAACTTCAATACTTTACAGGACCATGTAAAACCATATTAAAAAGTTGTCAAACTCCACCATCTACTGGGCAGACCCAAAAACATTAAAAACCTTAACACAACATTTAAAGTTTAGCTGCCCTGAGCTTTAACACAGGCATCAATGATACCATGTCATTTAGGCCATGATACCTGCTGGCTTCAAGTACCAACTGCCTGTACAGTTCCCTATACTTTAAACACGTTTCCCAAGGGCCTCCTCTTGGATCAACAGGCAATGCCTCAATTACAAAGAAATAAAATTCCGCTCCTACACAATTGTGTGTGTGATGTATAAGGCGTTATTAATGTTCCTTTTTCTTATTTCATATCTGTGTTCATACACTCAACTTTAATTTTCTTTCGGTTTTGCCTATATAAAACCCATTGCATTTGTCACACAAAACTAAATAAATTATACCATTCGTGTTGCAATTAGCAAAACCTAGTCTTAATGGACCTGTCTCTACATTTCAAGTACATGTCACCTACTTTAACATAAGGGCACTGGGCACAACAGCCACATTTATATGTACCCATCTTGCTAGAATTGTGGTTATTGACCCAAGAAGTACCACTTTAATGTTCTTGATACTACAGCCCCTTCTATAGATACATTTAAATGGCTTGTCAAAAATATACTGCAAGTCTGATATACTAGCAAATCTGCTTCATTAGTTTTCTATAATGTTTGACAACTCCCGCCTCTCTATCATAGGTGATAACCAAAGCACTATTGTACACAGTATCTGCTGAACTCGCGATTGTTTGGGTGTTACCAAGGCCATAGCTATCACTACTAAAAATGGGGGCAAACCTAGTCTTCCTTGTTTCAAGTAATTCACTGTACACCTCTGTTAGGAGCTTTTCCAGGTACAACCTAGCCCTAAATAGGTCCATAAGGAATATACTTTCATTAACAAAATCATTGTCATCCAAGGTCATTCTGCTTATTCAAACAAGCTGGCCCTTCACAACACCTCTCTTCTGATGGTATGAGTGTGCACTGGTATAATGCAAATAAGAATTCGAAAAGGTCGCCTTCCTGTGTACCCTGGTTTTAAAATTCCCAGTGTTTTTACGGATACAAATATCCAAATATTTCATTGTGTCATGACTTATTTCATAGGTGAACCTTAAAAAATCAGTGGCATTAGATAAATATATAAAAAATTCCAAAAATGTTACTTTCAGATCCTACCCAAAACAAACATAGGTCATCCAAAAAACAAGCATAAAAATTCCAATAGTGCCTAAAAATTACAATTGAACATGAATTTCTTTTCCCAATGGGAAAATATATTAGCATACATGGGGGGGCACAATGGGAACACCTCTTAATTGCTTAAAATATTCGCCTTTAAAGAATATAAAATTGTTCTTTAAAAATCACATCAATTAAAATTAAGCAAGTGCGAAAATCATTAACTTATATCATTGCTTGTCTTTTCGGCTTTTCCCGGTTAGGGGTCGCCGCAGTGAACTCCGGTCCGCTAATGATTGGCAGTAGATTTCTTTTACGGTGCCAAGTTGCCAGCCTGACGCCCAACCTTCAGCGAAGGCACGCCCATTCACGCATGTCTTTCGAACGCCACTAGACCACGGGGAGGACATGCAGACTCCACACAGAAGGCACTCCAGCCAACAATCGAACAGGTGAACCTCTTGCTGTGAGGCAACAATGCTACCGCTGCACCACCGCACCTTATCTTCGAACCATTCCAAATCCACATCATGTGGTATTGAGGAAGACAGATCAATAACAAACTGAAATGAATATCAAACTATCCAAGTAAAGACCAAATTTTAACTTTTTCAAATGGTCCCATGAATCCTTAAGCACAATTGCCCCCCTCATAGACAATTTTTTAAGCTTAGAAATCAACAAATTTTGATAAAAGGGCAGTAAAGTACAGTTGTGTAGACTTACCATAAATGTAGATGCTAGAGTGTATTCACTGTTGCAGTCATTACATTTGGGTAATCTGTTGGCAGGTTGCCCTCAGTCGGCCTGAATTCCAAAGTCTTGGGTCCTGCGTTGGCTGCTGTCTTCTCTTCCATGATGTCAGGTCGTCAGGGGTATAAAACATGCAGCCGATGCCATTTTCTTTGGTTTTTCTTGCCCCTGCTGTCAGGTGCCCCCAAAAAAGGTAGCAATATTTTAAATAAATAAATAAATAAATAAATTATATATATATATATATATATATATATATATATATATATATATATATATATGCATCAATATAAACTTAACCTTCATCTACAAGCAAATACACCCACGTAGGTTGTAGAAGACAGAGAAGGAAAGATAAACTGTAGAATGACAGGGGGATGGCGGGAGGGTAACCTGGACTGCAACAGTGAATAAACTCTAACATCTACATTTATGTAAGTGTACACAACTGTACTATGTTCTTCGCGTTTCACTGTTGCAGTCATTACATTTGGGTAGAATCCCAAAGCTATGGTTGGGAGGCTGGAGCTAAACAGCATTAGGTGAGGCTATAAGGCCCTGCAGCACTGCAGTGGCAAAGCCTGCCCTGGAGTTAGAGTAGAGAGGCAAATGGTAATGCTTTGTAAAGGTGTGAACAGAACTCCAAGTAGCAGCTTCCAGAATGTCCTTGGTTGGTACTCCTGAGAAAGGCTGCTGAAGTAGCTGCAGCCCTGGTGGAGTGAGACCTATTACCCTTGGGCACAGGTTTGCCATGGTGTAAGTAGCAGAAGCGGATGCAATGGCTTATCCACTTTGAAATTGTCTGCTTTGAAATAGCCTTTCCTTCTGATCCTGCAGCATATGACACTAGTAATTGCTCAGTTTTTCTTAGAGCTTTAGTCCTGTTCAAGTAGAATCTTAGCTGTCTGTGCATGTCCAAGGAATGCAGAATTCTCTCCCCTTTGTTCTGCAGATTTGGATAAAAAGTTGGCAGATGAATTGTTTGGTTAAGAGCCACACTGGAAACGACCTTAGGTATAAAAGTAGGATTTGTCCTCAGAGACACCCTGTCTGGGTAAAATATGATAAAAGGCTCTACAGCCATGAGGGCCTGTAACTCAAACTCTTCTTGCTGAAGTAATTGCTAGTAGCAGAGCTGTCTTCCATGATAAGAACTTTATATCAGGGGTAACAGCTGGTTCAAATGAAGGCAGGGTGAGCTTTTCCAACACATAATTGAGGTCCCATGCAGGTAATGGTGACCTTCTAGGAGGCCTTACATTTTTTGGCTCCTCCAAGGTACTGCTTTAGTAAAGGATGAAAAAAGATAGGTGGCACTGTATTGCAATGAGCCGAAATGGCAGAGGCATGGATTTTGATTGATGAAAAAGATAGGCCTTTGTCAAGCATCTCAGTTAAGTATTGTAATATCTGAGGAATTTGCAGTTCTGCTGTATCGGTTCCTTGTGCTCGATTCCAAGCACAGAATCTCTTCCATTTGTCAGCATAAGATTTTCTAGTACTAGGCCTTCTGGCTTCCAAAATGACATCCATCACAGCTTTACTGAGAGGTGTCATCTGTATGATTAAAGGATTAGCCATGCTGCCAGGTTCAGAGTCTGTAGTTGATTGTGCAGGATCTGATTGTTTTGCTGGGACAGTAGTTGTGGTTTTTGAGGCAAGGTCCAAGCTGGGTATTGAGACAAGTCCCTTAGGATTGGGTACCAGTATTGGTGAGGCTAGTCCGAGGCAATTGATATCATCTTTGGCTTCTCTTGTCTGACTTTTAGGAGGACCTTGGGTAGAAGAGGCAGAGGAGGAAAGGCGCAAACTGATAGGTTTTTCCAACTGAAGGATAGGGCATCCACTTTCCATGCTTGTCTGTGATAAGTCCTTGTGCAGAATCTTTTCAGTTGATAATTTTGAGGAGAAGCAAATAGGTCTATGTCTGGGCTCCCCCATGTATCTGCTATCATGCTGAAGACTTGTGGATTTAGTTTCCACTTGTAAGGATCCATAAGGTTTCTGCTTAAATCGTCTGCCAGAGTGTTTTGTTTTCCTGGCAGGAATTGAGCTTGAAGATTTATTTGGTAGGTCAAAGCTGTGTTCCACAGTGCCATGGCTAATCTGCAAAGGGGGTATGAGTGTGTGTCCCCTTGCTTGTTTATATACCACATGACTGTGGTGTTGTCCATCTTTATCAGTAGTTGTCCTGGATGAAGTAAGTCCTTGAAGGCTGTTAGGCCATTTTGAACAGCTAGCATCTCTTTCTGGTTGATATGTAGATGCATTTGATTTGGTGCCCATATGCCCTGAATGCATATTCCTGCCATGTGGGCCCCTCAGGCATAATGTGATGCGTCTGTTAAGGTTTGGCTGGGAGGGGGTAGAGTGAAGGGCCGTCCCATGTTTTGGTGACAGGCCTTTGCCTACCATAGAAACTCTTGTTGCAGGCAGGGGATGAGAGGAATCATTGTTTCCAGACTGTGTGAATGTTGACTCCATAAACTTTTTAGGTACCATTGAAGTTTCCTCATATGCAGTCTTGCATATGGAATTAGTAGGATGCAGGATGCCATGAAGCCCAGAGCCTGCAGAATTTCTTACACAGAAGACTGGGTTTTTGTTGCCAGTTGCCTTTGTCTGGTGTGAGGTAAGCCATCTGGGCAGTTGTATTCAAGCTTGCACCCAGGAATGTTATCTTTTGAGAGGGTACCAGTTGTGATTTCTTTTCGTTTACTGTGTACCCTAGGCACGTTAGAAGCCTTTTCACAAATGCCAGGTGTCGAAGAAGAGTGTCCTTGTTCTCTGATCGAATGAGACAGTCATCCAAGTAAAAATATGTTTGAATACTTCTTTGTCTGCAAAATGCAATTACTGGTGCCAGGCACTTTGCAAATACCCTGGGAGCAGTAGATAAGCCAAAGGGCAGCGCAGAAAATTGGTAATGCATTAAGCCAGCCTTAAATCTGAGGTATCTTCTGCACGACTGTCTTACTGGGACATGCAGGTATGCCTCTTTTAGGTCTAAAGTCACCAGCCAAGCAATCTTGCCCAGCATGGGCAGAAGCTGTTGCAAAATGAGCATTTTGAATTTTGGACTGTCCAGGTATGTGTTCAAAATCGATAAATCCAGTACTGGCCATCAGGCATTGTCCTTTCTGGGTACCAAGAACAGTCTTGAGTAAAAACCCTGTCCTTTTTCCTGTTCTGGTACTGTCTGATTGGATCCCATACCCATGAGGGAAGTAACCTATTTCTGTGCCTCTGCCCATTGTTTTTTTGGCAGATCTGGCCAACCATTTGTCATTGGCAAAGTGTGGAAATGGAATCTGTATCCTTGTGATATGATGTTTAGTACCCACTTGTCCTGGGTTATTAAGTGCCAATTTTGAGCAAAAAGTGCTAATTTTCCCCCTATGGGTGCTGCCAAAAGATAAGTGCTTGGTGTAGGCAGAGGGAAGTCATTGGGATTGCTTTCTGTAGGTTTGCGCTTTATCTCCTCCAGATTTGGAGGTGGATGCGCCCCATTGCTTTGACCTGTACAAGTCTTGAGCCTGGTACCTGGAAGCCTTAGGGCATCTGGATTTGCCCCTTTGAGCTCTGTCTGACACAGGAAAGGAACAATTTTTTGTAGGCCAGTGTCTACTGAATCTAGGTGGCTGCACTTGTAAGAAATCTTTAACAGTTTGCATAGACTTATCTTTGTCTTCCATTTTCTATAAAACCTCTTCTGTCTTAATACCAAACAGAGAATCATGCTGTAAAGGTGCATCTAGCAATTTAGCTTTAACATGATCAGGCAAATTTTGTTCCTTTAAACAGGCATGCCTCCTAATCACAGATCCAGTAATTGCAGCCATGCAGGAGACCTCTAAAGAATCAAAACCACATTGCAAAGTATGCATTCCAACTTGTTCAGCTGCATGCAATAATTCCTGCAATTCCTTATTTTCTGCACATTCTGAAATTTTCATTTTCTGTTTCAGCAATCCCATAACATGTTGTTGGTACTTAAGCATATGAAATGGACAGTTTATGGCCCGGATTGCCAAGGTTGCAGATGTATAAACCTTTTTTTCCCAATCTGTCCAGTGCCCTTGAATCTCTGTTGAAGGGGGTAGGGTTTTTTGCTGTTGAGGCCTTAACTCCCTTTGAACCCTGTGAAATAGTTTCAGGATCAGCAGCAGGGTTTCTAAATAAAAATTTATGAGAGTCAGGGACCCTGTAATACCAGTCAGGCTTATTGGGAGCCGGAGGTAAGGAGTCAGGGGTCAGGCTTGACTCCGAAAACACATCATCCACAATGTCTAAAACAGGGGGAATGGCTAAAGGCTTGTGCGGAGGGAGAAGGAAATCCCTGAGCCTCTTTTCCGATTCTGAGAAGTCTTGACTCTCCCAGTGAAAATGCTCCCTCAAAGTATGCAAGGTTTCTCCAAATGAATAGTCCTCAGGAGGAGATGCAGATGGAATAGATTCCTCAGCATCAGAATCCTCATAGGGAGGTAAAATTAATTCCTGATCAGAAGAAATGGAAAACTGATCTGGAGGGTGATGGGTACCCCTGAACAAGGTAATAAGGTCTTCAGCCATTTTGATCATCTGTTTTTTAGGCATAGAGGCCTGTGCATGTGGCTCAGGCATCTTTTTTTTAGTTTTAGGAAGAGTCTTTGCCTTTGGTTTTGCAGCTTTTGTCGGTTTGATATAAAAATGTTGAGGTCTGAATACACCCTCAGAAGCCGGTGCCTGCTCAGCGGCTCCGGACCCATCCGAGGGAGCTGCATCTGTCGGTCCAATACCTTGAGTATCTTGCGGCATGCCGGACTCCACCATGGGTGTCGGTAGTCGGTAGAGGCCTGCGACTCGAAGGTAGCGGGTATCAGAGGCTGCGAAAGCGCCTCACTGAGTACCGGTGAACCGGCGACTGGCTTAGGAGAAGCTTCATTGGTTTTGGATCTCGACTGCCTTTCTCTGTCCTTTTCTTTGCATTTTTTATGTTCTCCGGTAGTCGGATTGCTATCAGACGATATTTCTGGGAAGTTAAATCGATTTCCAAAATACTTAGATGCAAAAATATACCGACGCTTAATAGTGCTTGGTTAAATCTAGCATAAAACCAACAGCCAGGCACGTTGTGATCAGGGCCTAGGCAAGCAATACAGTATAAATGGAAATCCTTAGGAGGTATTTGCTTCCCACAAGTAATACAATTATTAACTTTTTCTGACATCGGTAAAAATCAAGAAAAAAGTTTCCCCAACGGGGTACTTCGCTTTAGTGAAGACTTCGGTTCTGAAACTCAAACTCGAATATTTCAGTAGTCGGCCGACCGGCACTTGCGAAATGCTTCTGCTTCGGGCACCGCGCAGCAAGAAAGACTAAAGAAAATGGCGTTGGCTGCATGTTTTATACCCCTGACAACCTGACATCATGGAAGAGAAGACAGCAACCGACGCAGGACCCAAGACTTTGGAATTCAGGCCGACTGAGGGCAACCTGCCAGCAGATTACCCAAATGTAATGACTGCAACAGTGAAACACGAAGAACATCGGAACCTTCGGCTGAAACTACTGGCCTTGGGTGTGGGTTGTTCACATCCTTGTGGACCTTAGGGATGCCAAATATAGAGGGAACTCAAGTATCATTACCTAAAAGCCCATCAATAAGCAAATCATTTAAACATACTTGTATTCTCTTATAGGCAATATTTACCTCTTTCAATGATACCCTTATATACTTATTGACATCACACAAGATCTCCATCATCTTACCCTCATATGTGATTCTATCCATTCAAACACCACCACCCTTGTCCAGGTTCATAATTCTTAAATTTTTATTGTTCCTACATTCATCCAGTATGGTTCTCTTTCTTCCTTGCTTAAATTCGGAATAACTTTATTATTACTTAATGCTTGCCTTAATTTATTCTCCACCATGCATTCAAAGTTTTTAATTGTGGATGCTGAGGCTGGTTAAAAGCACTTTTTCTAACCACGGCATTGTTGTGCACATTTGACCTTTCATGACCATTGAAAAATAATCCTAGATTCTTTTCCTGGATACAACCAGCAACCTAAAACATCAGTCTTTGTCCTAGGAATAAAAGTGAATCCCTTTAAAAACAAATTAAAATGACCTTTTTGTATATCAATACTACTGTAATTAAAGATGTTAAAACCATTATAACTTGTTTTAGGGCCATCCTTGAAAATTCCACCATCATGTTCAGTCTCTAAAAAAACTCCCGTTGCCCTGTCCAAACATTGTATCTGTAGTTAACTGGTCCTTTCTTCCTCAACCTTTCTGATCTCCGGAGAGGGGGGAAATCCAAAGGGTCCTGTAGATCAAAGGGAACACCATCATTTTGCTCATTAAACACAACATCAGCAATCCTTTCCTCATTAAAATTGTCCTTAACATTATACTTCCTGAAGTGCTTTGGTTCAGGGTAGTGCACATTCTCTTTATACTCATTAACGTCCCTATCTATCTTTCTCATTTTTCTAACATGCACATCTTTACAATTGAGACATTGCCTATTGATCCAAGAGAAGGCCCTTGGGAAACACATTTAGAGTATAGGGAACTGTACTGGCAGGTGGTACTTGAAGCCAACAGGTACCGTGGCCTAAATGACATGGTATAAAATTGATGCCTGTGTTAAAGCTCAGGGCAGCTTATTGTTGTTGTTTTTAATGTTTTTATGTGTCTAACCAGTAGATGGTGCAGTTTGACAACTTTTTAATATGGTTTTACATGGTATTTTAAATTAATTTAATTAATTTGCCATTAATGTCCATTGTTTTACACTATTTATTATGTATATTTATGCTTGTCATTCAACATGATTTTTTAAGAAGGCGATTTTACCTACTACATTTTATGTATTCAACACTGCATATCTTGTGTTTTTAAATGTGAACAACTGATTAATTGGGGACTCTTGTACTTGTATAAAAGGGGTTTTAGAAGTTGGTACGCTCATCTGAAGAAGTTATACTGTCAAAAACGTGGTGATTTAGTTAAAGCATTCTGTTTGTGTCCAATCTGAACTTTGCAGCGTGTTTAATAAATGGTGGGCTTTATCGTGGTGATCCTTCCAGTGCCTTTTTTTTCTGTTTATTATACATAAATATTGGGACATTCTGACTAGCGATAGGCATCTTAGTTGTACTGTGGGACCTAGACCTTTACTCATTTATAAAAGAGTTCATAATATAAAAAAATTCTTATATAATTTAATACTAAAAAAGAGATGACAAAAAAAATAAAGGAACAAGAAAGTGTGGAGCTTCTGTTCAATGTAAATTTATTTTTGAAACACCAGCTTTCCACCTTCCACCTTCAGAACCAGACTAAAACAGTACTACATGCTCAGTAATAGTAGTGTACCTTGCTACCTCTGCCACCTGTACATCTTTTTATGTAGGCAAAACTGAATGGCAACTTAAAAAAAGAATTTATGGGCAGATTTCCACATGTAATGGCAACAATGCTCTGTATAAGCATTTGACATCATATAGTGGCTTTAATATTTTGTATTTACTATATTGGAAGTGGTTACCCCAGATCTGATAGGGGGTGCTTGGAAGGAATACCTGGAGGCTGGGGAGTTATATTGGCAAATTAAATTAAATGCCACCCACCCTCCAGGTACCAATGACAATATAGCCCTGATGCCAGTACTAAAACAAAAGGCAAACAGATATTAAGCCTTACTAATCGCCAGCAAAGAGCTGCCCAGAATTGTTCTCAAGTACATTGAGTAGTAGCTAGTTAACAAATGGTCTGAGCTTTTCATTCAAACGTTCAGTCCTGACTTTTGGTCTCATTTTTATTTAAGCATTGAAACTGTAGTACTACTGCAACAATTTACCATCTATTAAAGTTCCACTTTTCACATATGGAAGGATTTTTTTAATCAAAAGGTTTTAAATGATTTTAAGTAGTTTAAATGTTTCTAAACAAGTGTGTTTTAAGTATTTAACTTTTATTACATAACTTATGGCGATTAAGTCAGGAAGGTATCTATTTCAGTATATTGGAATGTGCCTTTAAGAGCAGTACCTATGTCATTAACTTATTAGCTTACTAATTTGTTAGCAATTTAGATAAGGTATAAAAGAAGCACCATTTCTGTATGTCAGGTTTTTTCTGATGAAGTCTGTGTCCATGATGAAAAGCATTTTACATAGTATTCAGCTTAAAATAAACGTATTTTGCTTCTATTGGACTGGTGCAGTTCCTTTCTGGAGTTGGGCTTTGCTTTACTGGACTTATTGTGGTTTTGAAGTGGATTTTATTTCCAGGTGATTCTCCTGTTTATTTGGTGTTTGTTACTTCTCCCTTACCCACAATGCACCAACCAAATTACCTCAGATCTCGTTTGCTGCCTTAGTAGAAAGTAAAAGATAGAAATCATCATGGAGAATCTATACACTCATTCTTCTAGAAACCTTAAGGATGGGGGGAGGTTGGAGGCAGGGAAGTTGAAAAAGAATGAAAATGGACAACACATATAGAACTTCTTTATCTGATATCGTCGATTTTCATTCCGTCCTCAACTGAAGGGACAGAGTCCCCAGCTACCTAATTTCCAGGGCAGACTCTAAGAAGGATATTTCTGATCACCACAGAACCAAAGATGGCCTTCCTCTGGAGACCAGATCTAATTTGTAATGAATAATAAAGGTATGGGGGAGTAGCCCAAGTAGCTGCTACACAAATATCCATGGACACTCTGGATTGAAAAACTGAGGAAGTTGCCATGGATCTGGCTGAAATGGGCTCAAACAGGTTTTGTCAGAACAATGCCCAACTTGTTATACACCAAGGAAATGCAACTGGTTATCCATCTAGACTGAGCAACTTTGTTAACTGGTTTACCCAATGTTGGCTATGCATATGAAACAAATAATTGGTCAGAATTTCTGATGTTTTTAGTCATATGTAAGTAAAAATGCAATTGTCTATGAACATCTAATAAATGTAATATGTATTGTCCTTAGTCTGAAAATTTGGGAAATAATACTGGCAAATTAATAGATTTATATTTGATTCTGACACCACCTTTGGAGGAAATGACTGGTTGGTACATAAAGGTAACTCTGTCTTTATGGAAAATCGAGTATGGAGGTTTTGAGGGCAATGCCTGGATCTCAGAAATTCTTCTGGCAGAGGTAATGGCTACTAAGAAAATTATTTTTCATGAAGAATATTTGGGTTTGCATGTAGTGGAGGGTTCAAAAGGAGATTGTGTAACAAAAACTGCAGCACAAGGTTTAGGTCCCAAAGTGGAGTAGGATCTTTAGTGGGGGGGGGGGGGGGGGGGCGTAAAAGTTGAGTACCATTCAAAAATGCTTTGTTCATGGGACCCTACAGAAGAACCATTTATTCTAACATGAAAATTTGATACCGCTGCTAATTGTATTTTAACGGTAGAAGAACTAGCTCCTTCTTCAAAAAGATGCGTAAGAAATTCCAAGATATTGTGGGGGCTGTAAACGGTTCATTATGTTTTTGAGCCCAAAAAACAAATCACTTCAATTTGCTGGAGTATAGTTTTTTGGTGGAAGGTTTAAGAGAGGACAAAAGAATAAGAGGGACAGGAGAAGAGAGCATAGGTTGTCTGGCTATTAATGGAACTGGAGAAAAGTACAGTTTTGTACCTACCATAAATGTAGATGTTCGAGTGCTAATACAGCTGCAGTCATAACAGATGGGTTCTCCTGCCGTCAGGCGGGTCCTCGGTCGGCCGAATTCCAAAGTCTAGGTCCGGCGTCGGTTGTCGTCGCTTCTTCCCTGACGTCAGTGCGACAGGGGTATAAAAGAACCAGCCGATGCCATTTTCTTCAGTTTTTCTTGCCCCAGATGTCATGTGCCCCCAGGAGGACAGCAATACATAAATTAGTGTAATAAAGCAATGTCATATAATCAAAATACATTAGTTGCAAGCAAAATACACCATAAAAGAATACCCCAATCAGGTTGTATGAGGAGGTGTTAGCCAATAGGTCTGTCCCAAGAGGGGAAGGAGGGAGGGAAACCTGGACTGCAGCTGTATTAGCACTCGAACATCTACATTTATGGTAGGTACAAAACTGTACTATGTTCATCGTGCATACAGCTGCAGTCATAACAGATGGGTAGAATCCCAAAGCTAAGAAAGGGGTGGTAGGCATTAGTTGGAACAAGGAGGAGCCAGAATGCCCTGCAAGACTGCAGTGGCAAAGCCTGCTCTAGTTTTGGAGTATAATGGTAGGTGGTAGTGCTTGGAGAAGGTATGCACAGAACTCCAAGTGGCTGCTTCCAAAATATCTTTGGTAGGAACTCCTCTGAGGAAAGCTGCAGAGGTAGATGTGGCCCTTGTGGAGTGAGATCTGATGCCTGCAGGTACAGTTTTGCCATGAAAATAGCAACAAAAGCGTATGCAGTGGGCTATCCATTTTGAGACTGTCTGTTTGGAAATAGGCTTCCCTTGAGCTCCTATAGAAAATGACACAAAGAGCTGTTCTGATTTTCTGAAAGGCTTGGTTCTGTCCAAATAATAACGCAGTTGTCTGTGGATCTCCAAGGAATGTAATAATCTCTCTCCTTTGTTTTGAGGATTAGGATAAAAGGTAGGCAAGTGTATAGCCTGATTCAAAGCTACCCTGGATACCACTTTTGGCATAAAGGACAGGTTGGTTCGTAAGGAAACTCTGTCCTGATGGAAGATGATAAAAGGCTGCACAGCCATGAGCGCTTGTAGTTCCGAAACCCTACGGGCTGAAGTAATAGCCAGAAGGAAGGCTGTTTTCCATGACAAATATTGCAAATCTGTTGAGGCAGCTGGCTCAAAAGGAGGCAAGGTCAGCTTTTCCAGTATGAAATTGAGATCCCAAGCAGGTATTGGTTGTTTCCTTGGGGGTTTTATATTTTTAGCCCCTCTGAGGAACTGTCTTAAGAGGGGGTGAGAGAATAAAGGTGGATCAGTGTTGTATTCTGCAGAAATGGCTGAGGCATGGATTTTGATGGAGAAGGAAAGTCCACTGCTTAGCAGCTCAGCTAAATACTGTAATATTAGAGGTAAATTCAGTATTCCAGGATTCTGGCCTTTTTCCAGGCACAAAACCGCTTCCATTTTGCGGCGTAGGCTTTTCTAGTAGACGGCCTTCTGGCCTCTAAAATGACATCCTGCACCTCCTTGGAGAGTAGGGTCTGTTGTGATGTTAAGGGATCTTCCATGCGGCCAGATTGAGTGTTTTCAGCTGACTGTGAAGAGTTTTGAAGCTGTGCTGAGTCAGAGGAAGAGGCATTAGAGGTAGGATCCATGGTGGAAAATGCGTCAGGCTCCTCAGGAGTGGGTACCAGTGTTGTCTTGGCCAGTCTGGAGCAATGAGAATCATCTTTGGTCTGTCTGCTCTGGTTTTTAATAGAACTTTGGGCAGCAGAGGAAGAGGTGGAAAGGCATAAACTGTCATTGTTGTCCAACTGAAAGAGAGCGTCCACTCGCCAGGCCTTTGGATGAAAAGTCCTTGAGCAGAATTTTGTCAATTGGTGATTTTTGTGGGAGGCAAAGAGATCTATGTCTGGCCTTCCCCATGCTTGAATTATTTCTGTAAAAACTTGAGGATGCAACTTCCATTCGTGTGGATCTGTCACATTTCTGCTTAGGTTGTCTGCCAGCGTGTTTTCCTTGCCTGGCAAGTACTGTGCTTGAAGCTCGATTTGTAATTCCAGAGCCATGTTCCAAAGTGACATGGCCAGTCTGCATAGGGGGGTATGAATGGGTTCCTCCCCGTTTGTTTATGTACCACATTACTGTCGTGTTGTCTGTCCTTATCAATAGTTGACCTGGGTGTAGAAGGTCTTTGATAGATGTAATAGCATTTATTACTGCTAGCATTTCCTTTTGATTGATGTGAAGGTGCTTTTCTTTTTGGGACCATTTGCCCTGAATGCACCGATCTGTCATGTGCGCCCCCCAGGCGTAGTCCGAGGCGTCTGTTGTGATGACTTGATTTGCTTGAGGCTTGCAGAAAGGGAGACCTGTGTTTGTTTGGCATGCTTGAGCCCACCACAGAAATTCCTTTTGAAGACATGGAATTAGTGGTATTATTGTTTCCAAACTGTGGCTGTGTTGAGACCATAGGTTCTTCAGGTACCATTGAAGTTTCCTCATATGCAGCTTTGCACATGGGATTAGTAGGATGCAAGATGCCATGAATCCCAGAGCCTGCAGGATTTTCCTTGCAGTTAGCCTGGTAAAATCTGCTAGTGTTCTGAAGTATTGAGTTAGTTGCCCCTGCTTCTCTGGCGTGAGGTAGGCCATCTGGGTGTTTGTGTCCAAGTTGGCACCCAGGAAAATTATTTTCTGAGAGGGTATTAGCCTTGATTTCTTTTTGTTGACCGTGTATCCCAGAGAATTCAACAACATTATTACATAAGCCAGATGTTTCAGAAGAATGTGCTTGCTGTCCGCTTGGATCAGGCAGTCGTCCAAATATGGGTATATTTGTATCCCTTGAAGTTTGCAGTAGGCAATTACTGATGCCAGGCATTTCGTGAATACTCTGGGCGCAGTAGATAAGCCAAAGGGCAATGCAGGGAATTGATAATGGGTTGAACCTGCAAGAAATCTCCGGTATCTTCTGCAATATTGTCTGATTGGGACATGCAGGTATGCCTCCTTGAGGTCCAATGTTACCAGCCAAGACTCCTTGCCCAGCATGGGAAGAAGTTGCTGTAAAGTGAGCATCTTGAATTTTGGTACGAGTAAAAATGTGTTTAGGATGGATAGGTCCAAAATAGGTCTCCAATCTTTTCCCTTCCTTGGTACCAGGAATAGTCTGGAATAAAAGCCTTGACCTTGTTCGTGAGTAGGTACCTCTAATAGCTTTCATATCCATGAGATCTGAAATCTGTTGTTGTGCCTCTGCCCTTTGATTGTGTGGCAGGTCTGGCATGCCTCCCATTTTTGGAAGGGTGTGAAAATGGAATCTGTAGCCTCTGTCTATAATGTCCAGGATCCATTTGTCTTTTGTGACAATATGCCAATTTTTCGAAAATAATGCCAGTTTTCCGCCTAAGGGTGCTGCCATTTGAGCCTTGCTTGGCATGCAAAGGGGAAAGTCATTGGGCTTGCTTTCTGAATGGCTGTGAACTATCCACACCACCTCTGCGTAGTGAGCTTGCCATTGTCTGCCTCTATACGATCCTTGAGATTGCCCTCTGCCCCTCGGGTGCCTGTATCTACCTCCTTGGGGTCTGTCCGTGGCTGGAAAGGACCGATTTTTGGAAGGCCAATTTCTACTGAAACGTAGAGGTTGTACCTGTAGAAAATCCTTCACTGTTTGCATTGATTTAGCTTTTTCCTCCATTTTCTTTAATACCTCTTCAGCTTTAACACCAAATAATACATCCTTTTGAAGAGGGGCATCTAGCAATTTAGCTTTGACATGATCTGGTAAGGTTTGTTCTTTGAGCCAGGCATGTCTACGTATCACTGATCCTGTAAATAGCAGCACTAGATGAGGCCTCTAGAGCATCAAAACCACATTGCAAGGTGTGTTTACCCACTTGTTCTGCACTATGCATCAAATCCTGCAACTCCTTCAAGTCTGGTTGTTCAGGTTGTGACATTTTACTTCTCAATTGTGATAACAGAAACTGCTGGTACTTTAGCATATGGAACTGGCAGTTTAATGCCCTCATGGTTAAGGTGGCCAAGGTATATACCTTTTTTCCCCACCTTTCTAAGGATCTGGAATCTCTCTCGGAAGGTAATGGGTTTTTAGCAGTGGAGGCCTTAACTCCCTTGGGGCCCTGTGAGATAGTTTCTGGGTCAGCAGCATGGCTTTTGTATAGAAATTGGTGTGAGTCAGGAACCCTGTAGTACCTGTCAAGCTTGACTGGAGCTGGAGGTAGAGAATCCGGGTTAAGGCAGGCCTCCGAGTACACATCATCTAGTATGTCTAAGACAGGTGGTATAGCTAGAGGCCTGTGCTGAGGTAGCAAGAGAAATTCCCTAAGCATTTTCTTGGAATCTGAATAATCTTGGCCTTCCCAGTGGAAGTGTTCCCTTAAGGTATGCAAAGTTTCCCCAAATGAGTAATCCTCTGGGGAGGGAGACAGAGGGAATGGACTCCTCAGCATCAGAATCTTCAAAAGGGGAGTAAGGATGTTCCTGTTCATCAGAATGCTCTGAAATAATGGAGCCCTGATCAGAGGAGGAGGATTCTTCCTCCACTCTGGGCCTTTTGTCCGGGGGGGGGGGGGGTTGAGAACCCCTGATGAGAGTAATCAAATCCTCAGCCATTTTAAGCATCTGTTTTTTAGGCATGGGGCCTGAAGATGGGCCCTGTGTAGCTTGTCTCTTAGACTGCATGGCTGCTTTAGACTTAGTGTAAGCCTTGATGGAGAAAGAAGAGGAAGGTCTGAAGACACCTTGAGAGGAGGTAGATCTGTCCACATTTTGAGATTCACCGCCAAGAGTGGCTTTGGTATCTGTAGTCGTGGTGTGGGCTGAGGAGCCTGCGACCTCGGGCACAGGGGACATCGCCAATGTAGTGTCATCGGTAGTCAGGGGCTGCGTAGACGCCTCGCTGAGAACCGGACCACGTGGAGTCGGCTTTGGCATGGTGTCGGTAGAGGCCGCGGACCTCGTGTGTCGGTCCTTGTCTTTGCGTTTTTTAGACAAAACTGGAGTCGGAGTATCCGACGACATAATATAGTTACATTTTTTGCCAAAATAATGCTGGGCGAACTCCGCCCGACGCTTAATGGTGCGTTTGTTGAATGTAGCACAAAAGCGACAGACCGAGACGTCGTGGTCTGGGCCTAAACAAGGAATACAGATGGAATGGATATCCTTATGCGGTATTTGCTTCCCACATGAAATACAATTATTAACTTTGTCTGACATCGGTCAGAGGCAAGAAAAGTTTCCCCAACGGGGTACTTAGCTTTTAGATGACTTCGGTTGCAAAATTTTTCGTAATTTCAGGAGCTGGCTGACCGGCACTTGCGAACTGCTCCTGCTTCGGGTACCGCACGGCAAGAAAGACTGAAGAAAATGGCGTCGGCTGGTTCTTTTATACCCCTGTCGCACTGACCTCAGGGAAGAAGCGACGACAACAGACGCCGGACCTAGACTTTGGAATTCGGCCAACCGAGGACCCGCCTGACGGCAGGAGAACCCATCTGTTATGACTGCAGCTGTATGCACGATGAACATCCAGGCAGCCAGCCTGAGGTTTACTATATCTGGATATATCATGCCTGTTGGGCGAAACAAGAGGTGCGGAGTTGGATCCAAAAACCAAGGTGATTGAATCAGGTGAGGTCAAAGGAAGGGAAACCAAATCTATCAAGGCCAATAAGGGGCAATGAGGATCACCTTGCTCGAAAATCTTGCAGCTTTCTGAAGAAATTTGGGAATTAATGGAGTGGGAGAATATGCATTAAGGAGAACAGGGGGCCAACTGTGAAGTAGAGTGCCCTTTGGAGATTCCCTCTGTGGGAGATTAGGGCAAAGTAGCTGCTGCATTTGTTGTTCAAGGGAGGTCAGGAATAGATCACAGCAAGGCTGGCCCCAGTGACAGAAGACAGTGTTCACAATCTTTTTTGACAAACCATTCGTGAGGTAGAAGAATGCACCTGCTGAACTTGTCTATCACACTGGACTTCCCAGGAACGTGTATTGCATTGCTAAAAGAAAGCGGTTAGAAGACAAAGCTCACTACCACACTCAGAGCATCTCGACTCAATGGGTAGGATTTGGTTCCTCCCAGTTTCTTGATGTACCAGACAGCAGACATGTTGTCTGACTGTACTATAATTGTTCCCAAAGGGAGATCATTCTGAAATGTCTGCACTGCTAACTGTACTGCTCATCTCTAGGACATTCGTATGCAAACTGGCCTCCAAGGGGGACCAGGTGCCTTGGACAGTCTTCTCCAGATAATGCCCCCCCCCCCACCCTAGCTGCAAAGCGTTTGTGGTCACTATGGCCTTAGGCTGAGGGGAATGAGTGGACGACCTTGTAGAACCTGGTCTAAATGAATACACCACTTAAGAATCACTCAAACCTGCAAGAGATCTCATCTGGTAAGACACCGACTGATAAAAATCAACCATTGATCAGCTAACATACATTAAAAAATTCTTGTATAAAACCTGGCAAGTGGTACTAATGTTATCGCTGTCGCCATTGATACCAGAGCTTGAAGGATCAGGCGGGCCGAAACTGAGATGATGCGGATTATCTTTCTGACTTGGAATCTTATAGTATTAACTCTCATAGGTTCATAGGTTCATACTAGGCTATCTTCCCTAGGGCATTTATAAGCCTAGCCAGAGTGTGTTTGGCTTTCGCCACCCATTTTAAATTAATTTTGCTATGCCCTTTTTCAAGGTTAGTATACTGTGCCTCTGTCTAACAGTGACACAGAAGTGATACCCGGGATAAACCTACGATCTCCCATCCACTCATCAAGATTCCTCTTGAAGAGAGTCAATGAGGGACTCTGCCTAACCTGGACTGGGATTTTATTCCAGAGTGAAGGGAGCCTCTGGGTTATGAATCTGTCCCTCCAGCATGTCCTATTTATTTCAGTGCTGAGGTTCAAGTATCTCGAGCGTGTAGCTTGATGGTATTTGGATTTTTTGAGGTGCAGCATGTCCCTTAATTCCGGGTTGGACATGGCCTTATACATCAGGCACAGGTCACCTCTGAGCAGGCGGTATGCCACTGAATAGAGCTGGAGTTTCTTTAACCGGGCAGCATATGGCATCTGTTTGAGCCCTTTGATCCACTTGGTGAGGTACTTTTGGGGTCTTTCCAGTTGCTGCAGGTGTTTGGTAAGGTACATCCCAAAAGGGGCATTGTACTCGATTATGGGCCTGATGAGGGATGAGTAAAGAGGCACGATGACCTCCCCTAATCTAGATGTGAATCCCTTCATGATTAGGTGGGCTATATAAAATGTTTTTCTAACCACTTTGGCCACGTGGTTGTCAAATGAGAGATTGCTATCAAATTGGGTCCCCAAGTCCCTAATTACTTCTTCTGTACTTAATGGATTACCACCTATGTGGTAATTTGTGGGCACTTTGTTTTTGCCAAAGGGGATGACTATACACTTTTGGCATTTAGCTTGAGGCCATGGCTCTGGCACCAGTTGTCTGTTTCTATGAGGCCCTTTTGGAGGATGCTTGTGTCGGCTGGAGAGTCGATTATGGCGCCCAGTTTGCAGTCATCTGCGAACTTGGTCAGCCACAGTCCTTCCGTGTTGGCCTGTACCTCCGAGAAATATATACCAAACAAGAGAGTTCCCAGGACTGAGCCTTGTGGGACGCCACTTGTAACTGGTTTGGAGTCTGACATGGCTCCAGCAATTCTAACCATGTGGGTTCTGTCCTTGAGTCAGTTTGCAACCCATCTAGTGACATAGGGGTTTATATTTAAGCTGGTGAGCTTATCTATAATGCCCGAGTGGGGTATTGTATCAAAGGCTTTTACGAGGTGCAGATAGGCTGTGTGGACCACCTTCCCTTCGTCAATGGCCTTGGTGACTGTTTCAAAGAAGTCAACCAGGTTTAAGAGGCAGGGTCTGCCCTTCAAACTGGGTAGGATCCAGTGTCTGTAGGTCCCCAATATCTTTATTTATGAGGTCCATGATGATCCTTTCCATAGCTTTGCAGACCAAGCTAGTCAGGCTTATGGGGCGATAGTTTCCAGGGTCCGTTGAGGCACCACCTTTGTGGAGAGGGACCACTGTTGCTGTACGCCACTCGTTGGGTACATATCCTGTAGTAAGGCTGAGATTGAACAGTAGTTTTATGTTTGGGTTTAGCTCTTCTTGGAGTTCATGTAGGACGCAGCCTGGGACACCGTCTGGTCCCATTGATGCTGTGTTTTTTGCTTTGGAGAGGGCGGCTCCCACCTGAGCATCTGAGATGTCAGGGGCAGCACTCTGCTGGGATAGATATTTGCCCTTTAGTGGGAGGGGGAGTTTGCGCTGAACCTGTCAGCTAGGATGTTGGCAATGTCTGTGGGATCAGTGTATTTTTTGTCATTTTGGACTAATTCTGAGCATATCTGGGAATTCCCACCCAGGTTCCTAACTTAACTAAAGAAAGCCTTGTGATTATCCTTGGTGTCCTGTGCAATTTTTCTCTCAATGCTGGCCTTTGACGATTTTATGAGTGCCCTTAGTTTTTTGCTAATACTGATCAGAGATGCCTTCCCTTTTTGGGATTTTGCTCTATCATGTAGTAGCTTCCTCCTTCTATTGTATAGTTTGTTTATGGCTGGGGTCCACCAGACAGGTAGTCTGCCTTTGGAGGATTGGGTCTTGGTTTTATTTGGGATTGCATGATCCATGCATTCCTGAAGGTGTTCAAAGAATGCATTTATAAAGGATTCTGCGGTCTGGGCCGTATTTTCCACAGGCCCGGGGGCTTTGAAGGATTCCACCTCGGTTTTGAGGAGTGTGAAATTTGCTTTAGAGAAGTTTTTCACTGTGGTTTTCTGGGCAGGGGGTGGGGTCGGGATGTAAATATCCAGTGAGATCAGTTTATGGTCTGATCTTACCAGTGAGGGATACACTTCTGGTCTGGAGCATAGAGTCCCCATGTTGGTGATGATCAGGTCCAGTATGTTTTCCCCTCTTGTGGGAGTGGTAAGAAGTTGTTCCATAGCATTTGAGTTTATGAATTCTAGGAACCTTTGGGCAAGGGTGTTGGAGCTAGAGTAATGCTCCCAATCTATGTTTGGGTAGTTGAAGTTGCCCAATATAATGGTGTTCGGAGAGACCTTCATATTTTACAGTGTTCTCAGGAAGGCCGAATGGGGTTCCTGGGTTTGGGAGGGTGGTCTGTAGCAGGCTATAAACTGGAAGGCAGTTTTACCCACTGTTAGTTGCACATGGATAGTCTCTGATGCTTCGTGCTTTACCACCAACCTGGAGGTGTGGGTATCTTTGATGAATATCGATACTCCCCCTCCTTTTGTGGTTCGGTCCAAGTTTTGGGGCCGAAAAGCATGGTATGGGGTATAACCTGGTAGTGCTGGGGTGCTCTCGGGAGTCCTGAACCAGGTTTCTGTTACTGCACAGATATCGATGTTCTCCATGCTAAGGAGAGTTTCGAAAAGTGCATCTTGAGGTTTAGACTTCTAGCGTTGAGTAGCATTACTCTTAGTTTCTTATCCCTTGTGATACCTATGGAGGTGGGTTTGTCTTTTGAGCCTTGCCTAAAAAAGGCACTATGGGGGTAGCAAGAGCCTTTGCCAATATCCGAAAGCCCAGGGGTGACCGTTGCAAGCAGTCCCTAGCAAAGCATCATGGCTTGTCGAGCATATCATCCCAAGCTGACAGGCATTGGATCCCCTTTGAATGACACCAATACTTAAGCCAATTGTTGAAATTGATCATCTAGTGGCATCATTCTTGGTGAGGGTAAGATGCTACTCAAGGTCAGGGTCATACCAGCCTGGGCTACATGCTCAGAGAGCTCCTCTATGTCTCTTTTCATGTAGTCCAGGGAGGTACGTCTCAGGTCATTCACACCAGCATGGACAATGACTGAGTCATATTTGTACTTGCCTTGGAGTGACCTGAGTGCTTGTGTTATGTGGCGGATCCTAACGCCAGACAGGCTGCTCACCATGACCTTCTCCTTGTTCAGCCTGGTGAGTGGGACGTCAGTGTGCCTGACGATAGAGTCACCTATTACAAGTGTATCAGGTGTGTTGTTTAGCCTTAAGGGCTGTGACTGTTCGGCACACTGTCTTTGTTAGATATGTGTTGCACGTGTTTTGTTTTGGGGTAGCGGTTGCTTGGGTGTCTGCTTTGGAGGTCTCTGCTGCTTAGGCAGATCTTTATTTAGAGCCTCCAGTATGTTTTGTGTGATTATGTGTTTGGTTTGCTGTCGTGGTAGGTCTATGTGAGACTGGAATTGTAGTGAGTGTGGTTTCCTTCTCCTCCTGACTGGTTATGCCAGTACTGAGTTGAGAGAGCTTAGCCTCCAGTTTGGCTATATGGTTGCATCTCTCACATGTGTTGGAATTTGTGGGGAGGAGGAGAGGGTTGTCTGTGTACATGAGGCAGTTGTAACATTGCCTCAAGATTCCCATATTCACCAGCTGGAACGGAGAGGAGATTGACAACTGACCTTTGGACATGCTAGAATAATATTGGAAATTCCTTTATAATTGAAAACAAGGGCCAATGGGGAGTGAGGGTGCAGTGCTTTTAATTTTTAGTGCTGACTTATAATTGCTTTAGTGAGCAAGTGCCAGGTAACAAGTGCAATGTGTTACAGGTAACTTAAATGCAAAAACGACAAACAGTAACTTTCTTTCAAGTGAAGCAAGGAAATAAGTACAGTAAGCAATGCAGATATCACTAGGGATCCAGAGAAGCGCTGAGAAGCCGCATTTTAGGTGGAATTAGCGTTCCAGGGAAATAACAAGCATACAAACAAAGCTAGATTCAGCAGGCCTGGATCTAGTCTATGCTACAGCAAACAAGGTGTATCAATTTCAGTAAGATACAGTTCAAATATTCAGGCACTATACACCTTTAACCAGAAATTCCCAGCTCAGAAGGGCAGAGTCCAGCCTCTACTCCCACAAGAGTGCAGACCACGAACCTTCTTAATGTAAAATAACTGGCCTGAAGCCCAAATGCTTAAACCAGAGCTAATACACTTTAAGAATAACAGACACTGAGCTCTCAATCAGCAGTTCCCAACTTAGAAGGATGAAAGCTACCTGTCCTGCCACCACAGTGCATGCCACAAACCTTCCTAATGTAGAACAACTGGTCTGAAGCCCAAGTGCTTAATCCAAAAGACTTAGAATGATAGCTACACTTTAACCAAGTTACTACCAAGCAGTAATAAATACAACTGAATACTTTAAATAATGCCTGGATTAGTGCTCAAGTTATACAAACAATGCTAGATTCAGCAAGCCTGGATCTAGTCTATGCTACAGCAAACAAGGTGTACCAATTTCAGTAAGAAGAAATTCAGATATGCATGCACTATAAGCCTTCAACCAGAAATTCCCAGCTCAGAAGGGCAGAGTCCAGCCTCTCCTCCCACAAGAGTGCAGACCACGAAACCCTCTTAATGTAAAATAACTGGCCTGAAAGCCCAAGTGCTTAAACCAGAATTAATATACTTTTAGAATAACAGACACTGAGCCCTCAATCAGCAGTTCCCAACTTAGAAGGATGTAAGCTACCTGTTCTGCCACTACAGTGCAGACCACAAACCCTCTCAATGTAAAACGACTGGTCTGAAGCCCAAGTGTTTAAACTAAAAGGCTTAGAATGAGTTACACCAAGCAGTAATAAATACAATTGAGAACGTTTAAGATGACGCAAAAGCAAAATAAAGTAGGAAGAAACACAAGTACAGTAAAAGCAGTACTAATGTTATCGCTGTCGCCATTGATACCAGAGCTTGAAGGATCAGGCGGGCCGAAATTGAGATGCTGCGGATTATCTTTCTGACTTGGAATCTTATAGTAAAGGAGGATAAGAAATGGTTGTTTTTGTATTGAAAATTGCTCCTATAAACTCTGAGTTGGTTGCAGATGAAACTTGTCGTAGTTTATAGTTATCCCCAGAAGAGAAGATAAGGAAACAATCCCAACAACGATAAGAGTTGATGCCTGGTCAGAGTGGAAATGAGCCAGTCATCTACATATGAAAACACTCAGAATACTTACAGTCTCGGGTGAGCTGCTACTACTGCCATGCACTTGGTAAACACCCTTGGGGCTGTGGCGAGTCCAAAGGGCAGTACTCTGAATTAATAATGACTGGCTTCCAGATGGAAGCACAAGTACCATCTGGATCATTTGTTCTTCATCTTTACATGACAGTACATGTCCTGAAGGTCTATAGAGCACATTCAGTCATTCTTGTCCAGAAAGGGGAAAATGGACTGAACTGTAACCATCCGAAACTTACTGTCTTGGTTAGTTTGGTGAGATCCAGAACTGGTCTCCAGTCCCCGTTTTCTTTAACACTATAATGTGCCTTGAGTAAGTTCCAGACTTTATCTGCTATGGCGGGACCTCTTGGATGACTCTCTTTACTAGTAGCTTTTGCATTTGAATTGCTGCTTGTTCCCCTCTGACTGGGTGGAACATCCAGAATTTTTCTTCATACTGGAGGTGAAAGAGAAAAGGGTATTATACAGCCTCTGAAAATAATCTTCTTCACCAAAGTATCGTTTGTTATATCTAGCCAGGCTCTCTGGTGCAGGGATAATAGCCATCAGACTGTCTCCAGAGGTGGACAATCAGGCCTCCTTGCAGGAGGGTGGGTAGGGTTTCTCAAAGAATGATTCTCTAGAACCCTAGTTCTGTGGCCCACTTCTGCCATGGGGTAATTTTCATCCATTTGAGTTCCCTCCTCTGCCTCTGAGGGAACCTCCTCCACGTGTATCAAAAAAATGCATGCCCCTGGTAGATGGGGTCTTTCTATGTTTTTCACACCTGGACAAAATGCCTTTTACTTTGGGTTCAAACAAAGATGTTCCACCAAAAGCAGCACTGATGAAAGAAGACTTGAAAGGCTCCGCAAACTCAGAGGCACATCCAGGAATGACTCCTTATGGAACGGCCAGAACCCACTGCCCTTGAGGTTCCCCCCACTATATGAGAGATCAACCTCATGGATGAATTGGATAAGGACTGTAAGGTCATCAGCTGGAAGTAACAGATGCCTGATCATCAGAAAAGTACAGTTTTGTACCTACCATAAATGTAGATGTCAGATAGATATGCAACTGCAGTCATAACATATGGGTTGTCCTGCCTCAGGCAGCCCTCGGTCGGCCGGATTCCAAAGTCTGGGTCCGACGTCAGCTGATGTCGCATTTCTCTCCGACGTCAGAGTGGCTGGAGTATACAAGCATCAGCAGACGCCATCTTCTTCAGTGTTTCTTGCCCCAGATGCCAGGTGCCCTCCAATGAAGGCTGTAATCAAATTGGAAGACAAAAATAGGTTTCCAGACAATAAATAAGCAATAAACAGATACACCATAACAGATATCCCCAGCTAAGGATAATAGGGATAGAAGTGGACCCAAGGCATAGAGGGGAAGGAGGGAGGGAAAACCCGACTGCAGTTGCATATCTATCGGACATCTACATTTATGGTAGGTACAAAACTGTACTATGTCCTTCAAGAATGCAACTGCAGTCATAACATATGGGTTGAATACCATAGCTTAGCTGGGGGAGGTGGTATGCTCTAAGAAAAGGATGGTGTAGCTATCAATCCCTGCAGGACTGCCGAAGCAAAGCCTGCTCTGGATCTGGAATATAAAGGGAGGTTGTAGTGTTTGGAGAATGTATGCACGGAGCTCCATGTAGCAGCTTCTAGAATGTCCTTTGTAGGCACCCCTCTTAAGAATGCTGTAGAGGTGGCTGTAGCTCTGGTGGAGTGTGGTCTGACATTGGCTGGTACACTCTTTCCATGGAAGGAATAACAGAATCTGATGCAATGCCCAATCCATTTTGAAATAGTCTGTTTGGAAATTGCTTTTCCTTGTACTCCAGGGGCGTAAGCTACAAAAAGCTGATCAGACTTCCTACTGGTCTTGGTTCTGTCCAGGTAGTAGCGAAGTTGTCTGTGAATGTCCAAGGTATGCAACAGTCTTTCCCCTTTGTTCTCAGGATTGGGAAAGAAAGTGGGCAGGTGAATTGCTTGATTTAAAGAAACCCTAGATACCACTTTTGGCAGAAAGGTAGGGTTGGTTCGTAAGGAGACCCTGTCTCTGTGAAAGGTTATGAAAGGTGGTATTGCCATTAGGGCCTGTAATTCCGAAACCCTTCTTGCTGAGGTAATTGCCAACAGGAAAGCTGTCTTCCATGAGAGAAATTGTAAGTCCACAGAAGCTGCTGGCTCAAAGGGGGGTAGAGTCAGTTTTTCTAGGACAGAGTTGAGGTCCCAAGCTGGTACTGGAGCCTTTCTTGGTGGCTTTATATTCTTGATTCCCCTAAAGAATTGCCTTAACAAAGGATGTGAAAACACAGGTGGATCAGTGTTGTATCTAGCTGAAATAGCTGAAGCATGTATTTTTATGAAAGAATATGAGAGTCCATTCTGTAGCATATCTGCCAAATATTCCAGAATGAGTGGGATGTTCAATAATGATGCATCATGACCCTTGCTGTTATTCCAAATGCTGAATCTCTTCCATTTTGCTGAGTAAACCTTTCTGGTGGATGGTCTTCGGGCTTCTGTTAGTATCCGCTGAACTTCTTTAGAGAGAGATAGATTGAGGTTATTCATGGGATCTCCCAAGTTGTTAGCTGCAACGTCTGAATGTTGGGATGTACCGTCTTGAAGTTGTGTTGAGTCAAAAGTTGGGGCCATTGGGGAAGGGCCCACTTTTTGTTGTGACATATGCTCCGTAGTAGTGGGTACCAGTGTTGTCTTGGCCAGTCTGGAGCTATTAGGATCCCCTTGGGCTTCTCTGCTTTGATCTTTAGTAATACTGTGGTCATCAGTGGCAGAGGTGGGAATGCATAGATTTTTAGGAAGTTCCAGTTGAATGAGAGAGCATCTATTTTCCATGCTTGTGGATGATATGTCCTTGAACAGTACTTTTGTAGATGATGATTGAGGTGGGAGGCAAATAGGTCTACTTCTGGCCTGCCCCATGTCGAGGTGAGTCGTATGAAGATGTCTGGATGTAACCTCCACTCGTGGGGGTCCAGGAAATTCCTGCTTAGGTTGTTCGCCAGCACATTGTCTTTGCCTGGAACAAACTGGGATTGCAACTGTATGTTTAAGCTCAGTGATTTTTCCCAAAGATTCATTGTCAGTCTGCAAAGGGGGTAAGAATGGGTGCCCCCCTGCTTGTTTATGTACCACATCACAGTGGTGTTGTCTGTCCGTATTAGCAGGTGGCCTTGCTGAAGTTGTTGTCGAAAGGCCTCAATGGCATGCATTACTGCCAGCATTTCTTTTTGGTTGATATGCAGATGTGTTTCCTTTGGAGACCATTGTCCTTGAATACATCTGCCCTCCATGTGCGCCCCCCATCCTAGGTCTGAGGCATCTGTGGTCATGGTCTGTGTTATCTGAGATTTTTTGAACGACATACCTGTGTTTGCCTGGCTTACCGAGGCCCACCACAGAAATTCCTTTTGTAAGCATGGAATGAGCGGTATGGTTGTCTCTAGGTTGTTGCTGTGTTGAGACCATAAACTTTTTAGGTACCATTGAAGCTTTCTCATGTGTAGTCTTGCTAATGGAACCAGTAGAATGCAGGATGCCATGTAACCCAGGGCCTGTAGGAATCTCCTTGCAGTCATCTGGGTGAGCTTTGCCAAACCTTTGAAATAATGAGTTAACTTCTTTTGCCTGTCTTCTGTCAGGTAAACCATTTGAGAGGCTGTGTCTAGTTTGGCTCCTAAGAAGGTTATTTGCTGGGGTGGCTGAAGTCTTGACTTTTGGAAGTTGACTGTGTATCCCAGAGCCTGTAGCAATTGTATGACATAATTCAAGTTTTTTGTCAAAATCAGTTTGTCGTCCGCTTGTATGAGGCAGTCGTCCAGGTACGGGTAAATTTGGATCCCCTGGAGCCTGCAATGAGCAATTACTGAAGCCAGGCATTTCGTGAATACTCTGGGCGCAGTAGATAAGCCAAATGGCAATGCTGAGAATTGATAATGCTCTGGCCCTGCAAGAAATCTGAGGTATCTTCTGCAGCTGTGTCTGATAGGGACATGCAGGTATGCCTCCTTGAGGTCCAGAGTAATCAGCCAAGACCCCTTGCCCAGCATGGGAAGGAGTTGCTGCAGAGTCAGCATTTTGAACTTTGGTACTATGAGAAAAGTGTTTAATGCGGACAAATCCAGTATTGGTCTCCATTGAGTTTCTTTTCTTGGAACAAGGAACAGTCTTGAATAAAACCCCTGGCCTTGTTCTTGTTGTGGAACTTTTTCTATTGCTTTGATCTGAGCAAGCAGAGAAATTTGCTTGATAGCCTCTGCCCTCTGGTTTTGTGGTAGGTTTGGCATGCCTTGTTTTCTTGGCAAGGTATGAAAGTGGAACCTGTAACCTTGGTCTATAATGTCCAAAATCCATTTGTCCTTTGTCAATCTGTGCCAATTGTCTGAAAACAGAGATAATTTTCCGCCCAAAGGAGCTTCTGTTTGCTCCTTGGTCAGCAGAAGTAGAGGAAAGTCATTGGGATTGTCCCTGTGGGGCAGGAGAAACCAGTGTGTCACTTCTTTGGTTTGCTGGTTGCCATTGTCGTCCCCTGTAGGAACCTCTGTATTGTCCTCTTCCACGGCCACGCCTGTTTTTGCCCCTTTGAAATCTTTCAGGATTAGGAAAGGACCAGTTTTTTGAAGGCCAATTCCTGCTGAATCTGGGTGGCTGAACCTGGAGGAAATCTTTGACTGTCTGAACTGACTTGGTTTTTTCCTCAATGGACTTTTAACACATGTTTAGCATTAGCACCAAAAAGCTTGTTCTTTTCCAAGGGTGCATCAAAAAGTTTTGCCTTAACATGATCTGGTAGAGGTTGTTCTTTTAACCATGCATGTCTACGAATGACCGCCCCTGTCATAGCTGCCCTACATGAAGCTTCCAATGCATCATATCCACACTGAAGAAAGTGATTGCTAACTTGCTGAGAATTATGTACAGCCTCCTGTAAAGACTTCCTATCTAAAGGTTCAGGAGAGGCCAAAGTTTTCTGTAAATCATCTAACAGGTAATCCTGATATTGAAACATATGAAAGAGACAATTGAGAGCTCTCATAGATAAAGTAGTGGAGGTGTAAACCTTCTTCCCCCATCTCTCTAATGACCTAGCTTCCCTGTTGGAAGGCAAAGGATTTTTGGAGGTGGTAGCTGAAACCCCTTTCGGTCCCTATGAAATTGTTTCTAAATCAACGGCATGGGCCCTAAAGAAATGAGAATGTGTTTCTGGGACCCTATAGTATCTGTCAGGCTTGGCAGGAGCAGGAGGAAGAGTATCAGGGGTAACACTGGAGTCAGAGTATAGATCATCCAAAACATCCCGCACAGGAGGTATGGCTAAGGGCCTGTGTTGGGGCTTTTTAAGGAAGGTTCGAAGGCGCTTTCTGGAATCAGAATATTCCTGGCCTTGCCACTTAAAATGTTCATGGAATGCAGAACTTCCCCAAAAGAAATATCCTCAGGAGGGGAGACCGAGGGGATGGAGTCCTCTGCATCTGAGTCCTCATAGGTCTGGAAGGGCTCTTCCTGGCTATTGGAGTGAACAGAGTCCTCAGAATCTTCATCTGAAGGGAGAGGGTCAGAGGGTTCAACCCTGGGCCTCTTATCAGGAGGAGGCTGGGATCCTCTCTCAGGATGGGCCTGGGAACCTCTGATCATGGAAATTAAGTCTGCGGCCATAGTCATGATTTGTGTTTCAGGAGTAGGCTGAGGTAAGGCTTTAGCAGTAAGGTGCTTGGTCTTGCTGGCTGCCTTAGCACGTGTGTAGGCCTTGATAGACATGGACATGGGAGACCTAGCAGCTCCACGTGCAGGAGTGACCTTATCCACAGCAATGGTCTCGGGCATTTCCTCGGTTTCAGTATCCGGAGGAAAAACAATAACTGGCGTCTGTGTGCTCTCCGGTATCGGAGGTATCGGTAACGCGGTGTCTTCGGTTCGGAGCGGTGAAATAACCGCCTCAGAGGGAACCGGGGCACTCGCGGTTGGTTTTGGCATGGTGTCGGAGGAAGACGCGGGCCGAGGATGTCGGTCCCGGTCTTTTCGTTTCTTAGGAGTCTGCGATGTCGGTAGTTCCGACGGCATCGTATAATCCTATTTTTCACCAAAAAAGTCTTCAGCGAACTCCGCCCAGCGCCTGAAGGTGCGCTTATTGAAGCGAGCACAGGCTGAGATGTCGTGGTCTGGGCCAAGGCAAGGAAGGCGGTAAGAGTGGAAATCCTTATGAGGTATTTGTTTACCACAAGACAAACAATTATTTACTTTTTCAGTAATTTCTGACATCGGCTGAGGCAAGAAAAGGTCCCCAACGGGGTACTTAGCTTTTTTGATGACTTCGGATTCGAAGAATACAGGAGCTGACCGACCGGCACTTGTGAACTGCTTCTGCTTCAGGCACCGCGCGGCAAGAAAGACTGAAGAAGATGGCGTCGGCTGATGCTTGTATACTCCAGCCGCTCTGACGTCGGAGAGAAATGCGACATCAGCCGACGCCGGACCCAGACTTTGGAATCCGGCCGACCGAGGGCTGCCTGAGGCAGGACAACCCATATGTTATGACTGCAGTTGCATTCTTGAAGGACATCAGCACAGGATGAGGTATTTGATAACTCTCTGATCAAATTCCTCTGTAGTCCAGTAAAGTGTGCCAAATAGTTCAGAAACCTCAAAGCGAAGGTCGCTGAATCATAGACATGCTTTCCAAAATCTGTCCATCGCCTGCAACTCCTGGTTGGGGGGATGGACAGTGGAACTTTTCTTGGTGGCCGCTGCAATGACCATGGCATCAACAGGAACTCCCTTTCCCCAAAACTGTGCATCTGCAGGTGGTGCCATTATCCTATCTGGTCAGAGGAATGAGCTATGGTGTCGTGGGTGCTTCCACGCCTGCAGTGATATCAAGTCAATGAGCTCATCTGCAGATGAAGGCACCCAGGAGGTAGAGGGTCCAGTACCAAAAACCCTCCAGGAGAACAGATTCTTCAGATGTAGGATTGCTGGCATCCAATCACCTCTCTATTTATGAATTTCTAGGGTGTCTCCAAGAGACACATCTTCGGGAGGTAATCATGGGGACCCTTCATCTTCATCGGAATCTGTCTCTTCAGTAATCGACTCCTCTGGGAAGTCTATGCACTTCCTCTTACATGTCCTCTTCTTAGGAACCTCCTCAGTTTGGTCCTCTAAGGAGGTATCAGAAAAGGAGATTACAATTCCCTGGGGTTTTGGGACTGGCTGTTCCTGTGGAAGGAGATGGTGAGGCTCTGAGCACTGAAACATCATGGTAGAAAACTTAGGATTCGAGGGTGATGTTTCCGTCAGAACTGTCAAAGCAGAAAATGCTCTCTTATGCACTCTTTGCATACCTGAGAGCCAGAGAGAGGTATTCCAATTGTTCCCATATATTCTACCTTTCCAATCTCTCTTTCCAATCTGTTCTAATCTCCTCTGTCTGACTGTTATAGTTATTATGCAGTATTTACATGCCCTAATAATCCCTAACAATTTCTTATCTAGAGTTGAGTAAAACCTCTACCAGAGCAGGTCTTTCACCTACCACTCCCCTATCCCTTTCTCTTTGCCTATACTCTGTTATCAATTCCTGGTAGAGAAGGCAATTTATAACTCACAGTCCAAATTTCCAATTGGCCTCCTCTCACTCTATTACCATAACCTTTCTAGTTATTTGCATCCAATACCTTAATTCTTTCAGTAAATTCCAGCAGACTATAAGCTATTTTCTAATACAACTACTTGCATTCAGCTCCATTAGTAATATACATCAGGCATCCCATCATGAGCATTCTTGACTTTCTTTAACACCTTCCCAGGTTTTTCATGACCTCTGCTTTTGGGTGGATTAATTTTAGATGCCTTTTAAAAGATAGCTAGATATTACATCAGATTATTTGCCAAACTCATTAATGTTCGAGAGACTTCAGTAATGGTTTCCTTTCTTAATCTTTCCTTTGGCCATTTTAAGTATGTCGGTTTATCAGGGATTTTGCATGTAACCGATAGTAAGTTTTCTGCGCTACAGTCTACTATGTAATACACCTTAATACTTTTACACATGCACACACTTACACTTGCGCACTTACACTTGCGCACACAATCAGTGAATGTTTCCCAATGCAAAAGCAATGAGTGCAATAAAGCAGTGTCTGGTTTTGTTAAACTGGCTACATACAGTGCACAGCCTGACTTCACATACTTTTTGAGGAGTGGGCTTTGAGAATGGCCACATACAGTCAACCTTATTATCCTGCCTCCCTGATTTTAGACATTGCATTTTGTGTCTACAGTCTGCAGCCTTACATAGATGGTTGACTCCCCTAGGTACTGATCTGGTCTGTTTTCAGTTGAGTCAAAGCAATGTTGACGAGGTGTACCACTGAAGCTGGGCTGTATGCACACATCATGGTTTAAAGGGTTCATATCCTGTTACAACATGGCCTAGTAGATACCGACCACTGTATGTAAACTATTCATTATATCTTATGTTGCTACTGAATGCCATAGCAAGGTTGACACTTTATGCCTGCCTATCACGGTCAGTGTTGTTACTAACTGATCTCCTTTCTGGCATGCTTTTGGTGCACTAGCCACCACTGATATATTTTTCAGTTGGGGCCTGGAATGATAGATAATAAGGTAAAGAATACTTACATTGTGCAGGAGAATGCTTACCATTATACAAGTAATGCCATATACTAATACTGGCTTGTAAGGTGGGAGTCATCCTTTTCATCAAGTTATGATGTGGCTTAGAACTGTTCATATAGTTCTTATTCAGAGGTACTTAATAGGCTATTGATCTGCGAGGATCTTAAGAAGCTTAGCCTTATATTCTCAATGGCATAGGCCAACTAAGCAGTTACCTAGGGTGCCTCTCTAGCAGGGACGCTTTTCCAGTATTTTTTTGGTGTAGGTAGACCAGGATGGGGGCCATGGGTAGTGTGGTTGGGGCACCATGGAGCCCTTTTGCCTAGGCCGCCAGTTGACCTAAGGCCGCTCCTGTCCATGGTAGTTAACAGCATTTATATTTTCTATGCAAACAAACTAGGAACAGGTAGAACAAAGACATGTAGGGACATTTAAACATTGCCCCTATTTATAAGGGACAAGGGTACTAAACCAGGGGTGAATTTGTAGTTACCCATCCAGTCCCCCAGATTACACGTGAATATAGAAAGAGAAGTACTTTACTATACATGGAGAAGATGGTTCCACAGAAGCCAAAGTTTCCTGAATACATACCTATCCCTCCAATATGTTCTTTTTATGTTGCAAAACTGACTGAGAACTCTTCAGCAGGTGTTTATGCCACACCTGGATTTGAGAATGTGCAACATACCCGACAGCCTCTAAACACTAGGCAGAGGTTTCTTATCAGTAGCTTGTAGGATACCGAAAAGAGGGACTAGGCTTTGAGGCAATCCACATAGTTTTTTATGCCCTTGATTCTGAGAAAGTGTTATGGTCATTCCAGTTAAGACAAGTGTTTGGAAATGTACATTCTGAAAGGGGCCTTGTACTAAATAAATGGCCTAATGAGTGTCAAGTACACTGGAATGACTGATGCAGCCATACCCTTTTGATATAAGCTGTGCAATGAAAAAAGATTTCCTTACAAAACTGGATACGTGGTGATCAACGGACAGTTTATTGTTGACCTAGGTGCCCAGATCCCAGACAATGGAATCAGTTTTCAGAGAGTGCACTGTCAATCTGACAGTTGCAAGGGAAGTCATACAATTATACATTTCTTGGCATTAAGTTTTAGTCCATGGCTTTGCTGCCAGCTATTTTTTGGGACAGGCTCTCTTGGAGATCAGTGTGGCCTATTGGAGTTTAAGCCCTCAACATTAGCTTTGACCTCTGAGAAGTAAATACCAAGGAGGACAGATTCAAGGACTGAACCCTGGAGTAAACCACCAGTGACAGGTCTTTTAGGGGAGGTAGTGCTGCCCACCATTTTTCCTGGGCTCTTTTTTAAGCAATTTTTTTATCTAGTGAGACACACAGGGATATCTACTTAGCTTATAGGTTCATAGGTTGGTACTAGGCTATCAGCCCTAGGGCCTATACAAGCCTAGCCATAACAATTCCCTGGCTATTTCTTCCCACACTATTTACTTCCCTGGACCCCTGTCTAGCAGGGCGACTGACGTGATCCCCGGGGTGAATTTCCTTTCTCCGATCCAATTGTCAAGGTTCCTTTTGAAGAGGGCCAAAGAGGCACTCTGCTTGACATGTATGGGCAATCTATTCCAGAGTCTGGGGAGTCTCTGGGTCAGGAATCTATCCCTCCAGCATGTGGCTCTGAGGGATTGGGATTTCTTTAAGTGCAGCATGTCCAATAGCTCTGGGTTGGACATGGCCTTGTATGTTAAGCAGAGATCGCCTCTGAGTAGACTATATGCAACAGAGTATAGCTGGATTTTTTTAAGGTTGTTGATTTTATCTACGATACCAGAATGCTGAAGCTGTCAAACACCTTTGCAAGTTGTAGATATGTGATGTGTACTGATCTGCACGTATCTATTGCTACAGTAACTTTTTTGAAGAAGCTGACTAGGTTAAAGTAGGCAGCATCTGTACTTGGTGAAACCGAACTGACTTGGTTCTGTCTGTTGGTCATCTATATCCTTGCTTACTAATGGCCGCTGTAAAAGGTCTGGCAAATCATGTTTCAGGCTGACCAGTTGGAAGCCTGGTACGTTGAGAGGTCCTGCAGAAGTAGTATTCCTGGCCTAAGAAAGCACCCTGCCCTTGGAAGATTTGAGGGGATGAAAATTCATGCATGTCATCTGAGAATATTGGAGGGAAGTGTAGTTTGAAATCTGAGCTAATATGTCTTCAAGTAGATTAGTACAGTTCTCAGAGTCTGAGTATGTGAATACAGTTATTAATTCTGCACAGAGCTGGGCATTGTTTCTAAGGTTATTAACATAGTTAAAAAAAAAAAAAAAGAACTTGGTAGTTATCCCTCACCTACATGGCTGTTTTTACTTCATGTCTTGCTTTGATTCATTTGATCAGGGTCTGGCATTCTTTGTTTAGTTCAGGAATGGTGTTTTTGGCATCTTGAGAGTTCAAGTTATTTTTGTGAAAAAATTAGTTAATTTTTCTTTCATTACAGATCATGTTTATCATAGGGTCCCTACCATAAGGGTATTATTTTTGAATTTGGTGTTGTATTTATTTCTGAGGGGGACAGATGCTTCTATGTAGATATTTACATGTGCACAGAATTTGTCAACAAATGATTCTGCATATGCAGTGTGATTATCATGTTAGAAGGGGATTCTGAATTTAGTCAGGTTATCACTCAGATTTCATGAATTAGCCTTTGCATAATCTGGAAGCTCAGAGCAATCTGATTGACATGACCCATGTTAACGAGTCTTCACATTAGGCTAAAGACTCTGCAAAGATACTTAAGTGATCACAATATGGAAAAATGTGAATGCCATTTAGTTTGTAATATGACAGGACTGGAGCCTTACATTTTGTGAACAACCTTGATGTTGTAGATAATCCAAAGTTTATTGAAGAGGAAGCACAGTTATGCTAGTAAACATAGGAGAACAGCAGATGTTCAAATCACTGCTGCAATAGCCCAAGCTATATAGTTTATTATCCTACATAGGACAACAGCCGACCAACTTCCAAAGCTTCCATGTCCAAACCATCAGCTCAGCTGAGCTGACTAAAAAGATGTTTGGGAGCAAAGTCCTTCAGAGCTGTCATGCCAACAGAGAGAGACTGAGCCCTGAAAGTACAATGCTAGGAAAAACAATGTCTACAGCTTGACAAACTCCACACCATAAACAAGGGGAATGCAGGAAAGGAGTAGCTACTGTAGCAGTGATCATTTGAACATCTACTGTTAAGGGAAGCATACTTAAACACAACTGTTCTATGTTCAACATACTGATCACTGCTGAAATAGCCTTAGCTATATGGGTAGATTACCCTAGCTTACTAAATAAGATGGAAGGATGGCCCTTAAACAGCCTGATCTAGACCTAGAGAAGCCATCAAGCTTATAGTGCTTTAAGTAATTACAGAGGACCATGTTGCAGTTTCTAGAATATTTCTAGAATTCAACCCTTCCCAAAAAGGAATGGAAGAAGACAAGGCCCTGGAAGAGTGGGCTTTGCCCTTCCTGGAACAGTTTTGCTGTTTAAGTATAATAGGTAACGGCCTTAAACAACCATTTGGAAATGGTCCGTTGTGACACAGGTTGTCCCTTCTTACCTTCACAAGAAATGAAAAATTGAACCAAAGATCTGAAAGATTTAGTCCTGTCAACCAGAGCTGTCTGTAGACATCCAAGGTATGGAGCATCGTTCCCCCCCCCCCACATTTTTAGGTTAAGGAAAGAAAATAGGAAGATGGACAGTTCGGCTTGCAACTTAACATACCCTTCTTGCAGACATCAGTACAATCAAGTAAAACTGTTTTCCATGTTAGCTGACTGTTAGCTGGCTCAAATAGAGCTTGTGTTAGCACCCCTAACACAGGATTTCAACACAGGTCACCATTTTGTTTTCTTGGAAGACTCAAGCAAAACTCCTTTCAAAAATATTTTGATATGAAAATGCATTGAAAAAGAAGGAATCATGGACAGCCATGCTGAAATGGCAGACAAATGAATCTTGACAGAGAAGTAAGGAACTCCAAAGGATAATAGCTCACACAAATAAAGTAAAACCAGAAAACAACTAGCCCTGAAAGGGTGCTGGTTGTGTGGTTGACAAACTAGAAAACATTTTCCAGTTACTAATGCAGGATTCGATAGCAGCAGGCATTCTCGTCTCCATTAGTACCTGCTGCATGTCCTCCGTAAACAGGTGCCTAAAGAAAATTAAGACCCTATAACCCAAACAGTTGAAGTTGATTGGGGTTAGTGTGCATCAAACACCCCTGTGTTTGTGCAAGTAGAGCCAGTCTGTGAGGGAGCTTATGGTAACTGCCCCTGGCCATTTCCAAAATAAGGGTGAACCACAGTTGCATGTGCTAGAAGGAAGTCACCAAAATTATTTTGGGGATTCGTTCCTAATTTTCAGAATTACCCTGGATATCAGTGGAAAGAGTGGAAAAGCAGGAACAGTCCTGTCTAAGGAAAAGAAAAGCAATCTGCCTTCCAGGCCTTCTTGCATGGAGTCCTTGACCAGAAACTTTCCAGCTGATTGTTCAAAGAGGAGGCAAATAGGTCTACATGAGGAACTCCCCAAAGATGCATCAAATATCAGAAGACCTATTTATCTAGTTTCCATTCAGGAGGGTCTGCACTTGTCCTGATCAGCTGATCTGCTATACAATTTTGCTCTGATGGAATAGGATGCCTGTAGACTGAGACTGTGCCATAAAGCTGAATTCCAAGCTGATATGGCAAGTCTGGAAAAGGGGTATGACCTGCTATCCCCCCCCTTTGCTTGTTGATGTATTGTCAGTAACAACTTGAAGAGGTCCCGGGGACCAAAGATGATTCAGACAGTTGAGTGCCTTGATCAGGCAAGTGTCTTTTATATGTATGTACTTGCATCTGACCATGGTATCCCACAAACCCAGCACTTTTACCCCTCCAGAAACTGCTCCCCAAGCAAAGTCCAATGCATCTGTGGTGACTGACTGCTTTACAACAGGGAGGGAAGGAGGGAGTCCTGGATTTAAAGATATCTGCTGTCTCCACCATGTGATTTCTCTTCTTATAAACCCCAGCACAGGGATTTGAAAAGAGAAAGGATATTAATGCTAGGACCAGAGAAACTTCAGACACCACTGTGGCATCTTGCCAGGGGTATCGAGTGAATCCCAGATGCTATGAGACCCAAAATTCGGAGGTATTCCCCTTACAGTGACCAAAGTCAGAGTGGAAAAATTTAGAAACAGATCTAGATAAAGATCTATTCTTCCCTGTGAAATTGAAGCTATTTATGCAGTTAACATCCCAGGAATACAATCCTGTGTGAAAGAGTAAAGAAAGACTTGTGAATGTTCACTTGGAATCCTAGCTTGTATAAGAGATTGGTTACCCAAGAAAGATTCCTGATGCATTGAAAAAGACTGCAATGATAAGAAAGTCATCTAAAAACACAAAAATGTGGATACCTTGTAGCTGCAATGAGCTATAATTGGAACTACACACTGTGTGAACACTCTTGGTGGAATGGAGAGACCAAAGGGTAAGGAAGAGAATGGATTAAGTGATTCAGACACACAAAACCTTAACATATGAAGTATGGATGAATAGGTATGTGATAAGAATCTTTTAAATCTAGTGTTAAGAAACTTTAATAAAGGAAGAAGAGTGAACAGGTTGTGAACTGACAATTTTGAATTTGGGTACTATCATTAACAAGTTTAGGAAAGATTGTTCCAGAACTGGTCTTCAAGCAATTTTTTTTCTTTGGCACTATTCCCTGGGACAACATGTGATGAAGGACAGGTGGAAATAAGAGAGTCTGGTCTGATGGATGAGGAATTACTATCGGGAAAGAAGGAATTTCCTCCCACTGCCATCTGTAACCTTGATGAATGATCTTCAGAACCCATTTGTCTGAAACTATTTCTGTCAAAGAGTAAAGTGGAAATCAATACTTGATGCCAGGGCCGGGACAAGGCCCCTTGAATAGTAATTCTGATTTGTTGGACTGCTCTTGGTTCTGAGAGGTACCAGAATTCTGATTGGACCCCCCCCCCCAAATCATTTCTTTTTCAATGTCTGTTTACCTGCATTATGTTGAGACTGTTTATTTTGTTTTTTGCCAAGACTGGATGAGGGGCTAGTGAATCCCTTTAAAAATCTGAAAAAAGGAGGGCTGAATAATCGAGATTCCCTGTATCAACTTACCTTTCGCATTACACTTTTTGATCAATTCTGCAGCAGAAGGGCCAAAAACTAAATCTATCAAAAGGAGAATTTAAAATATCATCTTTATCATCTGGGAGGTTCTGGAAACGCTGTCAGACTATTCTCCTCAAAACATTATTGGTAGTCATAGCCCTGGAAGAACTATCAACAGTCAAATACACTGCAAACAATGAGTTGTGACTTATACAATAAAAGAAACTAATACATTTAAGGCAGATCTTCCTCACAAGAAGAAACTGCAGACAAAACATTCCTCATTCTTTCACAATTAGTCAGAACAAACTGATATAGGAGCCTGACAAATCAAAATTCTGAAAATCAAAGTTGCAGAAGCATACAATTTGGTTACCATACTTTTTAACAATACTCCTATCATTTTTTTAAGCACCTTTACTGAATTATCACTTGTGACATAGGCACATTTACATTTATATAAAGGCAATCAAGCTGCATTAACAAGCTCACGTTTGCAAACATTATACTTCACATATATTGCTATATAACACAACATAAGCAACATTACATGTTGTTGTGTCTTTCGGATTTTCCTGGTTAGGGGTCGCCACCGTGGAACTCTGGTCCGCTAATGATTGGCAGTAGATTTTTACGTGCCGAGTTGCCAGCCCTGACGCACAACCTTCAACGAAGGTACGCCCATTCAGGCACGTTTCCACACAGAAGATGCTCTAGCTGAGAATCGAACAGGACAACGTCTTGCTGTGAGGCATAAGCAACATTACATAAATTATTAAATTCCTGCACCTTTAAGAAACATCTTTATTAAAAGAATTACTTATGACACAGGCAATTACACAATTATATAAATGAAAAACAGTCCACATCGACACAATCCTAGTTGCAAACATTTTACTTCGCAAACCATACAGACACACACTCAATTGCAAACATTATACATCACTTATAATCTACCAATCATTTTCAAACTTTACATAGTTCATTTAAATCCTGGCTTCTTTTAAATCTAATTCCTTCCCTGTATGTATTGTTCCCACAGTTCCCATTTTTCCCTATGTAGTTTGCTCCTACCCTTTTCTAAAGATCTTAGTTCCAGTTGTTTTACCTCTGTTACTATATTCACTTCTTCTAGTATAGTTGGTTTGGATTTTGATTTCATTTTTCTAGTAATTGCTTTTTTGGCAGCCACCATAATTAGATACAGTAAGGCCTCACCATGTCTAGGCAATTCAGATTCTGTAAAATAGCTCAGAAAAATCATATCTCACATCACACGAACCTGCCCACTGAACATCTCGACACTGCATCCTGCAGGGAATCCTCAAAGTTTGCCAACTTACCACACTCCCAGAAAATATGTTTCCAATTACCTCTTTCTTACCTGTCACACCTCCACCATTTGCTGTCTACCCGAGAAAAAATTCTCTGGAGTACATGTGGGGTATAAAAATATCTATGTAAACATATCCAAGCAAAAAATCCTAAATCTTCTAAATTTTGTTGCATATTTGGGAGACATACACATATCTTCCCATTGTTTCTTTTTGAATTGCTTGTCCAATCTCTCTTCCCAATTCTTTCTAACCTGCTCTGATTGATTCTTATAGGTATAATGCTTACCAAATAGAATAGGAGTGAAATTAACAAAATTTAGTAGACAGTAGGATAAACTAAAGCTATAGCTACAGCTTCTGGGTCACATTTGGGAAAAGTATATAAAAACTTAAAGATTGTGGAACTTTACACATTCTACCTGCCTTTTTAGGGGTAGCTGGCAAACTATCAGGAAAACTGAAGGCAGCAATGCACAAATCCTCCAAAGCTGATGGAACTGGAGGAATGGGTGAAGATTTTGGAAATTCCTTCTTTAACAGCTCACAGTATTTCTAAGGGACTGGGAAACCTCAGTGTTCTCCTGCTGAAAACCCTGGCATGTTCTGGAAATCGTCTCAGAGAAAAAAAAACACAAGGAGGATCAGAAAAAGAGTTCTCCAAGTGAAATCAGAAATCTGAGGAGAAAACTCTGTATCTTCCTGTCTAGATTGAATCTCTTTAGGAAACAAGGTCTTTCTTTTATCAGAACCTACTTTATAAGAATCTATAGCCTGAATTAAATCCTGAACCAGACCCAGTAAACTATTTCTGTCTACGAAATTTGAGGAGTAGATATGTCTGACTTTCAGGAAAAATGCGGCCAACAGTGTTATTAATGGCGGCAACAGCTTCCTCAGGGATAGGCACAACATTCTGACAAAACAAGGAAGGCTTCCCTGTTCCGTCTCCTGGGAGCAACAAGAGTGGCTCTCTCTTGCCAGCTGAGGGTACTCCAACATCTGCAGTGGAAGTTGCTACTCCCCAATCTATAATGACTGTAGGTGCTACACCACAGGGACCTTGGGTAAAAGATGAGTGGTACAGCTAATGGCCACAGCAATGTCACGCACCTGCAGATGAGGCAAACTACAAGCTAGCTGTGCTGGCAAAGGCTGTTTGCTTAGCTTTTTTGTAGATGGAAGGAGGACAGACTGTGGGGCAGTGTTTCATGGTCAAGCCGAAAATCATGCTTCAAGCAGTAAAGGCTTTGTAAAATTTAAGTCCTTAAAAGACACTTTTTCCACATAAACACGGTAAAAAGCAATCTAAACAGTTTGGCAGACCCAGAAAGTAAATTAACACAATTTCTCCACAGAAAAAAAAAATTAATTAACTTTAACAACTTCTAAGCTGACAGGAAAAATAGCCTCTCATTTAAAGGTACAATTTAGTCTTGTGGCAGTCTATTAAAACAAAACTCCTAGCTTTAAAATAACTTTCCAGAAAATTATCAAATAAATATTTTAAAACGTAAGGTTCCCCCACCCTAAAGGAACTCATCTACCCAGCAAATTAATAGTGCATGCTGACTGTCTATCCCCTGAAAGCGCTCTGAAGGGCCCAAACTCATTTTTTAATCAGCTCATCTCGAGCAGACTCATGGTTTGGGCGTGTGGAAGTTGCCTTAAAACTTTGAAAGCTGGCCAGTTGTTATATCCTATGCAGAGTATAAACCATATAGATAAGGCTACTGCAGAAGTGATCAATCTGATTAACACCTGACAATGTGACTCAGAAACAGAGAACCTTGGATAGAAACTTCCTGAAGCTTGTGGCTATGTGAATGTAGTAATAAAAGATGCTTAAGTCTAGTGTCACCGTGTAATTCATGGAAGGAATGAGGGGCAACAGGCTCTGTAATGTCAACATTTTGAATTTTGGTATTTTCATATACTGGTTTAGAAATGAAAGATCTAGCAATGGTTTCCAAGAGGCCTTTTCCTTTGGTATCAGAAACATTCTGGAACAAAAGCCTTTGCCCCTTTAGCTTACAGGCACTGTGGCTCCTTAGGCATGTTAAGACTGAATAACCTGAGGAAAATATTCTGTTTGGTTCAGAGGATGGGGAGTAATTCCTCTGAAATGATGTTTTTGCATCCAGTGCCATCTGCAACCCCTCTACATCAATGTTAACACCCAAGAGTCTAAGACTATCTTTTGCCAAAGGGGGGGGGGGAGGGAAATGTTGAGGACCAGTCTGTGGGACAAATTTGAAAAGATATTGGCCGGAGGAATTGGAGGAGGTAAAGAATATCTGTACAGTCATTCCTAATTGTAGGCATGCCCCTTTTTTGAAAGGGTCCCATTTTCTCATATTTGTATTAGGGGCATGAAAAATCTTAGAAAATCCCTAAATCAATTTCCCCTTTCATCATGTTGTTTGAGAGCATGGATAGCAGATAAGCCAAACAATACCTCCTTATCTAAAGCAAAATTTGAGTTTTCAGACAACCTCACCAGTAAATGTTGGCTCTGTACCGCTGCATATCTTCTCAACACTGCAGCAGTAGCAATGGCCCTAGACACAGTATCTATACAATCATACACTCTTCAAAGCATGTCTGGTTATCTAGGACAAGCTACAAACCATTTGATTCAAAAACGAACTTTCTTCTGTAGGAAGTGAAGTTGCAGGGTCTCTCAGACTAGTCATATAACAAAAGATAAACCTCCACATGCATGCCTGGCAATTAAGGATTCTGACAGCCAAAGTGGAAGAAGAAAACATTCTCTTACATAGGAGGGTGTCACCAGGTGAAGGGTTGGTGTTTAATAACCATCTATTCCCTGCAGTAGATGCAGTAGATATTGCATCTGGAACTGATCTAAAGTGAGAGAATAAAAATTATCAAGCCTGAGGCACTTTATAGATCTTATCTGCCTTTTTAGGGACCAACAGATGCATATTAGGATGATTACAGGCAGCAGTCAACACTTTCTCTAAGGCTGGCAGTATAGCAGGAACTAGTGAGGAGTGAGGAATATCCATTTGTAACATCATAACGTCTCCTCAGTTCAGGTGGAGCTTCTATTTGCTTCCATAAAAATACCTCATTCATTCTGGCTATTGTTTGATTAAAACTGAAGTCTTGCACAAGAGGAAGAGATATTGCATTTTCTTTGCAGTCAGAAAGTTGGGTTTTGAACCTGAAGGAGAAGGCCCGCCTCTGTCAGAATCACACCCAGATTCCTCATGAATTTCTTTAGAGGATGATCACCCGTAATGGCTCCTGGACAACAACATTAATAGCCTATAATGCATACTTTGCTAAGGTAAGAGAAACCTCTTTTTTAGCTGTAATTACCTCTTGAGATAAACAATGTTTAAACCCCCGTAGAAGAATATAAACTCAAAAGGAGGGATGTCTGATTTGTCTAATGGTCTCTTTTCCTTGGTTATCTCAAGAATCTCCTGGAGAGGATGGTTCTCTCATGCCCATATCAGACACAGAAAAAGCCAAACTGGTCATGGCCGACTCCAGGTTTCATGGTGGCCAAGGGGAAGACAGGTAAGACAGTGACCAGAGGGACAAACAATGGTCACTGCAGGTTCACCACAATTGGCTGAGCAACAGACTGTGCCTACATCAATGGCAAGAGCTCCTTGGTAACTGCTTTTTCTTTCTAAGAACAGAATGAGTGGAACCAGCTGGACTTAGTATCCATGCAGCAGCCAAGGAAAAGAAAGCAAAGGTGGTAAGCGTTGCTGGAGACAGTCTAAGTTGGTGAGAACGAAAGTGGTCATATAATATACACAAGCAGCACATTTACACTCACACTTCTCATCTTAAAATAAATTTTTTAGTCACAATTTTAAAAGTATACACAAGCAAAACATACACTGGGTCAAAACTGCTGTGTCTTAAAAGAATTATGGGACTGCTTAGTTCTTGAAGTCTGGTGTACAGTTGGAGATGTGAAATAAAGCTGTTAATGGCTTTCCTTCTACACACATTTTCTGTTATTACAGTTACTTTTTTCACTTAAAACAAAATATTGATCTCTGACAGGAAACGTCAGATAGCAATAAAACATACAGGGTTTCTTTAAAGGGAAATATCTCTCTGCCAGAAATTTTAAATTAATCTTTTCTGAAAAGGGAAACAATTTCTGTGTGGAGCGTTTCCTCAATGGGGACTTATCTGGCAGAAATGAAGCACTCAAATTGTTGCAACTGTCAAGCCAGAGATGTTTTTCCCCCCAAGAGGTCAAGAAAGTACTGACACTCTACTACTGATTTCCCTCCTTACAACTAGCCAATTAATAGTCAGAATGAAGGTGTGAGGGGCACAGCATTGTGAGGCTGGCGATTTGTTCTTTCCTAGATGGGGAAGCAATCCATATAGCCTAAAAGCTACTGCAGCAGTGGGAATGATGAACATCAGTGTTTGGCTTAATACACATAGACACTATACCAGTTAGGTAGGAAGTGTAGCCTAAGGGAGACATACACAGGATCCTACTGTTACCAGTGATATATTGGATTTTTTAATAGTAAGCTGGACATGGAAGAATTCCAGGTCATTATCTTAACTGCCTTTGTCTAATGTGGTGGGCCTGAACATTTGATAGACATTTAAACTCTGCACTGGATTGCTTTCATTGGTCTTGAACCAGGTCTCTATGAAGATGCATACATAAAGCTTTGCCAGGGTAAAGAGTGCTTGCAATGAGTAGAGTTTTTTGTTAAGCCTCCTATCGTTGAGCAGCAATACATTAATGTTATTAACAAATTATCACATTAATAACGTCCTAAGCACTCAATTAGTCGTGAGGGATTTGGGCATCCAGGTTGATAGCAATCTGACTTTTGACCACCATGTTGTTTCCGTGGTATGGGAAGCCTTCTTCATGGCCCACCTCATAAGTAAAGGTATCTCATATCCAGGGACAAGAAGGTCATAACATCCCTGTATTCTTCCTTTATAAGGCCCATTACAGAGTACAACTCGCCTTTCAGCATGTACCTCGCAAAGCACATGTAGCAGCTGGAGAGACCACAAAGGTTCCTCACCAGGGGGATCCAGGGCCTCAAACATCTACCATACACAGATAGGCTAAAAGCGCTATCCCCCTCTACTGTGTTTCATACAGACTCCTCAGAGGTGACCTCTGTCGGGCATACAAGGCGATCATGGACCCCACCTTGATGGGACTGCTGCATATCCGCAAGTCAAGCTACACTCAAGTAACCCACATGCACGGCCTCAACCTGGTCAGTGACATCAAGACTTGTTGGTGGGACAGATTTGTGTCCCAGAGACTCCCTCATCTACAGAACAGACTCCCTTGCCACATCAAGCAGAGCACGTCTTCACCCCTTTTTAAGCGAAAACCTGGATAACTGGATGGGAAACAGAAAATATTCCCCTGGGAGTCCACCCATGTCCCTGCTGGACAGAGGCATTGAGTGCTGAATTGTTAAATGTGGGCTAAACTCTTGGCTAGGCTTATAAGGACCTCAGGGCCAATAGCGTAGTAACTTCCTATGATCTGGATTTTGTTTTGTTAACTTTGAAGCTTTACAAGACTGAAGCAGTCTAAAAAGGCTCTATGGGGAAGAACAGGGATGTAACAAATATACAAAAGGGAGCAGGACAGCAGTGCAGGCCATCCCTGGCAAAGCAGTGAGAACTGTGCATCATCTCTTCTAAAGCTGATGCATACTGTACCCCCTATGAATGACACTAGCAGCTAAAGTCAATTATTGAAAACAATCTTCTCTTCATATTGTGGTATTATTCTTGATGATGGCAGAATGCTTCTCAAGGCTAGGTTCATACCAGCCTCAGACATATTCTGAGAACTCTATCATGTCTCGCTTCACATAGTCCAAGAAGGTGTGTCAAGTCATTTACACCCACATGTACTATGACTGTGTCATATGTGTACTTGTGGTTTAAAGACTTGAGTGCTTCCATAATGTGTTGAATCCTGGTACCTGAAGTAGCAACTCATGGTGACCCTCTCCTTGCACAGCCCGGTGAGTGGTACATCAGTGTGTCTCACTATGGAGTCGCCTATGACTAGGGTATTGGATTGTGTGGAATTTTTCCTTATGGGCTTTTGAACTAAGTTAGTATGATTCTTACAAGTTTCACGATGTTGCGGCGGATACTTTTTTCCTTTAGGTTACATTTAGAAGGCCTCTGTGGTTTAGGCAGGTTACTTTTAAAAACTTCAGCATAAAAAAGTCTATGCATTTGGTCTGAGCTGTGTGTGCTTTCAGTGTGGGGTTAAGCAATACTAATAACCTGCCTGTTATTTGTTGTGGTTTTGTGCGACATCTTTATCTCCAATAACATTGTAAAACTACATCTCTCACACAATGTCCACTGGTTTAAGTAGTAGATAGCTGTCAGTAAACACTAGACAACTGCTACATTACCTCAGGATGCCCAGTTCCACTAGGCTGGCTACAGAAGAGGTTGAAAAGTGCAAATCTATGGTTCCAGGTGCTTATTAATGTGGGATCTAGGCAGAGTTGTGCTTACGAGGTTTGGACTTTATTTACTGGCGGTGTTATCCATCTAAAACAATCAAATTATGTTTACCCATGAAAAGCAATACGCCAGCTAGAGTAAACCAGAGCCTCTCTGGGTAACTAGGTTGTATAGGAAAAGTTAAAGCTCTAAACGCCTGCAACTATACAGTGCAGCGTGCCTTGTCACTGAACAGACAGTGTTGTATTACATTCTCTCCCTATCTGAAACCTGGCTCAAGCCACACATCTCAAATAGTGAAATACTCCCACCAGGTTATAATATCTTCCGATCTGATAGACCTGTAAAAAAAGGTGGTGGCGTGGCCATCCTCTATTGAAACATTCTTAACCTCTCACCATACCCTTCCCCAATTCCTGACTTCCTCCCAGCTGACATCATCATCCTTAACTGCCATCTGAATCCCCCCAAAAAAACTTGCAATTGCCTCTACCTACCTTCCTCCTGGTAACAATCTGTCCATTCTTGAAAACATCCTATCCAGCTTCTCCCACAACATACCATATGAGACACTTATCCTTGGTGATGTCAACATTGATTGGTCCAAACTCATAACTGACTCCCCCCAACTCAGTATCCACCTACACAGCTTCCACCAACTTATAACATCTCCCACTCGCTTCCATAAAAATTCCTCTTCCAGCTCCATCATAGACTGGATCCTTACCAATTCCCCCCACCAATACCATAATCCCACCACCTTACCTGACTCCCTCAGTGATCATCTCCCTACCACCATCTCAAGACACTGCTCCCATATTCCTAAACCCCAACTTATCAAAGACTGTAGAAAACTATCAACTTTCAATTCATCCCAATTTAACTCCATTCTCCACAACATAGATTGGTCCATTCTAAAACACCTCCACCTAAACGATGCTGTAAGCACTTTCAATAGCATCTTCATGAATACTCTAAACTCCTTGGCTCCCTCTAGGAAGATCAGAGTAAAATCAAACCATGCTCCCTGGCTCTCCAAAGAGACTAGGTCCCTTATGAAACAAAGAGCTCATGCTTGGAAAACTTGGACTAAAACTAAACAACCACCTTTTCTTCAAAAATACAGGCAACTGAGGAACCTTGCAAAAAAACATACAACTAATGACAAAAAGTTATACTAAAGCTCTGCTCAGCTTAACAACAAATCCAATCCTCAAAAATGTTGGTCAACTCTCAACATCCTCTATCCTGGAAAGCCCTCTAATCCCCCCCCCCCATACCCTAACTCTTCCTCTCGGGAAACAGCTACCCTCCTGAATAAACACCATCTCTTCCATCCAAAATCTGGTATCCTCTAAGCCAAACTCTACTTCGACAACCACCTCTCCAAGTCCCACTAACACAACTTTGTTTTCTTTTGAGCCAGTTCCCATTACTTATATCAAATCTCTACTACTCAAGCTAAAACCTTGCTCTCCTTCCACTGACAATCTATCTCCTACATTCCTCAAACTTGCTGCTGACTCAATTGCCTATCCTATATCTATACTAATTAATCTATCTATTCTGGAATCAACTGTCCCCACCCTTTGGAAATATTTCTTCACTATCCCTCTTTATAAAGGTGAAAACTCCACTGACCCCTCAAACTACCGACCCATTGCGATTCTGTCCCCCCCTCTCCAAGATATTAGAAAAATGTATTCACTCTCAGCTTCTCAATCACCTCCTCACACACCACTTACGTACCCCTACCCAACATGGATTTCGTCCTCACCACAGCACCACCACTGCCCTCCTCTCCTTCACTTATATCATTGCAGAGGCCCTAGACAACAATAAACTAATTTCCTGTCTCTTCCTAGATCACTCCAAAGCTTTCGATACTGTCTCTCATCCTCTACTACTATCCAAACTCACAAATCTCCATCTATCCCCCTACGCACTTGCCTGATTTAATAGTTACCTATCTGGCAGGGAACAATCTGTCAAATGGCTCTCATCCTCCTCACCTTTCCTTCCCATCTTCACTGGTGTTCCCCAAGGCTCCATCTTGGGACCCCTTTTTTTTGTTTAACATCTTCACCAATGATCTTTACACCTCATGCAAAGAATCCTCCCTTATTCAGTATGCCGACGACTCCACACTTATATCCATCTCAAACAACATTCCTGAACTACACTCCCTGACCCAACAGGCCCTACTATTCACTGAACAATGGCTCTCTCACAACCTATTGATCCTAAATCCCAAAAAGACCAAACTCCTACTCTTTCTTCCCTGTTCTCTTTCTCTCATCACAAAACCTCCTTTTTTATTACATCTTCTAACAATACAAATATCCAACCTGACACCCACACAAAACTCCTAGGGGTCATTATCGATGATGAACTCAAGTTCAACCTACACATACTCCAATGTATAAAAAAAAACAAACCAGACACTAGGTCTGCTATATCGGAACAAAAAATTCCTAACCCCTGAATCTAGACTTACCCCGGGCCAGGCACTCCTCCTCTCCTCCCTCTTATATTCCGCCCCAGTTCTTACCAATATCCAGGCCTCCACTCTAAACAAACTGCAACAGACTTACCATAAAATAGCCAGATTCATTACTAACTCCCCATACAACTCACACCACTGCATTTCTTTAAACTCTCAATGGCTTGAACTTCCCCAGTTTCTGCTATCTTATCAATTTCATATGCTACACTCTATTCTTTATAAACCCTCCTTCTGTCCATCTCTATCTTTCTTAGTCTCCATCTACATCCCATCCCGGACCCTCCGTACTTCTAACCAACAATTACTTGATATTTACCACCCAAAAAGGTCAGTAGGCAAACTACTCTACAAACACTCCCTTGCCCATGCTTGGAACAAATTTCCCCTTGACTTACGTTCAATCTCCCACACCTCACACTTTAAAAATGAACTAAAAGCTTATTTTCTCAATTCCAGAACCTGCCCTTGCTATGACCCTAACTAGTCTTCCTTCCCTTTATGTACCCTCAAAAGGACCATTCTTAGTACCTCATTACACCTCTCTCTCCAATGTGTCTACTATGCATTTGCACAATTTTATACAAGCAAAAAATGTTAATTGTTGACCTACTGAACTATATCAATGTAAAATTGTTACTTAGCTTCTTTTTAATGCAACTTTAACTTTATGCATGTATCCCAACATATGTGAATCGTTTTGCTAGAACTGCTATTATATCAATATTGTTTAAAATTGTACTTGTTTTAAAATGTATTACTGGAGCTTTTCTCCTCGGGTCTCCACTGAAAATGGGCCACAAGCCCAGTTGGACAAACCCAGTTAACAAATGTCAATAAATAATTTTATTTATAACCCAGAAAACAGGCAACAAAAAGCTCAACAGAACAAACAAGCCAATAGCAATGCACGTGAATTTAGCTTCAGTAACAAGTGACACCCAGAGCTAGCCTGGGAACCTTCTGCCACCAGAAGGATCAGTAATATAATTTCAGCAAAAACTTTTGCTAAATTTAACCATTCAATAGTTAGGCAATAATGCTTAAAAGTGGCGATTCTCTTAATGGCTACTATCTTGCTACTATTAGCGCTGATCTCACCACAGTTATACTCCTCTAGAAATCAATGCCTCTTTGCTCCTTCTACTACCAGAAGCAAAACAGCAGCACAAATCCGTAACTGATTCTTAAGCAGGTAACAGGCTCTATAATAATTAGCAGTCTTGTCACAAATTTTCTATGGATCTGTAGGCTTGTTGCAGCTTTCTCCTGGTAGATGCCCTGGATAGCATGTATAGCAGCTCATTGCAAGAAAGTTAAGCTGCACAATGATTCAAAAGCAGACCCATCAGAAAAAGTCCTACACACACTGTTCAATTACAGATATAAAGTCCAAGTCACCAGCAATACGGCCCTGCCTCACGGATTTCACTTTACCTGTTTCAGCACACTTCAGTCCCACATGGAAGGCTGCCTCCCTGGGCAAGGGGTTGGTCTGTGTCTAGCCCTGGCCCAGTAAAGCCAAGAAAATGTTTCCCATTGTAAAAGCATGATTGCATATTAATGTTGACTTGAAGTGTGGGCAAGGAGAATCAATGCTTTGTTCTACATACCCTAGTAGACACTGACTGCTGTTCATATAGTCTCTGTGCTGCTGGTAACTGTTATAATATGGTTGATATTTGGTGTCGGCCTACTTATGTCCATGTGGTTACTGCTTGATACCTTTTGTGCCCTGCTTCTGGTAAACAAGTCACCTGAAATGCACTACAGGGTGCTGTGTTTTTTCTGTGTTAAGGGTAGAATAGGGCTTGTGGTGAAGTCCGTGTAAGGTTGGAAATATTTAAGAGCCTCTGATTTTATAAAAGATTTGCAACATGCTTCCACCATATACAGATGGCTGCCTTCCTGGGTAAAGATCTGGTGCGTTTCTGGACTTGGCAAAACACAGACTGAGTACCACTGTAGAAGCAAGCCAATATACTGATGCTGGTTTAAAGGGTAGAAGATTGGGTATTTAGTTTAGCACTCAATGCCTGCTACCTCATACACTGGTCATTGTGTCTATATATTGACTGCTAGAACCAGTTTTGCACTTAGTGATCACAGATAAGTTTTGTGCATCTTACATGACAGTTTACATAATGGCATATTTTTGCATATAAATATATTAAAATGCAGCCTGTTTTTCAGAAAGTCAAATGTGTTCCACTTTAAAAGCAGGGGACTGTTTCACCTGTCTTTCTGCAAACTGTTGCCAGGCTGCTGTGTCAGACTGCTCATAGCCTTACTAAAATTCCTTACTGGTCTTTCCTTGCTTTTTTTTTTTTTGGGGGGGGGGGGGGTTCCACGTTTTTTACTTTATGCAACTTTGCAGACTAAAGAAAAATGTTCTACTGCTTGCTACAGTATGGAAAGACCATCAGTTATTCTGCTGTTCACAAACACAACCCAAAGGAACTGCAGACCTCTTTGAGGAGGCACTGACAGGAAGCCTATGATCAGATTCCCTTGACCTTGCTTGTAGAGGTACAATAAACTTCATAAAAGGCATGAATCCTTTGGATCACTTCCACACTCAAGGTGCCACTGGCAGAGCAGGCTAAGTTTTCCAGCTGGTCTGTGATGCAGCGACTGCAAATGCTTTCATACTGTTTGTGACAGTAAAAACCAGAGTACATTCCAGGGATGATAATATTTGTTGACTATCAGACAGATTTCTGTGATGAAATGAAAGTAATGCATATTATTACAGAGTACTGGATAATGTCAATTTTGTGCTTACACAATGACAGGTAGACTTAAACACTGCTGTTTGGTGTGGGATATGTACATATTTAGAAGTTATGTACCTACCATAACGTTCCATGTTAGTTGTCTTCTCTCACCTTCTTTCTTGCTGGATGGGTTCGGAGCCGATCCTCGGCTCCGACTCGGCACTTGCTTTAGCTCGAGAACTCCTTTTACCAGCTCGAGGCAACCCTATATCCCATGATGCAAGGCGGAACTACCTCAGATCTCGTTTGGCAGCTAACTGACCCTGCTAAAGACTATCCTAACATAATTAGGAACCATGGTTCCTAAAAGAAGTCCTCATAACAATGCTCCAGAGGAAGCTATCTAATAGGAACTCTCCAAGATCTGTCCAGGCCAGGGGGAAGGAGGGAGGGCCTTAAGAAAGAAGGCGAGAAGACAACTAACATGGAACGTTATGGTAGGTACATAACTTCTAAATGTTAAGTTGTCAATCTCGCCTTCATTCTTGCTGGATGGGACCGCGTCCCTAGCACCTGTATCCCGGGTGGCTCAATGGAACAGACTCTTGAGAACTGTGGAACCAAAACTGGCCCTGTCTCTGGAGGCCAAATCCAACTTGTAATGAGACACAAAGGTATGAGGCGTGGCCCAAGTAGCTGCTGCACAAATAGTGTCAATGGGAAGTCTATCCTGAAAGGCTACAGAAGTGGATAGACTCCTGGTCGAATGTGCTTTTGGCTTAGAAGATAGTTGTTTGCCCTTAGAGAGTATACATAGGAAATGGTGGAAGTCAACCATCTAGATAAGGTCACTTTAGAAACTGGAAGACCTAACCTGTTTTCTGCATAGGAGACAAACAATTGGTCTGATTTTCTTAATTGTTTAGTCCTATGCAAGTAGTACCTGAGCTGACGATGAACATCCAAAAGTGCAGCTTCTGTTCAGCTCTGTCAGAATAGTTAGGAAAGAAAACTGGTAGATCAATAGATTGGTTAAGATTGGTTTGAGATACAACCTTGGGAAGAAAGGAAGGGTTAGTTCTTAGCGAAACCCTATCCTTATGAAAACCAGATAAGGTGAACGAATACAGAGGGCCTGAATCTCAGAAACTCTTCTTGCAGAAGTAACAGCCAGTAAAAATATAGTTTTCCACGTCAATAACTTTAAAGAACACGTAGCAGACGGTTCGAAAGGAGGTAGAATTAGGGATGCCAACATTAAGTTTAGATCCCATTGCGGAGGAGGATGTTTCACAGGCGGTTTTAGGAGAAAAACTCCTCTCAAAAAGGCCTTGCATAACCTATGAGACATGATGTTATTGTCATGCAAGCCAACATGATACTTGGAAATAGCAGCCAGTTGTACTTTGACTGTAGATGACGAGGATCCTGAATGAAAAACCTCCGCCAGGAAATCCAAAACAGAATGTACAGGAGCGGTAAAAGGATCAATATTTCTGGTGTTTGCCCAAATTGAAAAAAGTCGCCACTTGCTAGCATAAATAGTTCTAGTGGACGACTTTAAAGAAGACACTAAAATGTCTCTGACTGAGTCAGAAATCATTGGTAGCCTGGCTAGGGAAGGAAGTGGAGCAACCAAGCAGTGAGGTTGAGAGACTGAATGGCCCGGTGCTGCTGACCCGACTGGTGGATCAAAAGATCCGGAACTGGGTCCAGATGCCAGGGCTGCACCAGAAGATGATGATGTAGAGACAGAAACCAAATTTGTCGAGGCCAATATGGAGCAATGAGGATCAATTTGGCTCTCAAAACGGTGGCTTTCTGAATGACTTGTGGAATCAATGGAAAGGGAGGAAAAGCATAAAGAAGTCCCCGAGGCCAATCCTGGGTTAGAGAGTCTCTCAAGGGTTGGCCTGGAAGGGGAAAAAGTGTGAAGTAATCTGGGCACTTGCTGTTTTGAGGGGTAGCGAAAAGATCGCAACAAGGGGTGCCCCACTTCAGAAAAATCTGATCCACTACAGATTGATTGAGAGACCACTCGTGAGGCATCAGAATAGATCTGCTTAGCCTGTCCGCCAATAGTTTGGACCTGCCGGGGATGTGCATTGCTATCAGAAACCGCTGAGAAGAGATCGCCCATTGCCAAAGTCTGAGAGCTTCTCGACATAAGGGATAGGACCTGGTTCCGCCCTGTTTGTTGATGTACCAGACCACGGACATGTTGTCCGTCTGTACTGCAATAGTCCCCGTGGGAAGAAAGTCGTCGAGGGCTTGCAACGTTAAAAGCACTGCTCTCATCTCCAGGACATTTATGTGCAGGTGGTATTCTATGGGTTGCCACGTCCCGTGGACCATCCTGCCCTGATAATGCCCCCCCCACCCGATCAGGGAGGCATCCGTGGTGACTGTGGCAACTGGAGGAGGCGGAACAAAGGGTCGGCCCTGATGAAGAAGAGGGGAAGATATCCACCATCGTAGATGAGCCCTGCACGACTGTGTTACCAAGATTTCGTGTCTCATGGGCAGATCGTGGTACGACCACTGCGTGAATAACATCCACTGCAGGAGACGCATGTGGAAGCGAGCCAGTGGAAGAAGAACAATTGCCGCAGCCATTAGGCCTAGAACTTTCAAGACAAACCTGGCTTTGATCTTGTTGCTTAGTAACAGAAGCTGAACAAATTTCTGGATGTCCAGAATCCTTTGATCTGTTAGCCTGGCTAACATTTTGACGGTATTTAACTCTGCGTCTATAAAGGTGATAGATTGGCAAGGCAGCAGAGAGGATTTTTCGAAATTTACCGAAATTCCTAGTGTCTTGCAAAGCTGTAGGGTGTAGTCTCTGGACCGAAGAAGCTGATGCTTGTTGGTGGCGGAGAGGAGCCAGTCGTCCAAATAAGGAAACACCTGGAATCCTCGACGTCTCAGGTGAGCTGTGACCACTGCCATGCATTTGGTGAACACTCTGGGGGCTGAAGTGAGGCCAAAGGGCAGTGCTCTGAATTGGTAATGACTGGCTCCCAGCCGAAAGTGGAGAAACCTTCTGGAGCGTCTGTGAATCTTTATGTGATAGTACGCATCCTGAAGGTCTATAGAGCACATCCAGTTGTCCTTGCCCAGAAATGGCAGAATGGATTGCAGCGTGACCATCTGGAATCTTGCCTTTTTGACAGACTTGTTTAGTCTGCTTAGGTCTAGTATTGGTCTCCAATCTCCCGTCCTTTTGGGGACCAAAAAGAATCTTGAGTAGAAGCGCGATCCTACTTGGTCTGCCGGCACTGTCTGGATGGCTCTTTTTTCCAGGAGTTTTGAAACTTCCTGTCTTGCCAAATCCCTTTGACCGGGTGAGATGTCTGGAAGGGATTGTAGAGGTCGGAAACCTTTCAAGGGGATTTTGTAACCCTCGGATATGATCGACTGTACCCACTTCTCTTGGGATAGGGATTGCCAGGCTACTGGGTACAGCGAAATTCTTCCCCCGACTGCCTCCAAGGGTGGACAGTCGGGCAACACCTCAGGGATGCTGAAAGGGCTTCTCAGGAAGAGACTCCCTGTTGCCCTGGTTCTGAGGACCCCCCCCCTGCCTCTAGGGCGGCGTCTATTATTGTTACCCCCTCTGCCTCTGGGGGTAAACTGACCACGTGTGTCCGGTGTAGCTCCTTGGGCTTTACGGAACCACATCTTCCCCACTTTCTGACCCTTGGGGTATGGTCTAGAAGGAGTGGAAAACTGGACTCCAACGGCAGAAAGAGTTTTACCGTCCTGCTCACATCTGGTCAAAGTATCCTTCACCTGAGGTCCGAACAAAGCCGAACCGTCAAAGGGGGTGTTGGTGAAGGACGCCTTAAAGGGGTCCGCAAAATTACACAGCCGCATCCAGGCTTGGCGTCTAAGAGCAACCCCTGTGCCTGCGGCCCTGCTCGCTCCATTGGCCGCATAAGATATGAGCCGCATGGAGGAGTTAGATATGGAATTCAGGATAGCAAGCTGTGAGGCAATCTTTTCCTGAGCCCCAGCAGCAGAAGGATCCTGGACAACTTCTCCCAGTTCCTTGAGAATATCGCGTTGAAGCCTGGTGAAGTGACAAAGGTAATTCAGCGAACGCATAGCAAAGGTCGCTGAAGAAAACATCCGCTTTCCATACCTGTCCATGGTCCTAGAATCCTTATTAGGAGGATGGACAGGCACTGAAGGATCCGCCAGTTCCTTCTCAGTGGCCGCCACCACCATAGCATCCACAGAGACACCTTTGGACAGGAACTGTTTATCCGAAGGGGCCGTGATGAACTTGGATGGTCTCCTGGGGACAGGTTCCACAGAATCTGGAGCCTTCCGAGCCACTACCTGCATGAGTGGGTCGAAAGGCGGAGACACCCAGGAGGTGGAGGGTCGGGATCCAAAAGCCTCCAGGTATACCGACTCATCCTCAGAGGGGTCAATGGAGGGCCAATTCCCCCTCTGTTTGAGGAGCTCAAGGATGTCTGAAAAGGAGACATCCTCAGAGGGGGACCGTGGGGAACCCTCCGACTCATCTTAGTCGGTATCAGATGTAGTAGACTCAGGGGAGTCTGTGTGTTTCCTCTTACACGTCCTCTTCTGAGGGGGTTCCCCTGCAGGATCAGGAGAAACCTCGGAAGAGGAGGAAATCCCCAGTGGGGAAACCTGGGCGATGGATCCCTGGGCCTGAGAGCAAGAGGTTGGCAAGAGGCATCTGCAGGCACTGATGAGGGAGGAGCTAGAGGGATAGACCGTTGACCAGGCTCAGAGGCCAGGACACTCCTCATCACCTCAAAGGCTCCTCTCCCCGGGAGACCGGAACATACCCGCTCCGAAGAAACAGGAATGGTCGGCTCCAAGGAGAGAGAAGGCTCCGAGGCCGATGTCGGCGCCGAGCTTACCAAAGCCGAAGCCCCGAGAGGGAGAGCGGGGTCGGACAAGGGTCCGATGCCACTAGCCCCCTCGGAGCCGACAGTGGAAACCCGACGACCGGATCCCTCCAAGGAAGGTCTCAAGGAGGAGATCGGAGCCGAAGGCAGCGGAGCGAAGGATGTATCGGCTCCGGCATCGAAACAGTCGCTGTCCCAAGAAGCTCCGGCTCCGAACTCTGGTGTGGAGTCGGAGGAGGAATCTCAAGAATCAGGGCTATAGCCGAAGTCTGTTGAGACGGGCTATGGAGCATTTGGGCCAGTGCCTGAGACTTCAACAGCCTGCTTACCACCCTCTCCAAATCGTGGTCAGACAGCCTGGAAGATCTCGAAGATCGGCTCCGATGGCTCCGCTCCGACAAAAGAGGAGACCCCGGAGCCGAGTGAATACTTAGTATAGAAGGGACCGGGACCTCTTACGGGTCGAAGCCATCGGAGCCGAAGTCCCTTGAACCCCAGATGGAGCCGAGGATATCTCGGCTCCGATGCTGGATAAGGTGTCGGCTCCAGCCGGAGCCGACAAGGCCACAGTAGTCAGGGTATCGGAGCCGGTCGGCACCGAACCCACTACTCTAACAGAAGAAGTATCGACTCCAGCCGGAGCCGGAGCCACCGGAGGAGGCTTGGACAATGTAGCCTGAACCTTCGGTGGCTTAAGAGGTTTTCCTGCCCCTGACTTAGGAGGAGAACCTTCAGGTTTAAGTAAACCTTGGAGGATTAATTTGTTCCTCCTTTCCTGCAGGACTCTCTGGCTAAAAGCATGACACAACGCACAGGAGTCCTGCAGGTGCAAAGGCCCCAGGCAATAAACACAAGAAGTGTGACCGTCTGTCAGAGACATTTTCTGACAGCACTGGTCACACTTCTTGAAGCCTGAGACCTTGCCTTCTTTTGACATCCTAGAAGGGAAACACAAACAGTCCCAACAAACACACCAATTAATCCCTTACACAGACACACAGGAAGGGAATTACTTGGGGAACTAGGCCTGACTAAAAACTTTAAACTGAAAACTATTTATAAAAGTTTAAAAGGAAGGGAATAGGGTGGGCTGTAACTAAGTACAGGCTAATCTAACACTAAAGGGAAAAAATAAACCCCTAACTAAACTTTTTCTTCTTTTACAAGAAAAAACTTACCTCAGCTGGCAAAGGAGACCTCTTTCGCTAAGCGGCAAACGAGATCTGAGGTAGTTCCGCCTTGCATCATGGGATATAGGGTTGCCTCGAGCTGGTAAAAGGAGTTCTCGAGCTAAAGCAAGTGCCGAGTCGGAGCCGAGGATCGGCTCCGAACCCATCCAGCAAGAATGAAGGCGAGATTGACAACTTAACATTTATTATTTATGCACACATGTACATTTATTATTTGCAATTTAATATATAATTCAGTACATAAGCAAGTGCCCAAAACAGTGCTATCTTACTGTCTTGGCAGTTTAGCTTGGTCACATCACTTGCTTGATGCACTGTTTTCATGAGATATTTCCATTTGTTTTAAAAACAAATTATAAATTACTGCTATATCTGGATTACACTGGACATGACCACTTGGAGGTATTGTTGAACTGCAAACACCTCAGTAGCCTACTTTTTTTTTTTTAAACAAAGACATGGAAGTGTATGTGTGTGTGTGTCTTCTTTGAAGGTGGGGCGCCAGGCTGGCAACTCGACACCGTAAAAATTCACTGCCAATCGTTAGCGGACCAGAGTTCCTCTGTGGCGATCCCTAACCGGGAAAAGCCGAAAGACTGAATCCAGATTTACACAGTGAAAGAAGTACATGTACATTGATGGAAGAGAAAACAAAATCATAGTAACACTTTTTCATGCAGTAAACACTGGTTTTGTTTTTAACTATCATTCACTCCAGCATTAGTGTCCAGTTCCTGTGGTCCCGTAAACCTCACTCCTCTTGAACATTATTCTGCATGTATTGACAAATTCTAGTCATTTCTATGCAACTTGTTCCTTCTCTTTTCTAAAGGTGGCATACAGCTAAATCGATAGGACACCTATGAGATGTACAGCAACTTGATTTTCATAAAATTATGAATATGTGCTATAGGTAAATATCCGAGTAAGTAACTTGAACCATAGGAAGTTAATATGGTACTTAATGGTATGAAATTAGAAGTTATGTACCTACCATAATGTTCCATGTTAGTTGTCTTCTCTCGCCTTCTTTCTTGCTGGATGGGTTCGGAGCCAATCCTCGGCTCCGACTCGGCACTTGCTTTAGCTCGAGAACTCCTTTTACCAGCTCGAGGCAACCCTATATCCCATGATGCAAGGCGGAACTACCTCAGATCTCGTTTGGCAGCTAACTAACCTTGCTAAAGACTATCCTAACAGAAATAGGAACAATGGTTCCTAAAAGAAATCCTCCTAACAACGTACCGGAGGAAACAATCTAATAGGAACTCTCCAAGATCTGTCCAGGCCAGGGGGAAGGAGGGAGGACGAAGAAAGAAGGCGAGAGAAGACAACTAACATGGAACGCGTTATGGTAGGTACATAACTTCTAAATGTTAAGTTGTCAATCTCGCCTTCATTCTTGCTGGATGGGACCGCGTCCCTAGCACCTGTATCCCGGGTGGCTCAATGGAACAGACTCTTGAGAACTGTGGAACCAAAATTGGCCCTATCTCTAGAGGCCAAGTCCAACTTGTAATGAGAGACAAAGGTATGAGGTGTGGCCCAAGTAGCTGCTGCACAAATGGTATCAATGGGTAGTCTATCCTGAAAAGCTGCAGAAGTGGATAGACTCCTGGTTGAGTGTGCTTTTGGCTTAGAAGATAGCTGTTTGCCCTGAGAGAGTACACATAGGAAATAGTGGAAGTCAACCATCTGGATAAGGTCACTTTAGATACTGGAAGACCTATCCTGTTTTCTGCATAGGAGACAAATAATTGGTCCGATTTTCTGAATTGTTTAGTTCTATGCAAATAGTACCTGAGCTGACGATGGACATCCAAAAAATGCAGTTTCTGTTCAGCTCTGTCGGAATAGTTTGGGAAAAAGACTGGTAGATCTATAGATTGGTTAATGTTGGTTTGAGATACAACTTTGGGAAGAAAGGAAGGGTTAGTTCTTAATGATACCCTGTCCTTATGAAAAACCAAATAAGGGGAACGGATGCAGACAGCTTGAATCTCGGAAACCCTTCTTGCAAAAGTGACAGCCAGTAAAAATATAGTTTTCCAGGTCAATAACTTCAAAGAACATGAAGCAGACGGTTCGAAGGGAGGTAGTATCAAGGATGCCAACATTAAGTTTAGATTCCATTGCGGAGGAGGATGCTTTATAGGTGGTTTTAGGAGGAAAACTCCTCTGAGAAAGGCCTTGCATAACCTATGAGACATAATGTTATTGTCATGCAGGCCAACATGATACTTAGAAATAGCAGCCAGTTGTACTTTGACTGTAGATGACGAGGATCCTAAATGAAAAACCTCCGCCAGGAAATCTAAAACCGAATGTACAGGAGCAGTAAAGGGGTCAATATTTCTGGAATTCGCCCAAATAGAAAAACGTCGCCACTTGCTAGCATAAACAGTCCTAGTGGACGACTTCAAGGAAGAGACTACAATGTCTCTGACTGAGTCCGAAATCATCGGTAGCCTGGCTAGGGTAGGAAGTGGAGCAACCAAGCAGTGAGGTTGTGAGAGTGAATGGCCCGGTGCTGCTGACCCGATTGGTGGATCAAGAGATCCGGAACTGGGTCCAGATGCCAGGGCTGCACCAGAAGGTGACAATGCAGAGACGGAAACCAAATTTGTCGAGGCCAATATGGGGCAATGAGGATCAACTTGGCTCTCAAAACGGTGGCTTTCTGAATGACTTGTGGAATCAAGGGAAAAGGAGGAAAAGCGTACAGAAGTCCCCGGGGCCAATCCTGGGTTAGAGAGTCTCTCAGAGGTTGGCCTGGAAGGGGAAAGAGAGAGTGAAGAAATCGGGGCACTTGTTGTTTTGAGGAGTAGCAAAAAGATCGCAGCAAGGAGTGCCCCACTTCAGAAAAATCTGATCCACTACAGATTGATTGAGAGACCACTCGTGAGGCATCTGAATGGATCTGCTCAGCCTGTCCGCTAATAGGTTGGACCTGCCGGGGATGTGCGTTGCTATCAGAAACTGCTGAGAAGAGATCGCCCACTGCCAAAGTCTGAGAGCTTCTCGACATAACGGATAGGACCTGGTCCCGCCCTGCTTGTTGATGTACCAGACTACGGACATGTTGTCCGTCTGTACTGCAATAGTCCCCGTGGGAAGAAAGTCGTTGAGGGCTTGCAACGTTAAAAGCACTGCTCTCATCTCCAGGACATTTATGTGCAGATGGTATTCTATGGGTTGCCACGTCCCGTGGACCATCCTGCCCTGATAATGCCCCCCCCACCCGATCAGGGAGGCATCCGTAGTGACTGTGGCAACTGGAGGAGGGGGAATAAAGGGTCGGCCCTGATGAAGAAGAGGGGAAGATATCCACCAGTTCAGATGAGCTCAGCACGACTGTGTTACCAAGATTTCGTGCCTCATCGGGAGACTGTGGTACGACCACTGCGTGAATAGCATCCACTGCAGAAGATGCATGTGGAAGCGAGCCAGTGGTAGAAGAACAATGGCCGCAGCCATAAGACCTAGAACCTTCAGTATAAATCTGGCTTTGATCTTGTTGCTTTGCAAAAGAAGCCGAACAAATTTTTGGATGTCCAGAATTCTTTGATCTGTTAGTCTGGCTAACATTTTGACGGTGTTTAATTCTGCGCCTATAAAGGTGATAGATTGGCAAGGCAGCAGAGAAGATTTTTCGAAGTTTACTGAAATTCCCAAACTCCTGCAAAGCTGTAGAGTGTAGTCTCTGGACTGAAGAAGCTGACACTTGGTGGTGGCAGAGAGGAGCCAGTCGTCCAAATAGGGAAACACCTGGAATCCTCGATGTCTCAGATGAGCTGTGACCACTGCCATGCATTTGGTAAACACTCTGGGGGCTGAAGTGAGGCCAAAGGGCAGGGCTCTGAATTGGTAATGACTGGTCCCTAGCAAGCGGAGAAACCTTCTGGAGCGTCTGTGAATCTTTATGTGATAGTACGCATCCTGAAGGTCTATAGAGCACATCCAGTTGTCCTTGCCCAGAAAGGGCAGAATGGACTGAAGCGTGACCATCCGAATCTTGCCTTCTTGACAAATCTGTTCAGATTGCTCAGGTCTAATATTGGTCTCCAATCTCCCGTCCTTTGGGGACCAAAAGAATCTGGAGTAGACGCCGGATCCTACCTGGTCTGCTGGCACAGTCTGGACGGCTCTTTTTCTAGGAGCTTTGAAACCTCCTATTCTGCCAAATCCCTTTGACCGGGTGAGATGTCTGGAAGGGATTGAAGAGGTACGGAAACCTTCGAAGGGGATTTTGTAACCCTCGGATATAATCGACTGTACCCACATCTCTTGAGATAGGGATTGCCAGGCTACTGGGTACAGCGAAATCCTTCCCCCTGACTGCCTCCAAGGGTGGACAGTCGGGCAACACCTCAGGGATGCTGAAAGGGCTTCTCAGGAAGAGACTCCCTGTTGCCCTGGTTCTGAGGACCCCCCCTGCCTCTAGGGTGGCGTCTATTATTGTTACCCCCTCTGCCTCTGGGGGTAAACTGACCACGTGTGTCCCGTGTAGCTCCTTGGGCTTTACGGAACCACATCTTCCCCCCCTTCTGACCCTTGGGGTATGGTCTAGAAGGAGTGGAAAACTGGACTCCAACGGCAGAAAGAGTTTTACAGTCCTGCTCACACCTGGTCAAGGTATCCTTCACCTGAGGTCCGAACAAAGCCGAACCATCAAAGGGGGTATTAGTGAAGGACGCCTTAAAGGGGTCCACAAAATTACAAAGCCGCATCCAGGCTTGGCGTCTAAGAGCAACTCCTGTGCCTGCGGCCCTGCTCGCTCCATCGGCCGCATAGGATATGAGCCGCATGGAGGAGTAAGATATGGAATTCAGGATAGCAAGCTGAGAGGCAATCTTTTCCTGAGCCCCAGCAGCAGAAGGATCCTGGACTACTTCTCCCAGTTCCTTGAGAACATCTCGTTGAAGCCTGGTGAAGTGACAAAGATAATTCAGCGAACGCATAGCAAAGGTCGCTGAAGAAAACATCCGCTTTCCATACCTGTCCATGGTCCTAGAGTCCTTATTAGGAGGATGGACAGGTACTGAAGGATCCGCCAATTCCTTCTTAGTGGCAGCCGCCACCACCATAGCATCCACCGGAACACCCTTGGAAAGGAACTGTTTGTCCGAAGGGGCCATAATGAATTTGGATGATCTTCTGGGGACAGGTTCCACAGAATCTGGAGCCGCCCACGCCTTACGAGCCACTACCTGCATGAGTGGGTCGAAAGGCGGAGACACCCAGGAGGTGGAGGGCCGGGATCCAAAAGCCTCCAGGTATACCGACTCATCCTCGGAGGGGTCAATGGAGGGCCAATTCCCCCTCTGTTTGAGGAGCTCAAGGATGTCTGAAAAAGAGACATCCTCAGAGGGGGACCGTGGGGAACCCTCCAACTCATCTAAGTCGGTATCAGATGTAGTAGACTCAGGGGAGTCTGTGCGTTTCCTCTTACACGTCCTCTTCTGAGGGGGTTCCCCTGCAGGATCAGGAGAAACCTCGGAAGAGGAGGAAATTCCCAGTGGGGAAACCTGGGGCGATGGAACCCTGGGCCTGTGAGCAAGAGGTTGGCAAGAGGCATCTGCAGGCACTGAAGAGGGAGGAGCTAGAGGGATGGACCGTTGACCAGGCTCAGAGGCCAGGACACTCCTCATCACCTCAAAGGCTCCTCTCCCCGGGAGGCCGGAACACACCCGCTCCGAAGAAACAGGAATGGCCGGCTCCAAAGAGAGAGAAGGCTCAGAGGCCGATGTCGGCGCCGAGCTTACCAAAGCCGAAGCCCGAGAGGGAGGCGGGTCGGACAAGGGTCCGATGCCACTAGCCCCTCGAGCCGACAGTGGAAACCCGACGACCGGATCCCTCCAAGGAAGGTCTCAAGGAGGAGATCGGAGCCGAGGGCACGGAGCCGAAGGATGTATCGGCTCCGGCATCGAAACAGTCGCTGTCCCGAGAAGCTCCGGCTCTGAACTGCGGTGTGGAGTCGGAGGAGGAAGTTCAAGGATTGGGGCTATAGCCGAAGTCTGTTGAGACGGGCTATGGAGCATTTGGGCCAGTGCCTGAGACTTCAACAGCCTGCTTACCACCCTCTCTAAATCGTGGTCAGACAGCCTGGAAGATCTCGAAGATCGGCTCCGATGGCTCCGCTCCGACAAAGAGGAGACCCCGGGCAGTGGATACTCAGTATAGAAGGGGACCGGGATCTCTTACGGGTCGAAGCCATCGGAGCCGAAGTCCCTTGAACCCCAGATGGAGCCGAGGATATCTCGGCTCCGATGCTGGATAAAGTGTCGGCTCCAGCCGGAGTCGACAAGGCCACCGTAGTCAGGGTATCAGAGCCGGTCGGCGCCGAACCCACTACTTGAACAGCAGATGTATCGGCTCCAGCCGGAGCCGATGTCGGCTCCGACGGAGCCGGAGCCACCGGAGGAGGCTTGGACACTGTAGCCTAAGCCTTCGGTGGTTTAGAAGGTTTTCCTGACCCTAATTTAGGAGGAGAACCTTCTGGCTTAAGTAAGCCTCGGAGGATGAGTTTATTCCTCCTTTTCTGCAGGACTCTCTGGCTAAAAGCGTGACAAAGCACAGGAGTCCTGCAGGTGCAAAGGCCCCAGGCAATAAACACAAGAAGTGTGACCGTCTGTCAGAGACATTTTCTGACAGCACTGGTCACACTTCTTGAAGCCTGAGACCTTGCCTTCCTTTGACATCCTAGGAGGATGGAAACACAAACAATCCCAACAAACACACAAATTAATCCCTTACACAAACACACAGGAAGGGAATAACCAATGGGGAAGTAGGCCTGACTAAAAAACTTTAGACTAAAGATTATAAAAAAGTTTGAAAACAAGGGAATAGGGTGGGCTGTAACTAACTACAGACTAAACTGACACTAAAAGGGAAAAATAAACCCCTAACTACTCTTTTTCTTATTTTACAAAGAAAAACTTACCTCAGCTGGCAAAGTGACCTCTTTCGCTAAGCGGCAAACGAGATCTGAGGTAGTTCCGCCTTGCATCATGGGATATAGGGTTGCCTCGAGCTGGTAAAAGGAGTTCTCGAGCTAAAGCAAGTGCCGAGTCGGAGCCGAGGATCGGCTCCGAACCCATCCAGCAAGAATGAAGGCGAGATTGACAACTTAACATTGAATGTTTACATAACGCCAGAAAACCTTTCAATGATTGCATCTAACATGCTGAAGGATAACGGAATATACAAGTTATTTACCATGGAAGACATAAAAAGAGCATATGATTTATGCAACACTAATCTCACCATATTATGGGAAGAAAAACTTATTACTGAAAATCTTTATAATTATTTATGGAGCCCATGTCCACTTTTACCTTACTTGTTTGGAATACCAAAGCCACACAAGAACAGAGAAGACCCACCTTATAGACCGGTGGTGGCAAGTGAAGATTCCTCTACTGAAGCCACAACCATTTACCTTAATTACTTGCTGAAACCTTTAGCAGAAAAGAATAAGTCATACATAAGAGATTCAATGGATTTTTTTGAGAAAAATAAAAAAAATTACAGTGGAAGCTGACAGTATTTTATTAACTACTGATGTGGAATCCTTGTTCATAGTGCTCCTATGGAGTCTTTTGAGAAATATAATCAAGGTACACAGGCACAACTGCAAAGGTTAAGCAAGCTCATTAATCTTGTACTGGGCTTCAATTTCTTTACTTTCAATGGCAAACACTACAAACAAAAAACTGGTATAGCAATGGGGGCTGCCATGGCTCCCAGCATAGCTAACATAGCCTGGGCAAGAGGGAGGAGAACTTTGTGTTAAACAACACAGACTACATGCAGCATATCACATGCTATTTATGTTTTATTGATGACATCTTTATTATGTGGGAAGGTGACACCTTGCAACTTGGAGATTTTATCACTTACCTCAGTCAAACAACCCCCTTCCTGAAGTTTACCTCTTCCCATAGCTATACCTTCAACCACTTTCTTAGATATGCAGATTTCCAAGGACACCAACAGTAACAGAATCACCACTGATCTATTCAGAAAACCAACAAAGGTTAACTTATTACTCCACAGTAAAAGTTTACATCCTACAAAAACCAAGTATAATGTAGTGAAGGCCCAGGGCTATAGATTAGCTAGAATCACCACAGAGATGGAACCATTTTTGAGAAACCTGAACAACTTCGAGAATGATTTTCTAGTGACAGGCCATGAAAGTCAGATGTTAAAAAAACATCCTGGAATGCTCTTATGTCATCCATGGTAAATAACTCCTATATTCCATTACCATTCAGCATGTTATAGAACTAAAAAGGACTGAAGCACCTTCACTCAACCTCCCCAGTAGGAGACTGAATTCCACAGAGAATAACAAATGCAAAAATAGCTGCATCTTGACATACACTTTGGATCATCACAGTATCAAAAATATTATTGAAGAAAACTGGGATATTGTCACAGGAAACCTTTTTCTGATTAATATCTTAGGTGAAGCCCCATCCTTTATTTATAGAAAGGCCAGGAACATTAGAGGTTTTGTTGAATTTAAACCTAGACCATATGAGAGAAACACTAAAATATGTGAAACTAATTGTACATGTTGTACATTTATACAGCAAGGTGATGGCCCTTATTTAAAGAAAATCATTAAGACAAGTGCAGGGGGCGACTGTAACACTACAAAGGTAATTTACAGGGCACAGTGCAATGAATGTGATGCATTCTGTGTGTGCAAGACTGTAAATAAACTCAAGCGTAGGAGTTCATGCCACAGTGCCTTTTTTAGGCAGGGTTCAAATAACAAATTCACCACCATAACAGGAACAGGCAAGCAAAAACTGAAGGTAATGCTACTCAATGCTAGAAGTCTAAATCTCAAAATGCACTCACCTCGTGGCACTCCTTAAAATGGAGAACATCGATATCTGTGCAGTGACTGAGACCTGGTTCAAGGCTCCAGAGAGCATCCCTGCACTACCAGGCTATAACTCATACCACACTTCGGCCATGTAACCTGGACCGAAACACCAAAGGCATAGGTGTGTCTATATTCATTAAGGATATCCACACCTCCAGGTTAGTTGTTCAGCATAATGCATCCGAGGTTATACAAGTGCAACTAACTCTGGGCAAAACTGCAATCCAAATTGTAGCTTGCTACAGATCCCCCACCATGCCCCAGGATTCCCACTCCTCTTTTCTTGACGTACTGGAAAATATTAGGGTTCAACCAAACACCCTAATAATGGGCGACTTCAACTACCCCACCATTAACTGGGAAAACGACTCGTGTACCAACACTTTCTGGAATTCATAAACTCCAATGCCCTAGATCAACTTATCCACACCCCCACCAGAGGCAACAATAAGCTAGACCTAGTCATTACCACCATGAGTGACCAATGTTCCACACCTGAAGTCAACTCCTCGTTGGTCTTATCCAACCATAAGCTTATCACCCTTGATATCCACATCCCGCCCCCACCCTCCATTAAGGAAACCACAGTAAAGAATTTCTCCAAAGCCAACTTCATGCTTCTTAAGACAGAAGTGGTGAACTTCATGACACCCATGCAGATGGACAATACAGTTACAACTGCTGAATCCTAAACAAATGCACTCTATAAGCACTTACACGAGTGCATGGATCGTGCTATCCCAAACAGAATCAAGACGTTATCCTCCAAAAAAAAGGAAGCCAATCTGGTGGTCCCCTGCCATAAACAAACTGTACAACAGAAGGAAGAAACTGTTGCAAAAAGAGTAAAATCCCATGAGTGGAGGAGCTCCCTGGTCAGCCTCAGTAAGAAGCTGAGATCCCTTATAAGATCCTCCAAAAGCTATCTACGAAAACAAAATTGCCACTAAATCCAAGGACAACCACAAACCATTCTATAGCTATGTCACGAATCTAGACGGCAACACCCAGATATGCTCTGAGTTCCAGCACAAAGGCACGAAAATTACAGAACCAACTGATATTGCCAGCATCCTGGCAGATAGGTTCAGTGCTAACTTTACCCCCCCCTCTCACCCCCTAAAGGGCCCATATCTAGACAGGAAGAATGCAGAGTCCCTGTTATCACAACTACGCAGGTAAAAGCTGCACTCTCTAAAGCCAAAAACACAGCATCCATGGGACCGGACAACATCCCATGCTGCATTTCACACGAACTTTAAAACGAACTGGCTCCCCTCTTAAGCACCATGTTCAATAATAGCCTTGCATCAGGCTTTATGCCAACTGGATGGGGCACAGCAACAGTTATCCCACTCCACAAAGGGGGAGCCACCACTGATCCCGGGAACTATCGACCTATTAGCCTGACGAGCCTGGTCTGCAAGACCATGGAACGTAACATCATGGAACTCATAAACAAAGACATTGGTAACCTCCAAACTCTGGATCCCACCCAGTTCGAGTTTGTGAAAGGCAGATCATGCCTCCTGAACCTGATTGACTTCTTTGAGGTAGTCACCAAAGCTGTGGATGAGGGTAAGGTGGTTCACACAGCCTATCTTGACCTAGCCAAGGCTTTTTACACAATCCCCCATTCTGGAATTATAGCTAAACTCACTAAACTAGGTATAAATCCCTATGTCACAAGATGGGTTGCCAACTGGCTCACTGACAGAACCCACACTGTAAAAGTTGCAGACTCCAAATCTGACCTCAAAGCAGGAGTGGAGTACCACAGGGTTCCGTCCTGGGACCTCTCCTGTTTGGTATCTACTTCTCTGAAGTACAGGCTAACACAGAAGGCCTCTGGCTAACGAACTTCGCAGATGACTGCAAACTAAGAGCCATAGTCAAGTCCCCAAATTATGTGGGCATCCTACAGAAGGGCTTCACTGAGACAGATGCCTGGTGTCAGAGCCATGGCCTCAAGCTCAATGCCAAAAAGTGCAGTGTCATCCCATTTGGTAAAAACTCTGTACCCATGAACTACCACATAGGCAGCAATCTACTTAACACCGAATGAGTGATAAGAGACCTTAGGACCCAGGTGGACAGTAGTCTCTCCTTTGATAGTCACATCGCCACAGTAGTCAGGAGTCCTTCTACGTGGCTGGCACACCTCACCATAAAAGGGTTCTCATCCAGGAAAAAAAAAAGAGGTCACTGTTCCCCTCTACTCGTCACTCATTAGACCCATTATAGAGTACAATGCCCCTTTTGGAATGTACCTCACAAGACATCTGCAGCTGCTAGAAAGGCCACAGAAGTACCTCATAAAGAGGATTACTGGCCTCAAACAAATGCCCTACACTGACCACCTCAAAAAACTCCAGCTTTACTCCATAGCATATCGCCTACTCAGAGGTGATCTCTACCTAACATATAAAGCTAAGTCAAACCCAGAGCTGTTGGACATGCTACACCTAAAGAAATCCCAATCCCTCTGAGCTACATGCTCTAGGGACCTAAACCTTGTCACCACACAAAAAAGGACACACTGGAGGGATAAGATTCCTGTCCCAGAGACTTCCTATACTCTGGAACAAGCTACCCATCTATTTCAAGCAAAGTTCTTCATTAGCACTCAAGAAAAATCTTGATGAGTGGTTGGGAAATAGGAAATACACCTCGAGGATCACGTCTGTGTCTCTGCTGGACAGTGGCACAGGAAAATAACTTTCTTGGATGGTGTAAGCTATGGAACCCTGCTGGCTAGGCTTACATAGGCACTTGGGCCGATAGCCTAGTACCTACCTATGAACCTATGTCAGAAATCCACTCTGGATGTAAAAATAATGCACTAGCCAAACACCTTTCTCTTCATAAAAAACACACAGGTTTTAAGTTCCGTATCCTGGATCGCACAGACATGGCTGATCTTGAAGGAAACATCCCGAATATTCTGGAGAAACATGACCTCATATGACAATTAAAGCTGAACTCTCTTAGGAAGCCTGGACTAAACTACTACTGTTCAATTAAAAGTGTACTGGAACTTAGAAAATTGCCACATTGTTTACATGACTAATTTTATTTTATTTTATTCTACCAGTTGGTTTTAAATACCATTTTAAAATCAGTTGTAATTTAAGTGTATATGTTGTTTCCATCATCATACATTTTTTCTTATTAGTTTTTCTTTTTCTGGTTCTCTTTTTTCCACTTTATTCAAAATGATGTGTAATAACAATACTAATTAATTATGCAATAATATTTTTATGGATAGTTTTTAGGGTTCTTGTACACAGACATGAAGAAGTTTAGAAGGACGAAAGTGATCTTTGTTAACAATAGGTTATGAAAATAGAATACGATTTTTACAATCAATTTTTACATGTAAAGTGTATATGTATATATTTATATTTTTTTTGATTGCCAAATGGACTAAGGTTGATATATTAACAGCCATGTAGTATATTGTCTTGGATAAAATCACAGACTTCATAATCTACTTAGTGATCTGGTTACCACATCATTATACATTTTATTTAAAGTACATAAGGGTTATATTATTATGACAGCTACTAAGTAGGGCAGGACCAGCTCGAATGTCACACTGATGGGGGAAGGGATGTGAATTTAACATGTGTACCAATAACACTTGTTTTGCAGCACACTAAACCACTACCTTGCCTGATAAAAAGTGTGTATATATATATATATATATATATATATATATATATATATGTATGTATATGTATATGTATATATATATATATATATATATATATATATATATATTTAGAAAGCTTGTCAGGAAACTATTACTCTATTTTGTTTTACTTGGATCGCTTGTCTGTGTACTTAAAGGATTTTTGACAGGAAACAGACTGCCTGCCTTGCTTGGATTACTTTCGAATACTTAGTAATTCTGTACAATTTATTTATATATATATATATATATATATATATATATATATATATATATATATATATTTTTTTTTTTTACTTAAGACTAGGTTAAGTTCCCTACTTCTATACTACTATTGTCTGATCTGATTAATATACAGTGATTAACTAATGATATATGGACTGAAAATCTTCCACACAGAGAAGTTTCTTACATGGTTTTATTTTTGGACCCACTATACTTGTTTAGTGGGTTGTTTTGAGACTTCGGGGATACCACGGAGATTACTTTTTTTTTAATTGTAAAATTCAAAACACTTTACAGTTGCTTCCCTAATAAGTTACATAAATATGCGTAGGAGATGCTGCATAATTTAAGAATTTGGTGCATAACCAACTGGCTTTGACTGTACTGTCTTGATAAGCTGTCCAAGAGAACAGAGCAGACACTTTCCTTTCAGAATCATGCATTTAAGAGAATTTCCCTTTGTTCTGAAAATATCAGAAAAATATCAGTTATTGTTAATACTGGATTACAATAGACATGTCATTGACATTACAGACCTGTATGTCACTAGCCCAGATAGCCTACACCTACACAAGGGAACATGAACTCAATAGACTACAGAATAACTGCCATAATTTATTTTCAAGCTGAAACACAACTATATAATATATACAAGTATGAGTAAATAATTTGATCCATAAGTTTATATGGTACTTCAAATCTTGCACAAGACTGGAAAACCTTGGTGTCTAAAATTTACAGCTTCAGTGACATTTACAGTTATTTGTCTAATAAATTATGCAAAAGTGCATAAATATATTTGTCTAAAATGGAAAGGTATCAACAGAATTGTTTTACATTATAGTTTCATAGTATAGTACTAGGCTATCTGCCCTAGGGCATTTATAAGCCTAGCCAAAGTGTATGTGGCTTTCACCACCCCATGTAATGATACAAAAGTGTACAATTTAAATTAAATTTAGTTTACTGTGCCTCTATCTAGCAATGACACAGAGATGACCCCCGGGGTAAACCTACGATCACCCATCCATTTGTCCAGATTTCTCTTGAAGAGAGTCAGTGAGGGGCTCTGCCTAACATGGACAGGTATCCTGTTCCAGAGTGCGGGAAGCCTCTGGGTTATGAATCTGTCCCTCCAGCATGTCCTATTCATATTTGTGCTGAGGTTTAGATCTTTAGCTCTCGTGGCTCTGATGGATTTGTATTTTTGAGGTGGAGCATGTCCATTAATTCTGAATTGGACATGGCCTTGTACATAAGGCACAGATCACCTCTGAGCAGGCGGTATGCTACTGAATAGAGCTGGAGCTTTTTCAGTCTGGCAGCATATGACATATGCTGGAGACCCTTGATCCTCTTGGTAAGGTACTTTTGGGGTCTCTCCAGCTGCTGCAGGTGCCGGGTGAGGTACATACCAAATGGGGCATTCTACTCAATCATAGGCCTGATAAGGGAGGAATATAAGGGTACAATGACATCCTTTGATCTGAATGTGAATCCCTTCATGATAAGGTGGGCAAGGTAGAAGGTCTTTCTAACCACTTTGGCGATGTGGGTGCCAAATGAAAGGTCACTGTCAACTTGGGTCCCCAGGTCTCTGATTACTTTTTCTGTACTTATTGGATTACCACCTATGTGGTAATTTGTGGGTACTTTGTTTTTTTCCTAAGGGGATGACTATACATTTTTTGGTATTTAGTTTAAGGCCATGACTCTGGCACCATTCGTCTGTTTCTGTGAGGCCCTTCTGGAGGATGCATGTGTCAGCTGGTGTGTCGACTATGGCGCCTAGTTTGCAGTCGTCTGCGAACTTTGTCAGCCACAACCCCCCCCTATGTTTGCCTGCACATCTGAGAAATAAATGCCAAACAAGAGGGGTCCCAAGGCAGAGCCCTGTGGGACTCCACTTATGACTGGCTTAGAGTCTGACATAGCTCCAGCTACTCTGACTTTGTGCGTTCTGTCCTTTAGCCAGTTTGCAACCCATCTTGTGCAAATGGGTTTACATTTAAGCTGTTGAGCTTGTCTATGATGTCTGAGTAGGGTATTGTGTCGAAGGCTTTTGCCAGATCCAGGTAGGCTGTATGAACTGCTTTGCCTTCATCGATGGCTCTAGTGACTGTTTCAAAAAAGTCCACCAGGTTTAAAAGACAGGATCTGCCTTTTACAAAGTCGAACTGGGTAGGGTCAATTGTCTGTAGGTCCCCGATGTCTTTGTTTATGAGTTCCATAATGATCCTTTCCATAGCTTTGCAGACCAGGCTGGTCAAGCTTATGGGGCGGTAGTTTCCAGGGACTGTAGAGGTGCCACCTTTGTGGAGTGGGACCACTGTAGCTGTACACCAGTGTTCAGGGACGTATCCTGTAGCAAGGCTAAGATTAAACAGCATTCTTATGTGTGGGTTTAGCTCCTCTAGGAGTTCACGTAGCACGCAACCCGGGACACCGTCAGGTCCCATGGATGCTGTATTTTTAGCTTTGCTGAGGGCAGCTCTCACCTGGACATCTGAGATTTCAGGGAGGTTACATTCAGCTGAGATATTTATTTCGTCTTTTGGGGTAGAGGGAGGGGAGAAATTTGCACTGAACCTGTCTGCCAGTATGTTGGCAATATCTGTGGGTTCAGTGTATTTTTTGCCATTATGAACTAACTCTGCACGTATCTGAGGGTTTCCACCCAGGTTTCTAACATAACTGAAGAAGGCCTTGTGATTATCTTTAGTGTCCTTAGCAATTTTTCTCTCGAAGTTGGCCTTTGATGATTTTATTAGCGAACGTAGTTTTTTGCTAGTGCTGATCAGGGATGCCTTCTGTTTATGGGATTTTGCTCTGTCTTGCAGTAGCTTCCTTCTTTTGTTATAAAGTTTGTTTATGGCTGGGGTCCACCAGATAGGATGCCTGCCTTTGGTGGAAAGGGTCTTGGTTTTATTTGGGATTGCATGATCCATGCATTTTTGGAGATGCCCGTAGAAAGCATTTGTGAAGGATTCAGCAGTGTGGGATGTTGTTTCCACTGGCCCAGGGGGCTTGAAGGATACCATTTCAGTCCTAAGGAGTGTAAAGTCGGCTTTTGAGAAGTTTCTCACTGTGGTCTTTTGTGCTGGGGGTGGAGGTGGGATATGAATATCTAGGGTTATTAGTTTATGGTCTGATCTCACTAGTGAGGGGTATACTTCCGGTGTTGAGCATTTTGTCCCCATGTTTGTGATGATCAGGTCAAGTACATTTCCCCTTGTGGGGGAGGTGACTAGTTGTTCCATCACATTTGAGTTGATGAATTCCAGGAACCTTTGGGCTAGGGTGTTGGGGCTTGAGTAATGCACCCAGTCTATGTTTGGGTAGTTGAAGTCTCCCAATATGATGGTATTTGGTGAGATATTCATATCCTCCAGTGTCTTCAGGAAGGCTGAACGGAGTTCTGGAGATTGCGAGGGTGGTCTGTAGCATGCTACAAGTTGTACAGCAGTTTTGCCTATGGTTAGTTGCACATGGATGGTCTCCGATGCTTCGCGCATTGCCACTAACCTGGAGGTGTGGGTGTCTAATGAATATGGACACTCCCCCTCCTTTTGTGGTTCGGCCCAGGTTTTGGGGCCGAAATGCATGATACGAGGTATAACCTGGTAGGGGTGGGGTGCTCTCAGGAGCCTTGAACCAGATTTCAGTTACTGCACAGACATCGATGCTCTCCATACTGAGGAGTGCTTCGAGAGCCTGCATCTTGAGATTTAGACTTCTGGCATTGAGCAGCATTACCCTTAGTTTTTTTCCTTTATTGTTTTCTAAGGTGGTGGGTTTGTCTTTTGAGCCTTGCCTAAAAAAGGCACTATGGGGGTGGCAAGAGCCTTAGCCAATATCCGGAAGCCCAGTGGTGACAGGTGCAAGCCGACCCTTGCAAAGTAGCGTGGCTTGTCCAGCATGTCATCCCAAGCAGACAGACATTGGATCCCCCTAGAATGACACCAGTAATTGAGCCAGTTATTAAAGCTGATCATCTTGTCTTTGTATTATGGCATCATTCTTGGTGAGGGCAAGATGCTGCTCAGGGTCAGGGTCATACCGGCCTGGGCTACATAATCAGAGAGCTCCTCTATGTCTCTTTTCATGTAGTCCAAGGAGGTACGTCTCAGGTCATTCACACCGGCATGGACAATGACGGAGTCATATTTGTACTTGCTTTGGAGTGACCTGAGTGCTTGTGTTATGTGGTGGATCCTAGCTCCCGACAGGCAGCTCACCATTACCCTCTCTTTGTTCAGCCTGGTAAGCGGGACGTCAGTGTGTCTGACTAGAGAGTCACCTATTACTAGTGTATCAGGCATGGTGTTTCACCTTAAGGGCTGTGATTGTTTGGCGCACTGACTTTGTGTACTATGTGTTGCATGTGCAGAGTTTTGAGGTGGTGTTTTCTTGGATGTCTGCTTTGGGAGCCTCTGTTTCGGTAAGTTTTTTATTAGAGCCTCCGAGTATGTCTTTGTGTTATTATGTGTTTGGTTTGCAGTTGTCGTTGGTTTATGTGAGACTGGGTTTGTTGTGTGTGTGGTTACCTTCTCCTCCTGTCTGGTCATGCTAGTCCTCTGTTGAGAGAGTTCAGCCTCCAGTTTGGCTATATAGTTGCATCTCTCACATGTGTTTGTGTTTGTTGGGAGGAGGAGAGGGTTGTCTGTGTACATGAGACAATTGTAACATTGTCTCCGGATTCCCAGATTAACCAGCTGAACTGGCGAGGACTTCAGTAATATACCACTCGACATGCCAGAATAGTATAAGGGGGTGATGTGTAACTGGGTCAGAGAGAGGACTTTGAAGGGAAGTGGGTATTGGCATGGGTTGTAGGTGGATGTAGTGCTTACGTTAGTTTAAGGGTGCTTCACTTAAAAGAAAGGTTTTAGGAGCAAGTGCTAGGCTTATGATAAAGCAAAAAGACTGATTTTGTTGAAAGTAGAGCTTTCTTAACGGAAAAACTGAAGTGCTGACTTGGCGGAGCCAGGAATAGTTTCAGCCTGTTTAACCGGTGCTGCGCTATGCGCACAATCGTGCAAACGCGGATTTTAAACAGGGAACTAAAAAAGAGCTGGAAATGGTCCAAAACGACCAATTACTACAAGCTCTTGTGCTGAGGTCACTCCTTCAGGGACAGATAGGCTGCTCAAGGCTCCCCACTCCCACTGGTGAGCAAAGAAACTTCCTTCTATCCAAGTAAGGCAATGGACAACACAGAAACTACACCACAGTCCAGAATACAGCAAAGCCTGTATACTGGTCTAAACTAGTCGAGAAAGGCGAGAAAACAAGGATATTTTTTTGTTTTTCAGGTTAGAAAGTACACAGAAATGCAGGAAAAACAGTAATAAATCACTTACACAGGCTAGCTCACTTTAGTGGGTAGCCTCAACAGTTAAATTTAACAACAAACATTCGACCAAATGTAACTTCAAGTGCAGATAATGTACAATGCAAAAAACAGGTAATAAAGCAGTTTAAACTTGTTCAAAGTAAGAAAAGGTCACATCTCCCTTAAAGTGCTACTGATTCTAGGGGCCTATCTGCTATAGTTACAGAGATATTAACAACAGCTCCAGTACTTCAGTAACAAAATGATTTTTTTCTGCAATTTGCTGCTCAGTATAAAATTAGGGTTATGTCACAATGACAAATGAGGACTGTTTTAAAGATTATTGTGCTGAACAAATCTTTTAGTTATGTACTTACCATAACTTTAGATGTTTGGGATCCATCTCGCCTACATTCAGTACTGATGGGCTCGGAGCCGATCCCTCGGCTCCGACTCGGCACGCTATGCTATAGAGCGAGGCCTCTTACTGGCTGAGCTATTTCTTATCCCAGGATGCACCACCACTAATCCCCCAGATCTTGTTTGTCCGCATTCATGCACACGTACACAACTTGTTTATATAACATTGCCAGATGTTTCAAGATGAAACAGGATTCGGACCTTCTGATATCCTCTGATCTCCAAGGAAGGGGGAAGGAGGGTGGGTTATTGGGAATGTAGGCGAGCTGGATCCCAAACATCTAAAGTTATGGTAAGTACATAACTAAAAGATGTTATGTGATCCTATCTCGCCTACATTCAGTACTGATGGGACAGCGTCCCTAGCACCTAAATCCTGGGTGGCTCACTGGAAAACACTCCTGAGCACTGTGGAACCAAATGATGCTCGTCCTCTAGATGCCACATCCAATTTGTAGTGGGAAATGAAAGTGTGCGGGGAGGACCACGTAGCCGCAGCACAAATGTCACTAATGGCAAGCTTAGAATGGAATGCTATTGAAGTAGCCATAGCTCTTGTAGAATGAGCCTTGACAGAGGTCGTAAGCTCTTTATTAGAAAAGGAATAAGCTTGAGTAATACAGTCCCTGATCCATTTGGCAATAGTGACCTTTGTGACGGCTTTGCCCAATTTATTGCCCGAAAAGGATACAAACACTTGATCTGATTTTCTTGTTTGTTTGGTCCTACCTAAATAAAAACGCAATTGCCTGTGGACATCTAATGTGTGGAATATGTATTCCGCTTTGTTAGAATACTTCGGAAAGAAGACTGGAGGTTCTAATGACTGTTGTAGGCAGAAACCGGAACAAACTTTAGGGACAAAGGATGGATTTGGCCTGAGAGATACTCTATCTTTGTGAAAAACCAAGTACGGAGGTTTTACAGACAAAGCTTGAAGTTCTGAAACCCTTCTGGCAGAAGTAATCGCCACCAGAAAAGCAGTTTTCCACGATAGAAATTTTAAATCACATGTTGCTGCCAGTTCGAAGGGGGAGGAAGTTAAGGCACGTAACACCACATCGAGATCCCATGGAGGAGCAGGATGAGAAATCTGAGGTCTTAAAAGCGCAGCACCTTTCAAGAAGGTCTTACACAATCTGTTGCTCATTAAAGGTGGGTTTATAGATTCGTGAAAATTGGAAATAGCTGCCAATTGAACCTTGATGGTAGAGACTGAAGAGCCTTGATTGAAAAGGGAAGTTAGAAATTTCAGTACTTCTGATACGGGGATAGTGATGGGATCCAGACCCCGGAGTTGAGCCCAAATAGCAAATCTTTTCCATTTGCTAGAATACAATTTCTTTGTAGCAGACTTGTGGGCAGAGGATAAAATGTGTACAACTTCTGGATCCAAGGTATGATTCCTGACTATAGTCGGAAGAGGAGGAGCCAAGCTGTCAATTTTAAGGTGCGTAGGGACTGGTGGAATAGTCCCGACTGATGAACCAATAGGTCTGGGATCTGATCCAGGAACCATGGACCTTCCAGTGCATATTTCCGAAGATAGGGGAACCATACCTGACGAGGCCAGTAAGGAGCAACTAAGATCATTTTGCTCCCCAAGAGAGACGCCTTTTGGATCACCCTGGGAAGGAGAGGAACTGGAGGAAAAGCATACAGCAAGCCGGTAGGCCACGGACGGGCTAGTGCGTCCATAGGGCTCTTCCCCAGAGCCGGGGTGAGGGAGAAGAACTTTTTGCACTTCGCATTCAGCGGAGTCGCGAAGAGGTCGCAACACGGAACTCCCCATTTGCTGAAAATCTGATTTGCAACTGTAATGTTCAGAGACCACTCGTGTGGAGAGAGGATAGTTCTGCTCAGTCTGTAGGCTATCACATTGGACTTGCCCGGGATATGAGTCGCCACTAGAAAACGTTTGGTCGACACTGCCCATTCCCAAACTCTCATGGCCTCTCTGCAAAGGGGGTAGGATCTGGTCCCTCCCTGTTTGTTCAGGTACCAGACAACTGACATGTTGTCGGAGTGAACGGCAATTACGCCCTGAGGGAGGTAATCGTGAAGGGCTTGAAGGGACAGAAGCACCGCCCTCATTTCTAGGATGTTGATATGAAGTAGGGTCTCTTCCAAATGCCATTTGCCTTGGACTGACCTGCCCAGGGAATGCCCCCCCCACCCCATCTGGGAGGCGTCCGTAGTCAAAGTGGCCACAGGAGGAGGTGGAACAAAGGGTCGTCCCTGATCCAGATTGGAGGGCACCAGCCACCAGCGAAGATCCCGTTTGCAGGTTTCCGTGATCCATATGAGGTGACAGAGGGAGATCCTGAAAGGACCACTGAGTTGAAAGAAGCCACTGGAGAATTCTCATGTGCAACCTTGCTAGGGGAACTAGAAGAACTGTGGCGGACATGGATCCCAATAGCTGCAGGACCATTCTGGCCGGGGCTTTGGATCTGGGAAGTAAGGCTCGAACTTGAGCCTGTATGGTTTGTATCCTGTCTGTAGGTAGATAGACCCGCATTCGGTTTGAGTCTATCTCTACTCCAATGAATCTTATGCGTTGAGATGGCAGCAACACAGACTTTGGCCAATTGAAGGTGATTCCAAGGGAATTGCCCAGTGATATCGTGGCTTGTAGGCTCCGCAATAGTAGATGCTTGGAGGTGGCAGTTAGGAGCCAGTCGTCTAGATACGGAAACACCTGGAATCCTAGACTTCTCAGGTGAGCAGTCACGATCGCCAAACATTTGGTGAACACCCTGGGGGCTGTGGTGAGACCAAAGGGCAGCACGTGGAACTGAAAATGACTGCCTCCTAGGCTGAAGCGCAGATGTCTCCTGGACGCTTGATGTACCATGATATGGTAATAAGCGTCCTTGAGATCTATGGAGCACATCCAAACACCTTTCTCCAGCAGTGGGAGAATGGATTGTAGGGTGACCATTGAACTTGGACTTTTGACTGAACGGTTTAGAATGCTGAGATCCAAAATGGGCCTCAAGTCCCCGGTCTTTTTTGGCACCAAAAAGAATCTTGAGTAAGTCCCTAATCCGATCTGGTCTGCGGGGACCGGTTGGATGACTCCTTTTTGCAGCAGCTTTGAAACTTCTGAGGCTGCAGTTTCCTGTTGACTGGGTGGCGGGTCCGGGATTTTTTTGGACTGAGGTGGAGAGTGAGAAAAGGGGATGGTGTAACCTCCGGCGATAATTGAAGCACCCATCGGTCCTGAGTGATACCTTCCCAGGCTTTTAGGTGCCTCGAAACGACCCCGACTGGCTCCGGAGCTGCACAGTCGGGCAATCCCTCAGGGACTGTGAAAGGCTGAAGAGCCACGAAAGGACTCGCGGTCTCCAGTGTTGCGAGGGCCTCTGCCGCCTCTGGGACGGCGTCTTCCAGAAGAATTTCCCCCTCCCCTGCCTCTAGAAGGGGGATCGTCCTGCTGTGAGGGGTAAGACTTTTGAGATCTACAGAACCACATTTTCCCTCCTCTTTTAGCCTTGGGGTAAGGCCGAAAGGGAGTGGAAAATCGTGCCCCTACGGCAGTCAAAGTCTTACCTTCTTGCTCGCAGCGGGTCAGTGTGTCCTTTACTTTGGGTCCAAACAAAGAGGACCCATCAAAGGGGGCGTCGGCAAAGGAAGACTTAAAGGCCTCTGCAAAATGACACAGGCGAAGCCAGGCTTGTCTTCGTAGAGCAATGCCTGTACCCGCCGCTCTACTCGCCCCTTCGGCCGCATAAGAAATGAGCCTCATGGACGAGTTTGATATGGACGACAGCGTAGCCAGCTGAGAGCCAACCGTCTGGGCCAGCTGCTCAGGCAGGTTACCCAAGAGGGTATCTGACAGTTCTTTAATCAGATCCCTCTGAAATCTGGTAAAGTGCGTGAGATAGTTCAGGGACCTTAAAGTAAAGGCCGCTGAACTTAGGGTGCGCTTACCATGCCGATCCATGCTCCTAGACTCCTTATTAGGAGGATGGACGGACGTCGAAGCCTCTGCTACATCTTGCTGGGTAGCAGATGCCACAACCAAGGCATCTACAGCCACACCTTTCGTCAAAAACTCCTTTTCCGGGGGTGCTGACAGGAACTTATTAGGACGAGCAGGCACCGGTTCCACAGAGTCTGGGTGTTCCCACGCCCTTCGACAGATCAAATCCAGGAGCTCGTCGAAGGGCGGAGACACCCAGGAGGCGGAGGGCTGAGCCCCAAAGGCCTTAAGGAACACCGACTCATCAGCAGAAGGGGGTTTGGATTGCCAGCCGCCTCGTTGTTTAAGGGCCTCCAGGATGTCTGCAAAGGAGACATCATCAGAGGACGACTTAGGGGACCCCTCTGCATCATCAAGATCAGTGTCTGATGTGAGAGACTCATCAGGGGAGTCAACGTGCTTCCTCTTGCACGATCTTTTCCTGGGGGGTTCCTCCGAAGAAGCTTCAGAGGGACCTCCAGGAGGGGGGGAACCCCCAGTGGGGGTAACCTCAGGCCCCGGGGCTCCGCTGTCTAAGGACAGGGGGACTGCCAAAGACCCAGTCTCAGTATGCATGGAAGGAGCTGGGGAGACCGTGGAGGTAGCCAAAGAAGATTTGGCTAACGCACTCCTCATGGCCCTGAAGGCGGGACCACCAGAATCCTGGGAAGGTCCCACCTCCGTGGCCACAATGGCAGACGGCACCCCCGCAGCAGACGCACCGAGAGGAAGGCTACGGACCGAAAACATCAGTCCCGAAGCGTCCCCCCCCGGGGCCGACAGACTAAGTCCATGTACCGAACTCCGACTCAAGAGCCGGAGTTGGAGTAAGAGTCGGGCCCGACCCGAAAACCTCCATCGGCTCCACCAGCACCGGCTCCAACGGTGTCGAGGCTGTTGGAGGAGGAACCATAATAGCAGGGTGGACCATCGACTCCGAAGCCGAATGGGCTGGAGCCGAAACTAACTTTTGAAACACCGGAGACTGGAAAAGTCTTAGGAGCACCCTGTCGATGTCCGAATCGGACATCTTGGAGGATCCAGATGACACCGATCTGGTCCGAACCGACTTCTCCATCGGCTCCATAGGACTAGGGGACCGGCTCCGAATGGATTCGACTACTATCGGTTCCGAGGGAGACCGCAAAACAATTTCCCTCGGTGCCGAGGAGGACTTCGGCGCCGAAGGGGAAGAGTCTGAGCCGGCAACCCTCATCGGCTCCAAAATCAGTGGAGCCGATGAAGGTGACCCACCTCTCGATGCCCCAGTCCTCGGCTCTGAAACCAGAGGGGTCGAGACTGGAGGCATCGAGGCAGGCCGTTCCGCCATCGGCTCCGAAGTCCGTGGAGCCGATGGAGAAGCCTGCCTAGGTTTTCTGGCAGTCGGTTCCGACAGACTGGTCAGAGCCGACGCTTTTTTCTTCTTGGTCGGAGAGGAAGATGAAGATAAGGCCTCCTCGAAGGAGGGCTTAATCAGTCCTTTTAATATTAATTTATTCTTCCTCTCCTGGAGGACTCTAGAAGAAAAGGTGTGACACACGCTACAGGACTCCTGTAGGTGCTTGGCGCCTAAACAATAAACGCACGAGGAGTGGTCGTCCGTTATCGACATTTTGTAACCACACCTCGCGCACTTTTTAAACCCAGAGGGTCTATGTTCCTTAGACATGCTTAGTACCACTAAGAAAACCAGTTAAAGCCGCTGTTTGTGAAGATTTTACCACAAAGTGAAACTAATCTCTTTTTTTTTTTTTTTTTTAAGACAAACACAATGTCAGAAAAAATACACAGAACAGTACAATAATCACTGAAAATGAGGGTCAAGACCCTCTAACTTAAGCAGGTACTTGACCTCCTAGAAAACACAAAAATGCTAGATAAGAATAGGGGAAGGCCCCTCTAACTTAAACGGGTAACCTTCCCTTAACCAAAAACACAATTTTTCTCAACAAAAGTTTTCAAACACACTCGTACAACAACAATAGCTGTTAAAACAGCTTTTGGGTTCAAAATATCAAAATTCCTGACAGGAAACTTTGAATAAAACAGTACTTAGCCCAGCCAAGTTTGAGACCACGTCCTAGCTTGTAAGCGGCAAACGAGATCTGGGGGATTAGTGGTGGTGCATCCTGGGATAAGAAATAGCTCAGCCAATAAGAGGCCTCGCTCTATAGCATAGCGTGCCGAGTCGGAGCCGAGGGATCGGCTCCGAGCCCATCAGTACTGAATGTAGGCGAGATAGGATCACATAACATCTAAAGTTTATAGTTTCTTTGTAACTAAGTTATTTAGCATCCCTAGGAATGTGGTTTACAACCAAGAAGTGGTTGCTGGATAAAGCAAATAAACTTTGTGTTTTGAAAAATTAAAAAAAAAGAATAAACTTGCACTGCTTAAGGGGGATCCATGCCTTTTGCTTCCCTTTAGGAAAGCAGACAGGAAAACAATAAGAAAGTCAATCATGTAGTCTATACTTGCTCTTAGGTGGAGATGAAGCCACTTTTTCTGTAGGCTTCAGGGTTAACAATATGGTACACCTCAAAGTTGAAGAAGCAGCCCAATAAGACTCGTAACTAGTAAGAGCCAAAAAGTCTTCTCATAAAAATGAGTGTTAGCTCTTCTTACTAATATGCTAAAGTTGCTGAATTTAACTGCCTCCAAATGGAAGCCTTGGAGAAGTTATGATTTTCACAAAGACAAATCACACACGGTAATTACTAATTAAATATTTTTATTATTAATATTTTGAAAGTTAATATTTAACACTTTTTAGTGAAAAAGTAAATTTTTTTTAACAGCAGAAAGATGCCCAAGAGACATCATGGGGCAAGGTCAAAAAGGGAGAAAATCTGAAATGAAAAAAATGCCAACGAGTATGACAAAGCCTCCAACAAAGATAAACAAAAGAAAAACATCTGAAAGCAACCTGTAGAACAAGTCACGCTGGTCTTCACTTCCTCCTAGCTTTGCAATTGGATTAAGGAGTTGCCCAGGGAGGTATATATGTGAACGGCTTTGGTTCTGCAATGAGTAATTATGGGGCCACTCTTAGAATACTTTTGATATAGTAGGTAAATCAAAGGGCAAGAATGTAAACTAGTCTGGTAGGTCTGTTCCCCCAAGCAAATTAAAAAAAAAGTCAGAAATCCCAGTGGTTAAAACATTCTTGAAATCAAAGATAACCATCAAGGCTTGGTGGACGGAGGGGGGGGGGGGGGGGGCAAAATGGCCCAGAAAGTCAACAGCCAAATCTGTGGACTTGGAGGAACCTGCATAGTTTTGACAGATCTATGGCAGGCTCCTATGGTCTACCCTTCCTGTACACCAGAATCAGCCTTGAGTAGAATTCCTCTAGCCTCTTCACCCTTGGGCACTTGCTGTATTCTGCCCTGTGCCAGCATTTCCATAAGAATGGGTGCTAATAGTTCTTGATCCTTTGGTACCCGAGGAATGATGTCATCCGCATAATGTAATGTACACAACTCTGTAAAGAAAACTCACTGACACTGATGTAATTCCCATGCTATAATGTATCATATTGTAACAAACTGTAAAATAATTGTACTCAGGCACTCGGGTCATGGTTGAAAATGGACTCAAAACCATTCACTTACCTGATGAAGTATAAATAATGTAATAAATTTTTACTAAGCTTATATCCTTTAACACTTTGAAAGAATGCAAACAGGTTGAGAAGGCACAATCTGCCTTCTACTAAGCCAAACTGAATTTGGATCCAAGGATGTAAGGTTATCTATATCACAGTTTTATTTGTTCAGCTACAATAGGTTTCAAAGCCTTGCACACAATACTAGTGAGCCAGAGAGGTCTGTAATTCTTAAAGGTCAGACAGACACACCACCTTTGTGAACACTCTTCACAACTGCCATTCTCGACTCCTCAGGGACACAACCAGTGGAAAGACTCAGTTTGAAGAGTTGAGGGAGAGGTTTTGCAAAGTGCACTTTTCCATAGGCATCTGGGAATAATGTCAGGACCCACTGAAGAAGTGTTTTTAATTTTGGAAAGTGTCAAAAGAACTTGGTCCAAATTAATCTAAGTGGAGGAGGTATGAGGGGAATGGAAGGGAAAGAAATGGCTGGATGGAGTGAAGGTAGAAGAGAATTTGTCTGCAAGAATATTAGCAACGTCCTTGGGATCAGAGTATGAGTTACCATCTGGGTTAAGTTCAGTACTGAAGGTTACTTCTAATCTTCCAAATAACGTTGAATAGGGCCTAATGTTTTTTTTTTTTAATTAGCTGAACAATCCTAAATTCATAGTTGGTCATACATTTCCTAATGGCTTGAAAGAATTACCAGTTTTAAGTCCCTTTGATAATGATGAAGTGGGCATCTTTTAATGATAACCATGAGTTTTTCTTTTTATTATAGTGCTTATTGATGTAGTAGTTCTACCATATCGGGTAGAGTTCACAACTTGCCATTATACAATACAAAATGACAGTTTGAAACTGAAGCTTGTAATCTCTTCAAAAATCGGGAGGACCCACTTCTCCATGCTATGTTTTTAAAGCCAAGAAACAAATTAAGCAAGACAAAAACTACTAAACTGATATTCAAACCAAATACCAAAATAACCTACAAAACTTCTGGTCAGCAATAAACAACCTACTCCAACCAGGAAAAACTAGCACCAGCCAACCTACTACTGCAAATAATGAAGATAATATTGCTACCCAATTCAATAAATACTTTACTAAAACTATATTAGCCCTCTCTCCAACAGTCACCCTTCCCCAACTCCAGTTACTCCTAGTCTAAAAACAGACAATTCCTTCTCCCTTTAACATGTTTCAACTGTAACAATGAAAAAACAAATTGCTTAAGAAATTAAAGCCTACTACCCTCGTTGTAGACAATCTACCAGCTGACTTTCTAAAACTAGCAGAATCAGTAGCTTACCCAATGTCAGTACTTAACAGATACATAGATACATATTACAATACAAGGTCCCAGCCATTTGGAAGACTTCCCACATACTTCCACTTCACAAAGGAGGTAGTTCTGCAGAGTTATCGGACTGCCATCCAATTGCTGTCTTATCCCCTCTGTCTAAAATACTTGAAAGAATTGTACACACAGAAGTTATAGAATACCTACCAATCAAACAATCTACTATCCCACACACAGCATGGTTTCCGTCGACACCACAGTACCACTACTGCCTTATTATCTTTCACCAACACAATAAACCATCATAGAAACTGTCACAAATATGGATCCTCCATATTCTTATACCTATCTAAAGCATTTGACATGGTTTCATACAACAAACTCCTAACCACACTTTCAGAGTTAAAATTTTCTCAACCTACTGGAATGGAGCAAGCAGCACATTGGCAAGGAAGACCATCTCCCCTTCTTCCTGTAACCCTAGGTGTTCCCCAAGGCTCCATATTAGGTCCCCTACTTTTCACAATATTCACAAATAACCTCCATAGCTCAGCTCCACAGGCCGCTGTCATTCAATATGCAGACGACTGCACAGTAATATGTGCTGCCCCTACCATTCAAGAACTACAATCACTTACACAAGATTCCTTTCTAGCAGTAGAAACCTGGCTAACAAACTCCCACCTTATCCTGAACCCAAAGAAAACCAAAACATATGCTGTTCCACCCCACTAAAAAGTACAGTTGTGTACACTTACCATAAATGTATATATGTTAGAGTGTATTCACTGTTGCAGTCATTACATTTGGGTTATCCTGCTGGCAGGTTGCCCTCAGTCAGCCTGAATTCCAAAGTCTTGGGTCCTGCGCCGGTTGCTGTTGCTTCTTCCTTGACGTCAGGTCGTCAGGGGTATAAAAGATGCAGCCGACGCCATTTTCTTCAGTTTTTCTTTCCCCAGATGTCAGGTGGCACCAAAAGGGTAGGCTAAAAATATGTAAATAAAACATACATGCACCAAAATAAGCTTTACCTTCATCTATAAGCAAATACACCACCTAGGTTGTATAGATTAGAGAAGTAGAGATGATTTCCAGCAAAAGTAAGGGGGATGGCGGGTGGGTAACCTGGACTGCAACAGTGAATACACTCGAACTTCTACATTTATGGTAAGTGTACACAACTGTATTATGTTCTTCGTGTTTCACTGTTGCAGTCATTACATTTGGGTTGAGTCCCAAAGCTATGGTTGGGGGACTGGAGCTAAACAGCATTACGAGCGGCTATGAGGCCCTGCAGAACTGTAGTGGCAAAGCCTGCCCTGGATTTAGAGTACAGAGGCAGATTGTAATGTTTTGTAAAGGTATGCACTGAACTCCAAGTAGCAGCCTCTAAAATGTCTTTGGTTGGTACTCCCCTGAGAAAGGCTGCAGAAGTGGCTGCAGCTCTGGTTGAATGTGGCCTAATGCCCATTGGCACTGGTTTGCCATGCTGTGAGTAGCAGAAACAAATGCAGTGACCTATCCACTTTGAAATAGTCTGCTTGGAGATATAGCCTTTCCTTGTGATGCTGCGGCATATGAAACTAGTAATTGTTCTGTCTTTCTGAAAACTTTAGTTTTGTCCAAGAAGAAAAAGATGTTATGTACCTACCACAATGTTCCAAGAAGAAAAAGAAGTTATGTACCTACCACAATGTTCCATGTTAGTTGTCTTCGTCTCGCCTTCTTTCTTGCTGGTTGGGACCGGAGCCGATCCTCAGTTCCGAGTCGGCCATCTTCTATAGCTCGAGAGCTGTTTACTGCCTCAAGGCTACCCCTTATCCCATGATGCCTAGCGCTAGCTACCCAGATCTCATTTGAAATAGCTAATTCCAGACATAACTATTGAATGAACCCCTCCAAACAAAAGGTTAAGCATACCTGTCCTACTCTCTAAGTCAGTAGAGGAAACGAACCAGAAAACACTCAGCCAATGAAACCTGAACGCCTCTCGGTCCAATAAGGACAGGGGGATGGAGGGGGGGGATGCAAGAAAGAAGGCGAGATGAAGACAACTAACATGGAACGTTATGGTAGGTACATAACTTCTTTATGTTAAGTTGTCTATCTCGCCTTCGTTCTTGCTGGTTGAGACAGCGTCCCTAGCACCTACAATCCTGGGTGGCTAATTGGAACAGACTCTTCAGAACAGTGGAACCCAAGCTAGCTCTACTCCTGGAGACCAAATCCAACTTGTAATGAGAAATAAAGGTTTGAGGATTTGCCCAAGAAGCAGCGGCACAGATAGAGTCCATGGGCAACCTAGACTGGAAGGCTACAGAGGTGGCGAAGGCCCTAGTAGATGACCCTTCGGTTTGATAGGCAACTCTTTGTTCCTTAGTTGATAGACAAAGGAAATAATGTGAGACAACCACCTGGATAAGGTCACTTTGGAAACTGGGAGACCCTGTTTGCCCCGAGCATAGGAAAGGAATAGTTGGTCTGACTTCCTTATATCCTTCGTCCTATGCAGGTAGAAACGCAATTGTCTATGAACATCCAATAGATGTAACTTGTATTCTGCCTTGTCGGTGTGGTTAGGAAAAAACACAGGTAGGTCTATAGATTGATTCAAATTATTTGCTGAGCAGACTTTCAGAAGGAAAGAGGGATTAGTCCTCAGAGCAACCCTGTCCTTATGAAATACTAAGTATGGAGGACGAACGCATAGTGCCTGAAGTTCAGAGACACGTCTGGCTGAAGTAATAGCTACCAGAAAGAGAGTTTTCAAAGATAGAAACTTAATGGAGAAGGACACTGCTGTTTCAAAAGGAGGCATAATCAAGGAGGTCAACACCAAATTAAGGTCCCAAGGAGGAGGGGGATCTCTCACTGGGGGTCTAAGGAGAGTAGCCCCTCTTAGAAAGGCTTTACATAGCTTATGAGACATAATGTTCGCATTAGACAACCCAACATGAAAATTTGAAATGGCCACTAATTGAGCCCTGATTGTAGCAGAAGCGGACCCCGAATGAAAGAGTTCTGATAGGAACTCCAAAATCTCGTGGATAGGGGCTGTGAAGGGATCTATGTTCCTAGCCTTTGCCCAACAAGAAAACAGTTTCCATTTGCGTGCATAAGTCCTTCTAGTGGTAGACTTATGGGAGGAGACAATAATGTCGCGTACAGCTGGGGAAATGCTGGGAAGCCTGGCTAAGGCTGGAAGTGGAGCAACCAAGCTGTGATCTGGAGTATCTGCAGGGATTGATGCAGCCCACCTGATTGATGAATCAGTAGGTCTGGAATCGGATCCAGAGTCCAATGCTGCTCAAGAAGGTAATGGTGCAGGAATGGGAACCATATCTGTGAAGGCCAGTAGGGGGCAAGGAGGATCATTCTGCAACCCAACGACATAGCTTTCTGTATGAGTTTCGGTATCAGAGGAAACAGAGGGAAGGCATAAAGTCATCCCGGAGGCCAATCGTGGACTAGAGCGTCTCTGGGAGAGTGACCAGGAAGTGGAAGAAGGGAGAAGTAGTTGTTGCATTTGCTGTTGAAGGGGGTGGCAAAAAGGTCGCAGCAAGGCTGTCCCCATTTGCGGAAGATTAAATCCGCAACTACCTGATTCAGAGACCACTCATGAGGCATGAGAATAGCTCTGCTGATCCTGTCTGCTATGACGTTGGACATCCCAGAGAAGTGCGTCGCAATCAGAAATCGTTGGGAGGAAATCGCCCACTGCCAGAGTCTGAGCGCTTCTCGACATAGGGGGTAGGACCTGGTTCCGCCCTGCTTGTTGATGTACCACACCACTGACATGTTGCCCATTTGAATTGCAATGGTCCCAGAAGGTAGAGTGTCCTGAAGAGCTTGCAACGCTAGGAGCACGGCTCTCATTTCTAGGACGTTTATATGCAGATGGTACTCGTGAGTCTGCCAAGTGCCTTGGACTGTCCTTCCCTGATAATGCCCCCCCCCCCCACCAACCTATCAGGGAGGTGTCTGTGGTCACTGTAAGGAACCGGAGGGGGCTGAATGAAGGGTCTGCCCTGAGTCACTAGTGGGGAGACCATCCACCAGGAAAGGTGCCTTTTGCATGCTTCTGTAATCAAGACAATGTGAGACATGGGGAGCTGTTGGAAGGACCACTATGTGAATAGAAGCCACTGAAGGATTCTCATGTGAGAGCGGGCCAGGGGTATCGGAAGAATTGCCGCTGCCATAGAACCTAGAGTTTGAAGGACATACCTGACTTGTAACCTTTTGCATTGCATGAGGATTTGAACTTGCTGGCGAATTGTGGACGCTCTGTCCAAAGGTAGCTTTGCAGATATGCTCCTTGTATCTAAGTCTGCTCCTATACAAGTAATAGACTGACAAGGCAACAAGGCAGATTTTTTGAAATTTATGGTAATGCCTACCTGGGAGCAAATTGAAATTGTATAGTCCCGGGCTTGAAGGAGTTGATGCCTGGTAGTAGCAGTAAGGAGCCAGTCTAGATATGGAAACACCTGAAATACTCGATGCCTCAGGTGAGCTGTGACCACTGCCATACATTTGGTGAACACCCTGGGGGCTGTGGTGAGACCAAAGGGCAGAGCTCTGAACTGATAATGACTGGCTCCCAGCCGGAAGCGAAGGAACCTCCTGGAGCGTCTGTCCATTTTGATGCGATAGTACGCATCTTGGAGATCTATGGAGCACATCCAATTGTCCTGACCCAGAAAGGGTAGAATGGACTGTAGAGTGACCATCCGAAACTTTGTTCTTTGAACAGACTTGTTCAGTCTGCTGAGATCCAAAATAGGTCTCCAGTCCCCTGTCTTTTTTGGTACCAAAAAGAACCTTGAGTAAGTTCCGGATCTGTGTTGGTCTGCCAGGACTTCCTGGATGACTTTTTTCTAGCAGTTTTGACACTTCTATAACTGCTTGGTCCCTCAGATTGGGTGGAACATCTGGGAGGGACTTGCGTGACGGTAAAGGGGGTTGACAGAATGGGATTCTGTAATCTCCGGATATGACTGAATGTACCCATTTGTCTTGCGTAAGGTTTAGCCAGGCTTGTGGGTACAATGAAAGTCTTCCCCAGACTGCCACCGGAGACGGACAGTCGGGCAACCCTTCAGGGATGTTGGAAGGGCTTGTCAGAGAAAGATTCTCTGCTGCCCTGGTTCTGCGGACCCCCTCTGCCACGAGGGAGGCGTCTGCTGTTATTTCCTCCTCTGCCCCTGGAGGAAAAATCACTACGTGTGTCAGGTGAAGTTCCCCAGGATATCCGAAACCACATTTTCCCACACTTCTGACCCTTGGGGTATGGTCTGGAAGGAGTGGAAAAACGGACTCCCACAGCAGAGAGAGTCTTGCCTTCCTGCTCACACCTAGTGAGAGTGCCTTTCACCTGTGGTCCAAAGAGAAAGGAACCATCAAAGGGAGTGTTATGATGCTCTAAAGGGTTCCGCAAAATTACACAGCCGCATCCATGCATGTCTCCGAAGGGCCACGCCTGTGCCTGCTGCTCTACTCGTACCATCGGCTGCATAGGAAATGAGCCTCATGGAGGAGTTAACTACCGAGTTAAGGGTCGCCAGCTGAGAAGCCACTTTAGCCTGAGCCTCCTTCAGCTGATGGATCCTGAAGGGTATCTCCAAGCTCTTTCAGGAGATCCCTCTGAAGCCTGGTGAAATGGCATAAGTAATTCAGTGACCTCATGGAAAAGGTCGCTGAAGCAAACATTCGCTTCCCGTATCTGTCCATAGTCCCGGACTCCTTGTTAGGAGGATGGACAGAGGAAGAAGTTTCCGCCAACTCCTTTTTAGTGGCTGCTGCTACCACCATGGCATACACGGGAACACCCTTAGTAAGGAACTGCTCGTCAGGGGGTGCAGTAATAAACTTGCCTGGACTCCTTGGAATTGGTTCCACTGCATCCGCGGCTGACCAAGCCCTTTGAGCCACTACTGACATTAGTGGATCGAAAGATGGAGAAACCCAGGAGGTGGAAGGTCGGGAACCGAAAGCATCCAGGAATACAGATTCATCCTGGTAGGGGCTAGGGTATTCCAGTTCCCCCTCTGCTTAAGTATCTCTAGGATGTCCGAAAAAGAAACATCTTCAGAGGCGGATCTCGGGGATCCTTCCGACTCATCCAAATCTGTATCCGAAGTGACAGACTCGGGGGAGTCAATGTGCTTCCTCTTGCACTTCTTCTGAGGGGACTCCTCTGAATGATCAGGGGAGGCCTCTGAAGAAGAGGAAACACCCAATGGGGTGCCCTGGAGCACCAGTTCCCCACGCTTGGGGTTTGGAGGAGGGACAGAGGTTGGCGCAGGCACTACAGGGGGCAGAGCCAGTGGGGTCGAAGGTGGAGCTGGCTCAGAGGCTAGCACACTCCTCATGACATCGAAGGCATCCCTGCCATGATGCAGAGAAGGCTCCGGCTCTGAGAAAACCGGAATCCTCCTCCACACCGAGGGAGACGGCTCTGAGGCCGATGTAGGAGCCGAGCTCACCTGCGCCGACGCTCCGAGAGGGAGAATGGGGTCAGACAAGGGTCCGATGCCACTCGCCCCCTCGAAGCCAACGAGGGAGTCTCTGCGCCCAGATCCCTCGACGGAAGGCACCATCGAGGGGATCGGAGCAGACGACGGATCCGAAGGAGAAATAGTTATCGGAGCAGACGGTTCCACGACTTGAACCCCAACAAACTCCGGCTCCGAGCTCAATGGAGTCGGAGGAGGAATATCGATAGAAACGGATGGAGCAGACAACTGTTGAGGAGGGCTGGACAACATTTTGGCCAGTGTCTGCGACTTCAACAACCTACTGACCACTCTCTCCACATCATGGTCCGAGAGGCTAGGGGACCGAGAAGAGTGGGAAGATCTATGACTGCGGTCATTCTGCAAAAGGGGAGACCGAGGAGCCAAATGTATGGACTCTAGCGAAGGGGACCTCGGCCTCTTGTGAGTCCTTGACGACTCCGAAGGTACTGGTGGAGCCGATGAGGAGGCAGTCTCCTTGGTTCCAGCCGGAACCGAGGAAGTAGACAAGGCTTGGGCCAAAGACAGCTTCGAGCTGGGAGCTGACGATTTGGCTGGTTTAGGAGATTTCACTGGCTGAGCCTTGGCTGGTGAATCCTGGGGCTTAAGAAGACCCCTCAAAATAAGTTTGTTTTTGCGCTCCTGCAGAACTCTTGGGCTAAGTGCATGGCAGATAGAACAAGAGTCCTGCAGGTGCACTGCGCCTAAGCAATAGACGCAAGAAGTGTGCCCATCTGTCAGGGACATTTTCTGACAGCATGATTCACACTTCTTGAATCCAGACACCTTGGATTCTTTAGACATAATCCACAAATAGAAGATACCACACTAAGTTATGAATTACTGCTACAGTGACTTTTTTAGCTAAGGGCTGAACTAGCAAAGACTAATACTAGACACTACCACAAAAAACAAGTAAGACACGACACAGTATACTACAAGCTAAAGATATACATTTTTTTTAAACTAGGAAGCCTCTAACTAAAATGGCTATCTAAACAATAAGGAAGAAGAAAATTCTACAAAATAAGCTACCGGATAAAAGGGGGGGGGGGGCCTCTCTAACTAAAACGAGTTCTAGGAAGACCCACAAAAAACACTAAACTACTACAAACTAGTTAGCGACCAATAGACAAAAACAATAACTACCAAAAAAGCCCTAATCTGACTGAAAAAGTAGTAGAAGAAAAAAATATACGTATCTGAGCCAGTGCAACGAACCTCGCAGCTGAAGCGGCAAACGAGATCTGGGTAGCTAGCGCTAGGCATCATGGGATAAGGGGTAGCCTCGAGCCAGTAAACAGCTCTCAAGCTATAGAAGATGGCAGAGTCGGAGCAGAGGATCGGCTCCGATCCCAACCAGCAAGAGCGAAGGCGAGATAGACAACTTAACATTCTAAGTTGTCTGTGTACGTCCAAAGAATGCAGAATTTTCTCCCCCTTGTTCTGTGGATTTGGATAAAAAGTTGGCACATGAATAGTTTGGTTTAGGGCCACACTGGATACCACCTCAGGCATAAATGTAGGGTTTGTTCTCAGAGAGACCCTGTCTGGATAAAAAAAGATAAAGGGTTCCACAGCCATGAAAGCCTGTAGCTCTGAAACTAGTCTTGCAGAAGTTATTGCTAGGAGCAGAGCTGTTTTCCAAGATAAGAATTTTATATCCGCAGTAGCAGCTGGCTCAGAAGGAGGTAAGATGAGTTTTTCCAAGACTCAACTGAGGTCCCATGCAGGTATTGGCGTTCTCCTTGGAGGCCTTAAGTTTTTAGCTCCTCTAAGGTACTGCCTTAATAAAGGATGAGAAGATGGTGGCTCTGTATTATAATGAGACGAAATGGCAGAGGAATGGATTTTAATTGATGAAAAAGCTAGGCCTTTGTCCAACATCTCAGTTAGGTATTGCAAAATCTGAGGAATATTTGGGACAGCTGTATCAGTTCCTTGAGCTTGGTTCCAAGCACAAAATCTCTTCCATTTCCCAGCATAGGATTTTCTAGTACTAGGCCTTCTGCCTTCTAAAATGACATCCATCACAGCTTTACTAAGAGGTGTGGGTTTGTATGGCTACATTATCCGCCATGCTGCCAGGTTTAGAGTCCTGAGTTGGCTGTGCAGAATCTGATTGTTTGGCTGGGACAGTAGATGAGGTATTTGAGGTAAGGTCCAGGCTGGGCATTGGGACATGTTCCTTAAGCTCGGATACCAGTACTGGCGTGGCCAGTCTGGGGCAATCAGAATCATTTTTGGTTTCTCCTGTCTGACCTTTAGGAGTACCTTGGGGAAGAGAGGCAGTGGAGGAAAGGCATATACTGATAGGTTTGTCCAGTTGAAAGATAAGGCGTCCACTTTCCAAGCTTGTCTGTGATAAGTCCTTGTGCAGAATCTTTTTCATTGATTGTTGTGAAGGAAGGGAAATAGATCTATGTCCAGGTGTCCCCATTTCTTTGTTATCATGCTGAAGACTTGTGGATCCAGGTGCCACTTGTGGGGATCCATGAGGTTTCTGCTTAGTTCGTCTGCCAGAGTACTTTCCTTTCCTGGCAGGAATTGTGCCTGCAGATGAACTTGGTAAGTCAATGCTGTGTCCCATAAAGCCATGGCTAGTCTGCAAAGGGGGTAAGAATGAGTGCCCCCTGCTTGTTTATGTACCACATTACCGTAGTGTTGTCTGTCTATCAGTAGTTGTCCCGGATGAAGTAGGTCCTTGAAGGCTGTCAGGGCATTTTGAACAGCTAGCATCTCTTTTTGATTGATATGTAGATGCTTTTGGTTTGTGGACCAGGTACCCGGAATGCCTCTTCCTGCCATGTGTGCCCCCCCCAGGCATAATCTGATGCATTCATCGTTAGGCTCTGCCTGGCTGGGGGTAGTGAGAATGGCTGTCCCTTGTTTTGTTGACAAGCCATTGCTCACCATTGAAACTCGTGTTGCAGGCAGGGAATGAGAGTAATAAGTTATGTACCTACCATAATGGTCCATGTCGCCTTCTTTCTTGGTGGATGGGTTTGGAGCCGATCCTCGGCTCTGACTCGGCCTTCTACTAAAGCTTGAGAGCTATTTACCAGCTTCAGGCCTCCCCATATCTCACAATGCTAGGCGTCAGATATCCAGATCTCGTTTGGCAGAGCTAACACCATGGAAAAAACAAATTTTTGGAGACACCTGTCCAAACTACAAGGTTTACCTACAGTGCTAAAAAAGTACAGTTTTGCACCTACCATAAATGTAGATGTTCGAGTGCTAATACAGCTGCAGTCATAACAGATGGGTTCTCTTGCCATCAGGCGGGTCCTCGGTCGGCCGAATTCCAAAGTCTAGGTCCGGCGTCGGTTGTCGTCGCTTCTTCCCTGACGTCAGTGCGACAGGGGTATAAAGGAACCAGCTGACGCCATTTTCTTCAGTTTTTCTTGCCCCAGATGTCAGGTGCCCCCAGAAGGAAGGCAGTACACAAATTTGTGTAATAAAGCAAAGCAATATAATCAAAATACAATAGTTGCAAGCAAATACACCATAAATGAATACCCCAATCAGGTTGCATGAGGAGGTGTTAGCCAATAGGCCTGTCCCAAGAGGGGAAGGAGGGAGGGAGGGAAACCTGGACTGCAGCTGTATTAGCACTCGAACATCTACATTTATGGTAGGTAAAAAATTGTACTTTGTTCATCGTGCATACAGCTGCAGTCATAACAGATGGGTAGAATCCCAAAGCTAAGAAAGGGGTGGTAGGCACTAGGTGGAACTAGGAGGAACCAGGATGCCCTGCAAGACTGCAGTGGCAAAGCCTGCTCTAGGTTTGGAGTATAATGGTAGGTGGTAGTGCTTGGAGAAGGTATGCACAGAACTCCAAGTGGCTGCTTCCAAAATATCTTTGGTAGGAACTCCTCTGAGGAAAGCTGCAGAGGTAGCTGTGGCCCTTGTGGAGTGAGATCTGATGCCTGTAGGTACAGTTTTGCCATGAAAAGAACAGCAAAAACGTATGCAGTGGGCTATCCATTTTGAGATTGTCTGCTTGGAAATTGGCTTTCCTTGAGCTCCTATAGCATAGGACACAAAGAGCTGTTCTGATTTTCTGAAAGGCTTTGTTCTGTCCAAATAATAACGCAGTTGTCTGTGGATGTCCAAGGAATGTAGTAATCTCTCCCCTTTCTTTTGAGGATTAGGATAAAAGGTAGGTAAGTGTATGGCCTGATTCAAAGCTACCCTGGATACCACTTTTGGCATAAAGGACGGATTGGTTCATAAGGAGACTGTGTCCTGATGGAAGATGATAAAAGGCTGCACAGCCATGAGAGCTTGTAGTTCTGAAACTCTACGAGCTGAGGTAATAGCCAGAAGGAAAGCTGTTTTCCAGAACAAATATTGCAAATCTGATGAGGCAGCTGGCTTAAAGGGAGGCAAGGTCAGTTTTTCCAGAATGAAATTGAGATCCCAAGCAGGTATTGGTTGTTTCCTTGGGGGTTTTAGATTCTTAGCCCCTCTGAGGAACTGTCTTAAGAGAGGGTGAGAGAATAAGAGTGGATCAGTGTTGTATTCTGCAGAAATGGCTGAGGCATGGATTTTGATGGAGGAGAACGAAAGTCCACTGCTTAGCAGCTCAGCTAGATACTGTAGTATTTGAGGTAAATTCAGTTTTCCTGGATCCTGGCACTTTTTCTCATTCCAGACAAAAAAACTGCAAAACCTCTTCCATTTTGCGGAGTAAGCTTTTCTAGTTGACGGCCTTCTGGCCTCCAAAATGACATCCTGCACCTCCTTGGAGAGTAGGGTCTGCTGTGATGCTAAGGAATCTTCCATGCGGCCAGATTGAGTGTTTTTAGTTGGCTGTGAAGAGTTTTGAAGCTGTGCTGAGTCAGGAGAAGAGGCATTAGAGGCAGAGTCCATGGTGGGGAATGCTTCAGGCTCCTCAGGAGTGGGTACCAGTGTTGTCTTGGCCAGTCTGGAGCAATGAGAATCATCTTTGGTCTGTCTGCTCTGGTTTTCAATAGAACTTTGGGCAGCAGAGGAAGAGGTGGGAAGGCATAAACTGTCATGGATGTCCAACTGAAAGAGAGAGCGTCCAATCTCCAGGCCTTTGGATGGAAAATCCTTGAGCAGAATTTTGTCAATTGGTGATTTTTGTGGGAGGCAAAAAGATCTATGTCTGGCCTTCCCCATGCTTGGATTATCTCTGTAAAAACTTTTGGATGCAACTTCCATTCGTGTGGATCTGCCATATTCCTGCTTAGGTTGTCTGCCAGCGTGTTTTCCTTGCCTGGCAAGTACTGTGCTTGTAGTTCCATTTGTAAGTCCGTGGCCATGTTCCAAAGTGACATGGCCAGTCTGCATAGGGGGGTATAAATGTGTTCCTCCCTGTTTGTTTATGTACCACATAACTGTGGTGTTGTCCGTTCTTATCAATAGTTGACCTGGTTTCAGAAGGTCTTTGAAAGCTATAATAGCATTTATTACTGCTAGCATTTCCTTTTGATTGATGTGAAGGTGCTTTTCTTTTTGGGACCATTTGCCCTGAATGCACCAATCTGTCATGTGCACCCCCCAGGCGTAGTCCGAGGAGTCTGTTGTGATAACTTGATTTGCTTGAGGCTTGCTGAATGGAAGACCTGCGTTTGTTTGGCATGCTTGAGCCCACCACAGGAATTCCTTTTGAAGACATGGAATTAGTAGTATTATTGTTTCCAAACTGTGGCTGTGTTGAGACCATAGGTTTTTCAGGTACCATTGAAGTTTCCTCATATGCAGCTTTGCACATGGGATTAGCAAGAAGCAAGATGCCATGAATCCCAGAGCCTACAGGATTTTCCTTACAGTCAGCCTGGTGCAATTTGCTAGTCCTCTGAAGTATTGAGTTAGTTGCCCCTGCTTCTCTGGCGTGAGGTAGGCCATCTGGGTGTGTGTCCAAGTTGGCACCCAGGAAAATTATTTTCCGAGAGGTATTAGTCTTGATTTCTTTTTGCTGACTGTGTATCCCAGAGAGTTTAACAACATTATTACATAAGCCAGATGTTTCAGAAAAATGTGCTTGCTGTCCGCTTGGATCAGGCAGTCGTCCAAATAGGGGTATATTTGTATCCCTTGAAGTCTGCAGTAGGCAATTACTGATGCCAGGCATTTCGTGAATACTCTGGGCGCAGTAGATAAGCCAAAGGGCAATGCAGAGAATTTATAATGGATTGAACCTGCAAGAAATCTGAGGTATCTTCTGCAATTTTGTCTGATTGGGACATGCAGGTATGCCTCCTTGAGGTCCAATGTTACCAGCCAAGACTCCTTGCCCAGCATGGGAAGAAGCTGCTGTAGAGTGAGCATCTTGAATTTTAGAATGCAGTAGAAATGTGTTTAGGATGGATAGGTCCAACATAGGTCTCCAATCTTTTCCCTTCCTTGGTACCAGGAATAGTCTGGAATAAAAACCTTGACCTTGTTTGTGCGTAGGTACCTCTTGAATAGCTTTCATGTCTATGAGATCTGTAATTTGCCTTTGTGCCTCTGCCCTTTGACTGTGTGGCAGGTTTGGCATGCCTCTCATTTTTGGAAGGGTGTGAAAATGGAATCTGTAGCCTCTGTTTATAATGTCCAGGATACATTTTTCTTTTGTGACAATATGCCAATTTTTTTAAAATAAGGCCAGTTTTCCTCCTAAGGGTGCTGCCATTTGAGTCTTGCTTGGCATGCAAAGGGGAAAGTCATTGGGCTTGCTTTCTGAATGGTTGCGAGTTATCCTCACCACCTCTTTGTGTAGGAGCTTGCCATTGTCTGCCTCTAAACGATCCTTGGGATTGTCCTCTGCCCCTCGGGCGCCTGTATCTACCTCTTTGGGGTCTGTCCGTGGCTGGAAAGGACCAATTTTTGGAAGGCCAATTTCTACTGAAACGTGGGGGTTGTACCTATAGAAAATCTTTCACAGTTTGCATTGATTTAGCCTTTTCCTCCATTTTCCTTAATACCTCCTCAGCATTAGCACCAAATAATACATCCTTTTGAAGAGGGGCATCTAGTAATTTTGCTTTGACATGATCTGGCAAGGATTGTTCCTTGAGCCAGGCATGTCTACGTATGACATCCTGTAACAGCAGCTCTACATGAGGCCTCTAGAGCATCAAAACCACATTGTAAGGTATGCTTACCCACTTGTTCTGCACTATGCATCAAATCCTGCAACTCCTTCAAGTCTGGTTGTTCAGGTTGTGACATTTTACTTTTCAATTGTGATAACAAAAACTGTTGGTATTTTAGCATATGGAACTGACAGTTTAAGGCCCTCATGGTTAAGGTAGCCGAGGTATATACCTTTTTTCCCCACCTTTCTAAGGATCTGGAATCTCTCTCGGAAGGTAATGGATTTTTAGCAGTGGAGGCCTTAATTCCCTTGGGTCCCTGTGAGATGGTTTCTGGGTCAGCAGCATGGCTTTTGTATAAAAATTGGTGTGAGTCAGGAACCCTGTAGTACCTGTCAGGCTTGACTGGGGCTGGAGGTAAGGAATCCGGGTTAAGGCAGGCCTCCGAGTAAACCTCATCTAGGATGTCCAAGACAGGAGGTATAGCCAGAGGCCTGTGCTGAGGTAGCAAGAGAAATTCCCTAAGCCTTTTCTTGGAATCTGAATAATCTTGGCCTTCCCAGTGGAAGTGTTCCCTTAAGGTATGCAAAGTTTCCCCAAATGAGTAATCCTCTGGGGGGGATACAGAAGGAATGGACTCCTCTGCATCAGAGTCTTCAAAAGGGGACTAAGAATGTTCCTGATCATCAGAGTGCTCTGAAATAATGGAGCCCTGATCAGAGGAGGGGGATTCTTCCTCCACTCTGGGTCTTTTGTCCGGTGGGGGTTGAGAACACCTGATAAGAGTAATTAAATCCTCAGCCATTTTAAGCATCTGTTTTTCTAGGCATGGGGCCTGGAGATGGGCCCTGTGTAGCTTGTCTCTTAGAATGCATGGCTGCTTTAGACTTAGTGAAAGCCTTGATGGAAAAAGAAGAGGAAGGTCTGAAGACACCTTGAGAGGAGGCAGACCTGTCCACATTTTGAGATTCAACGCCAAGAGTGGCTTCGGTATCTGTAGTCGGGGTGTGGGCCGAGGAGCCTGTGACCTCGGCCACAGGAGACACCGCCAATGAAGTGTCATTGGTAGTCAGGGGCTGCGTAGGCGCCTCGCTGAGAACCGGACCACGTGTAGTCGGTTTTGGCGTGGTGTCGGTAGAGGCCGCGGACCTCGTGTGTCGGTCCTTATCTTTGCGCTTTTTAGACAAAACTGGAGTCGGAGAATCCGACGACATAATATAGTTAAATGTTTTGCCAAAATAATGCTGGGCGAACTCCGCCTGACGCTTAATGGTGCGTTTGTTGAATGTAGCACAAAAGCGACAGACCGAGACGTCATGGTCTGGACCTAAACAAGGAAAACAGAGGGAATGGAAATCCTTATGCGGTATTTGCTTCCCATAAGAAATACAATTATTAACTTGGTCTGACATCGGTCTGAGGCAAGAAAAGTTTCCCCAACGGGGTACTTAGTTTTCAAGAAGACTTCGGTTTCAAAATTTTCGTAATTTCAGGAGCTGGCCGACCGGCACTTGCGAACTGCTTCTGCTTCGGGCACCGCGTGGCAAGAAAGGCTGGTTCCTTTATACCCCTGTCGCACTGACGTCAGGGAAGAAGCGACGACAACCGACACCGGACCTAGACTTCGGAATTCGGCTGACCGAGGACCCGCCTGATGGCAGGAGAACCCATCTGTTATGACTGCAGCTGTATGCACGATGAACATCAGAGGAGGACATAACCTAGAAAAGAGTCAACCAGAGGAAGAAGGCATCAAAAGGGATTCTTCTCGGTCTGTCCAGGCTAGGGGGGATGGAGGGTGGGATGCAAGAAAGAAGGCGAGAAGAAGACAACTAACATGAAATGTTATGGTAGGTACATAACTTCTTAATGTTAAGTTGTCTATCTCGCCTTCATTCTTGCTGGATGGGACAGCGTCCCTAGCACCTTAGCCCTGGGTGGCTCATCGGAACAGACTCTTGAGCACAGTGGAACCAAAATCAGCTCGACTCCTAGAGGCCATATCCAACTTGTAATGTGAAATGACAGTATGAGGAATGGCCCATGTGGCTGCAGCACAAACAGATTACATTGGTAGTCTTGCTTGAAAAGCTACCGACATAGCTAATGCTCTGGTGGAATGAGCTTTTGGTTTTGTAGGGAGTTCTTTATGTCTCAGTTGATAAATCAAAGTAATAATAGAGGCCAAACACCTGGATTAAGATTACTTTAGAAACTGGCAGGCCCTGCTTGCCTCAGCATAGGACAGGAAGAGTTGGTCCGATTTCCTTGTTTGTTTAGTCCTATCCAAATAAAAACATAATTGCCTGTGAACATCCAACTGGTGCAACTTTTGTTCAGCTCTGTTCGAAAAGTTAGGAAAAAAGACAGGAAGATCAAAAGCCTGATTCAGGTTTGTCTCGGTAGGTATTTTGGGTAAAAAGGAAGGATTAGTCCTGAGTGAAACTCTAACCTTGTGAAACACAAGATAAGGAGGACGAATACAGAGGGCTTGAAGTTCCGACACTCTTCTAGCTGAGGTGATGGCTACTAAGAAGAGAGTCTTCCAGGAGAGTAATTTTAAGGAACAGGAGGCCGCAGGTTCAAAAAGAGGGAGAATCAAGGAAGTTAATATCAGGTTTAAATTCCACAGAGGCGGGGGATCTTTAATCGGGGGGGTCTAAGCAAAATAGTCCCTTTAAGAAAGGCTTTACAAAGTTTGTGGGACATGATGCTGGTTTCTGACAGGCAGGCGTGGAAATTAGCGATAGCAGCCAACTGGACTCTAATGGTAGCAGATGAGGAACCTGCTCGAAAAAGTTCTGCCAAAAAATCTAGAACATGATGGACAGGGGCTGTAAAAGGGTCTATATTTCTAGCCTCCGCCCAGAAAGAGAAATGTTTCCACTTACTAGCAGAAGTCTTCCTGGTAGCAGATTTGTGCAAAGAAAGGATGATTTCACACACTGGCTGAGAATTATGTGGAAGCCTGGCTAAGGTTGGAAGTGGAGCAACCAAGCTGTGAAAGTTGAGAGATTGAAGGGATTTGTGCAGCCAGCCCAATTGATGGACCAAGAGGTCTGGCACTGGGTCCAGATTCCAGGGCTGCTCCAGCAGGTGACAATGCAGGAATGGGAACCAAATTTGTCGAGGCCAGTAAGGAGCAATGAGGATCATCCTGGATCCCAATGCAGTCGCTTTCTGAATCAGTTTGAGAATTAAGGGAAAAGGTGGGAATGCATATAGAAGACCCCGGGGCCAATCGTGAACTAGAGCGTCTCTGGGGAGTGGCCGGAGAGGGGGAAGCGAGTGAGGAAGTCGTCGCACTTGCTGTTTAGAAGGGTTGCGAAAAGGTCGCAGCAAGGTTGACCCCATCTGCGGAAAATTTTGTCCGCTACTAACTGATTGAGAGACCACTCATGAGGCATGAGAATAGCTCTGCTCAGCCTGTCCGCTATGACGTTGGACTTCCTGGGGATGTGCGTTGCTATCAGAAACCGTTGAGAGGAGATCGCCCACTGCCAGAGTCTGAGTGCTTCTCGACATAAGGGATAGGACCTGGTTCTGCCCTGCTTGTTGATGTACCACACTACAGACATATTGTCCGTCTGAATTGCAATAGTCCCGATGGGTAGAGAGTCCTGAAGAGCTTGCAACACTAAAAGTACCGCTCTCATGTTTATGTGCAGGTGGTACTCTAGAGGTTGCCAAGTGCCCTGGACAGTCCTGCCCTGAAAATGCCCCCCCCCCACCCTATCAGGGAGGCATCTGTTGTCACCGTGGCAACAGGAGGAGGAAGAACAAACGGTCTGCCTTGAAGTACTTGAGAGGAGACCATCCACCAAGAAAGGTGGCCTTTGCATGATTGGGTGATTATTATGTTGTGAGACATCGGAAGCTGTTGAAACGACCATTGGGTAAAAAGCATCCATTGAAGAATGTGAAAACGAGCCAGGGGAAGTAATGTGATTGCTGCTGCCATGAGACCCAAGGTTTTCAGTACAAATCTGGTCTGAATTCTCTTGCACTGTAGTAAGGTCTGGACATGTCGGCGAATGTCCGATACTCTTTTTAAGGGAAGTTTTGCAGACGGCTCTTTTGTATTTAATCTTGCACCTATAAAGGTTATAGATTGACAAGGCAACAATGCAGACTTTTCGAAGTTTATAAAGATACCTAGCTTGGAGCAAGTTTGGATGGTATAATCCCTGGCTTGCAGTAGCTGATGCCTGGTAGAAGCAGTTAGGAGCCAGTCGTCTAGATATGGAAACACCTGGAATCCTTGTCTCAGGTGAGCCGTAACCACTGCCATGCATTTGGTGAACACCCTGCGGGCTGTGGTGAGACCAAAGGGCAGGGCTCTGAATTGATAGTGACTGGCTCCCAGCCGGAAGCTGAGAAACCTTCTGGAGCATCTGTCCATTTTGATATGGTAGTACGCATCCTGAAGGTCTATGGAGCACATCCAATTGTCCTGACCCAAAAAGGGTAGAATGGACTGAAGTGTGACCATCCGGAACTTCGTTCTTTGAACAGATTTGTTTAAACTGCTGAGATCCAAAATGGGTCTCCAGTCCCCTGTCTTTTTTGGTACCAAAAAGAACTTGGAGTAAATCCCGGATCCTTGCTGGTCTGCTGGGACTGGCTGGATGGCCCTTTTCTAGCAGCTTTGAAATTTCTAGTACTGCTTGTTCCCTTAGACCGGGTGGAACATCTGGAAGGGACTTGTTTGTTTGTACAGGGGTGTGGACGAAAGGGATTTTGTAACCCTCGGATATGATAGACCCTACCCATTTGTCTTGTGTGAGGAGTTGCCAGGCTTCTGGGTACAGTGACAATCTTCCCCCGACTGCCTCCGAAGGTGGACAGTCGGGCACCCCCTCAGGGGTGCTGAAAGGGTTTGTCAGAGGAAGATTCTCTGCTACCCTGATTTTGCGGACCCCCCTCTGCCCCTCGGGCGGCGTCTATTATTGTTTCCTCCTCTGCTCCTGGAGGGAAACTCGCCACGTGCGTCAGGCACGACTCCCTGGGGTTTCCGAAACCACATTTTTCCACTCTTCTGACCTTTAGGGTATGGTCTAGAGGGAGTAGAAAAACGGACTCCCACGGCAGAGAGAGTCTTGCCTTCCTGCTCACACTTGGTAAGGGTATCCTTCACCTGTGGTCCAAACAAAGCCGAACCGAAGGGGGTATTGGTTAAGGATGCCTTAAAAGGGTCAGCAAAGTTACAAAACTGCATCCAGGCATGTCTTCTCAAATCCACGCCTGTACCTGCGGCCTAACTCGCCCCATCGGCTGCATAAGAAATGAGCCGCATGGAGGAGTTGACTATAGAGTTAAGGGTCACCAGCTGGGAGTTAATCTTATCCCGAGACCCCGCAGCTGATGGATCCTGAAGGGTATCACCCAGTTCCTTGAGAAGATCTCTTTGAAGGCGGGTGAAATGGCACAGATAATTCAGCAACCGCATGGAAAAGGTCACCGAAGAAAACATCCGCTTCCCGTACCTGTCCATTGTCCTAGATTCTTTATTAGGTGGATGGACAGGCACCGAAGGGTCAGCCAACTCCTTCTTAGTGGCTGCTGCCACCACCATGGCATCAACAGGGACACCTTTTGTCAGAAATTGCTTGTCAGATGGGGCTGTAATGAACTTAGTGGGCCTGCGGGGAGTTGGTTCCACTGTGTCCGGGGCTGTCCACGCCTTCCGAGCCACCACTTCCATGAGCGGGTTGAAAGGTGGAGACACCCAGGAGTTGGAAGGGCGAGAACAAAACACATCCAGGTACACCGACTTGTCTTCGGAAGGGTTAAGGGCAGTCCAGTTCCCCCTCTGCCTAAGGATCTCAAGGATGTCTGAAAAGGAGACATCCTCAGAGGGGGACCTTGGGGACCCTTCCGAATCCTCCAAGTCGGTATCAGACATGACTGACTTGGGGGAGTCAACATGTTTCCTCTTAAATTTTCTCTTCCGAGGGGGCTCCTCTGAATGATCAGGGGAGGCCTCGGAAGAGGAAGACATGCCTAATGGGGCGACCTGGAGCATCTGTTCTCCACTCTTGGGGTTAGGAGGGTGGACAGAGACTGATGCAGGCACCATGGGGGGAGGAGCCAAAGGGGCCGATCGTGGAGCCGACACAGGAGTCAGCACACTCCTCATGACCTCGAAGGCACCCCCATCAGGCAGGGAAGAGGGTCCCCGCTCCGAAGAGATGTGAACCCCTCCCGGCACCGAGAGGGACGGCTCAGAGGCCGATGTCGGGGCCGAGCTCACCTGCGCCGAGACCCCGAGAAGGAGAACGGGGTCGGACAAGGGTCCGATGCCACTCGCCCCCTCGGAGCTAACGAGGGAGTCTCGGCGCCCAGATCCCTCCAAGGACGGAACCAATGAAGAGATCGGAGCAGACGAGGGAGCCGAAAGGTGTGGTATCGGCTCCGACGTTCCTACGATTCAAGCTCAGACGAGCTCCGGCTCAGAACACAGTGGTAGAGTCAGAGGAGGAACTGCTGAAGGCACATGGATAGCCACAGTCTGTTGACAAGGGCTGGTCAACATTTTGACCAGGGCCTGTGATTTTAGGAGCCTACTGACCACCCGCTCCAAGTCATGATCGGATAGCCTGGAGGACAGAGAGGAGTGGGACCTATGGCTTTGCTCTGATTGAAGCAATGGAGACCTCGGAGCCGAACAAACAGATTCTAAAGAGGGGGACCTTGAACGTTTTCGGCTCAGAGAAGGCTCTGACACTAGGTCGGAGCCGACTGATGTCTCGAGATGTCGGTTCCAGCCGGAATAGACAAGGAGGCAGGAGCTCCGCTCGGCGACGGCTCCGAACAGGGAGCCGACGGTTTGGCGGGCTTTAAGGATCTTCCCGACGGAGGCTTAGCCGGGGATCCTTCTGGCTTAAGTAAGCCTCTCAAAATGAGCTTGTTCCTACGCTCCTGCAGGACTCTCGGGCTGAAGGTGTGGCAGACCGAGCAAGAGTCCTGCAGGTGTAGGGGACCCAAGCAATAAACACAAGAAGTGTGACCGTCTGTCAGAGACATCTTCTGACAGCACGAGTCACACTTCTTGAAAGCTGAAACTTTGGTATCTTTAGACATATTAAAAAAGGGATACCAAAGGGAAAAGGTAACTAGTGCTTAATCAAGGCACAAACACACGCGCACTAGGTAAACTAACAGTAATAATAACTATAAAAACTATGCCACACAACTATCTTACTACTAACAAATATATATATAAATATACAAGAAAAAACTACAAAACTAATTGTAGCTAACAGGCCTAACACTACCCTGAAAAACGAGTTTCTAAGTGGGATACCAAGGGGTACACAACCTAATTAAATTAAGAGGAAAGGATTATCTAAATATAAGACAAAATAAGAAAATATTAAAGGTAATAATAGAAGAAAAGATTTATACGACCTGGAGCCGGTAAAATCACAACCTCGTAGCTGAAGCGGCAAACGAGATCTGGGTATGACGCCTAGCATTATGGGATATGGGGAGGCCTCGAGCTGGTAAATAGCTCTTGAGTTTTAGTAGAAGGCCGAGTCGGAGCCGAGGATCGGCTCTGAACCCATCCAGCAAGAATGAAGGCGAGATAGACAAAGTACAGTTGTGTATACCTACCATAAATGTAGATGTTAGAGTGTCTTCACTATTGCAGTCATAACTGTAGGGTACTCCTGCCGGCAGGCAGCCCCCCGAGGTCGGCCAGAATATCAAAAGTCTGGGTCCGGCGTCGGCTGTTTCAGCCAGAACCCTGACTTCAGAGCGCATGGGTATAAAGCTGACAGCCGACGCCATCTTCTCCAGCCTTTCTTGCCCCTGATGTCAGAAGCCCCCATAAAATCAAAAGGTGTCCCAAGGGAAACACAAATACACCAGAAAGGTAGTGGAAAAGGAAACAGTAAGCAAATAGAAACAAGAGGGGTCTGGAGGAAGGGAAACACCGACTGCAACAGTGAAGACACTTGAACATCTACATTTATGGTAGGTATACACAACTGTACTATGTTCTTCGTGTTTCACTGTTGCAGTCATAACTGTAGGGTAGAATCCCAAAGCTGAGAATACGGGAGGAGGCTATTAAGTAGAAGGAGCAGCTAGAAGACCCTGCAAAACAGCAGAGGCAAAGCCTGCCCTAGACTTAGAGTACAAAGGGAGGTTACAGTGCTTGGAAAAAGTATGCACAGAACTCCAAGTGGCAGCCTCCAGAATGTCCTTGGTAGGAACTCCTCTGAGAAAGGCTGCTGAAGTGGCAGCTGCTCTAGTAGAATGAGTCCTGATGGTACCTGGAATCTGTTTTCCATAAAGAGAGTAACAATATCTTATTCCATGAGCAATCCATTTGGAAATAGTTTGCTTAGAAATGGCTGTACCAAGAGAACTGGAAGCAAAAGAAATAAGCAATTGATCTGATTTTCTGAAACTTTTAGTTTTGTCCAGGTAAAAACGTAGTTGCCTGTGTACGTCCAATGAATGCAAAATCCTTTCCCCCCTATTTTGGGGTTTTGGAAAAAAGGTAGGAAGGTGAATGGTCTGATTTAGAGCCACTCTAGAAACAACCTTAGGCATAAATGTAGGATTGGTCCTCAAGCAAACTCTGTCCTGATGGAAAATGAGGTATGGTTCCACGGCCATGAGGGCTTGTAACTCAGACACCCTTCTGGCAGAAGTCAAGGCCAACAAGATAGCTGTCTTCCAGGATAAGAACTTAATGTCTGCAGAGGCAGCAGGCTCAAAAGGAGGCAAAGTAAGCTTTTCCAAGACATAGTTGAGAACCCAAGGAGGGACAGGAGGAGTTCTAGGAGGTTTTAAATTCTTAGCTCCTCTCAGAAATTGTCTGACCAACTGGTGGGAAAAAATGGGAGGATCACAATTGAAATGTGCTGAAATAGCAGAAGCATGAATTTTAATGGAAGAAAATGAAAGCCCTTTAATCAAAAGGTCTGAGAGATAAAGTAAAATAGATGAGATATCAGGAATTAAATGATCAGAGCCACGATCCTGCATCCAAATACAAAATCTTTTCCATTTAGAAGCATAAGATTTCCTTGTACTAGGATGCCTAGCTTCCAAAAGAACATCCAAAACTTGTTTAGGAAGAGAAGAAGGAATCAATTGCCTTTGATGAGCCAAGCTGCTAGACAGAGAGTCTTGATTTGAGAGTGAAATACCTGACCCTGATGCTGGGACATTAGAGAATGGGTCAGAGGAAGACTCCAAGGAGGGGCCGAGGAAAGGTGCAGTAGAGTAGGGTACCAAAACTGACTAGGCCAATTTGGAGCTATCAAAATGATCAGTCTGGGTTTGTCTAGCTTTATCTTTAGCAATACCCGAGGCAGAAGAGGAAGAGGAGGGAAGGCATATCCCGAAAGATTCCTCCAGCTGAAGGACAGGGCATCCACTTTCCAAGCTGTCTTGTGGAAGGACCTGGTGCAAAAGAGAGGCAACTGATGGTTGAGATGGGATGCAAACAGATCTATCTGAGGACAGCCCCAAACTGCAGTTATCTTGCTGAATAAGTTGGGGTCCAACATCCATTCGTGAGGATCCAAAATGTTTCTGCTTAAGCTGTCTGCTAAGAGATTTTGTTTTCCTGGAATGAATTGTGCCTGAAGATCCAGATTCAAATTTAGGGCTGTATCCCATAAGGTCATGGCAAGTCTGCAAAGGGGGTAAGAGTGAGAGCCCCCTTGCTTGTTTATGTACCACATGACTGTGGTATTGTCTGTTCGAATTAGCAGAGGTCCTGGCTTCAAAAGAGTCTGGAAGGCTAGAAGAGCATTTTGAACTGCTAACATTTCTTTCAAGTTGATGTGCCATAGAAGGTGTTTGTTTGTCCAAGAACCCTGTTGGCATTTGTCTAGAAAATGAGCTCCCCATGCATAATCCGAGGCATCCATGGTTATGATCTGAGTAGGTTGAAGTAGACAAAAGGGCTTGCCTTCGTTCAAAACACACGCCCTGGACCACCAAAGGAATTCCTTCTGGAGGCAGGGAATCAGTGGAATCATTGTATCCAGACTGTGGCAATGTTGAGACCATACACTCTTTAGGTACCATTGAAGTTTCCTCATGTGAAGCCTCGCATTTGGAATCAACAGGATGCAAGAGGCCATGTAGCCCAGAGCCTGCAGGAATTTCCTTGCAGTGCGCAGAGTCAATGCTGCCAAGGTCTTGAAGATTGAAGCCAGCTGTAACTTGTTTTTCTGGAGTGAGGAAGGCCTTCTGTAAACTTGTGTCCAAAAGAGCTCCCAAGAAGGTCATTCGTTGAGAAGGAATCAAATGTGACTTTTTTGTGTTCACTGAGAATCCCAGTAGTAGGAGAAGACGTTGAACAAAATGTAGGTGTTGAAGTAGGAGGTCTTTGCTGTCTGCCTGAATTAAACAGTCGTCCAGATAGGGGTAAATCTGAATCCCCTGAAGTCTGCAGTAAGCCACTACTGGAGCCAGGCATTTGAATCCCCTGAAGTCTGCAGTAAGCCACTACTGGAGCCAGGCATTTGGTAAAAACTCTGGGCGCAGTAGATAAGCCAAATGGCAATACAGAGAATTGGAAGTGTCTCGAGCCTGCCTTGAATCTGAGGTACTTTCTGCAATGTTGCCTTATGGGGACATGTAAGTAAGCCTCTTTTAAGTCCAATGTTACCATCCAAGCATCTTGTGAGAGCATTGGAAGAAGTTGTTGAAGTGTAAGCATCTTGAATTTTGGAATTTCCAAAAAGGTGTTTAATATTGAGAGGTCCAGAATAGGTCTCCAGGAGTTTTATTTTCTTGGGACCAGAAAAAGTCTTGAGTAAAAACCTTTCCCCACCTCTAGAGGTGGAACAGGTTCTATGGCTCTTAAGGCTAATAAAGCGTCCACTTGATTTAAGGCCTCTGTCCATTGATGTTTTGGCAGATCTGGCCAGCCGGAAGGCCTTGGCAGAGTGTGAAAGTGGAATCTGTAACCTTTCAAAATCACGTCTAACAACCATTTGTCCTGGGTAACGTGAGTCCAATTTTGGTAAAAAAAAGAAAGTTTTCCTCCGAGAGGGGCATCCAGGGAAGGAGGACCTGAAGCCCAACAGAGGGAGTCATTGAATCTGCTTTCTTTGGGTTTGAGATCTGTCTTCTCCCCTTCTAGGTGAAGAAGCAGTCCACTGTCTAGATCTGTAAGAGGCCTGAGCCTGCGCCCGACCTCTGGAGCATCTATATCTTCCCCTTTGAGGCCTGTCAGAGGAGGGAAAAGACCAATTTTTGGAGGGCCAATTTCTGGAAAATCTAGGAGGCTGTACTTGCAAGAAATCTTTTACAGTCTGCATAGACTTGGCTTTTTCTTCCATCTTTTTAATAACCTCCTCAGCCTTAGACCCAAATAAGAAATCATGCTGAACAGGGGCATCTAGCAATTTTGCCTTAACTTGTTCAGGTAAATTCTGCTCACGAAGCCAAGCATGTCTCCTGATAACAGTACCAGAGGCAGCCGCCCTGCAAGAAGCCTCTAAGGCATCAAAACCACAATGTAAACTATGTTTGCTAACTTGTTCAGTAGCATGCAACACATCCTGTAATTCCTTGTCCTCAGCACATGCAGGAAAGGACGAAATCCTTTGTTTTAAAACAGATAAAAGAAACTGTTGATACTTAAACTTGTGAAACTGGCAATTTAAAGCTCTAATAGAAAGGGTAGCTGAAGTATAAACCTTTTTGCACCACCTGTCCAAGGCATGAGAATCCTTTTCAGAGGGGATAGGATTCTTAGAGGAGGCGGCCTTAGCAGCCTTGGAACCCTGCAAAATGGTTTCAGGATCAGCAGAAGGGTTCTTGAATAAGAATTGATGAGAATCAGGGACCCTGTAAAATCTATCAGGCTTAGAAGGAGCAGGCGGCATGGAATCAGGATTCAAGTTAGCTTCAGAGAAGGCATCATCCACAATGTCAAGTACAGGAGGAATAGCTAAAGGCCTGTGCTGAGGTAGAAGAAGAAATTCCCCGAGTCTCTTTTTGGAAGCAGAATAATCCTGACCTTCCCAATGAAAATGCTCCCTCATCTCATGCAAGGTTTCCCCAAAAGAGAAATCTTCAGGGGGAGAGGCAGAGGGAACAGAATCCTCTGCATCTGAATCCTCATATGGAGGAAAAGAGTAATCCTGATCAGAGGAAGAAACAGAAGATACAGAAGCCTGATCAGAGGAATCATAAGGGATATCCTGTCTAGGCCTTTTGTCAGGAGTAGGGTGAGAGCCCCTAATCATAGTTAATAAATCCTCAGCCATCCGAAGTAATTGCTTCTGAGTCTTAGGAGTTGATTCCGAAGAAGCTTGAGCAGAAAGTCTGGGTTTAACAGGAGTCTTTGACTTAGCTTTTGTCTTTGTGGAAATAGTAATGTGTGAAGGCCTGAAGACCCCCTCAGAAGCCAGTAGCTGCACAGCGGTTCCGGACCCATCTGAAGGAGCGACGTCCGAAGGTCCTGCAGCAGACAAATTAGTAGGCCTAGTTGGCTCACCATGTGAGTCCGTGTCGGCCATCGGTTCTGAAGTGGCGGACGACAGGGGCTGCAAAAGCGCCTCACTGACGACCGCCGAACCCGAAGCTGGCTCCGGCTGCAAAGTATCCTGTTTGGACCTAGGAGGCCTGTCCTTGTCTTTGCGCTTCTTCTGTAATCCGGTAGTCGGTAAAGTATCCAACGACATTCTATAATTAAATAGTCTACCGAAGTAATTCAAGGCCCAATCGTACCTGCGCTTGATAGTGTGAGAATTAAACCTGGCACAGAACCAACAACAAGAAACGTCGTGGTCAGGGCCTAAGCAAGGTAGACAGTAAGAGTGGAAATCTTTATGAGGTATTTGTTTTGCACACGATACACAATTATTAACTTTTTCTGACATCGGAGGAGCAAGAAAAAAGTTTCCCCAACGGGGTACTTAGCTTTGAGAAGAGAAGTAGAAAACTTTGCACCAACGACAATCACACCACGTTGTCTTGAAAACGCCAACCAACAACTAGCGAACTGCTTTGCACCGCACGGAAAGAAAGACGGGAGAAGATGGCGTCGGCTGTCAGCTTTATACCCATGCGCTCTGACGTCAGGGTTCTGGCTGAAACAGCCGACGCCGGACCCAGACTTTGATATTCTGGCCCACCTCGGGCTGCCTGCCGGCAGGAGTACCCTACAGTTATGACTGCAACAGTGAAACACGAAGAACATCTTAACATTCATTGTTTCCAGGCTGTGGCAATGTTGTGTCCAGACACTTTTTAGGTACCATTGAATTTTCCTCATATGCAGTCTTGCATATGGTATTAGCAAGATGCAGGATGCCATGAAGCCCAAAGCCTGCAGAATTTTTCTTGCAGATAACTGGGCCTTTGTTGCCATTTCCTTGAAATAGGTAGTCTTTTGTCTTTGCTTGTCTGGAGTGAGATAAGCCATCTGGGCAGTTGTACTTAAGCTTGCACCCAGGAATATTATCTCTTGAGAGGGCACTAGTTTTGATTTCTTTTTGTTGACTGTGTACCCTAGGCATGTTAAAAGTCTTTTCACAAACGTCAGATGCTATAGTAGAATGTCCTTGTTCTCTGCTTGTATGAGGCAGTCGTCCAAGTAAGGATATATTTGTATTCCTCTGTCTGCAGTAAGCAATTACTGGTGCCAGGCACTTTTGTGAAGACCCTGGGCACAGTAGATAAGCCAAAGGGCAGTGCAGAGAATTGGTAATGCTTTGATCCAGCCTTGAATCTGATCTGACTGGGACATGTAGGTATGCCTCTTTTAGGTCTAAAATCACGAGCCAAGCCTTGCTGCCCAGCATGGGCAGATGCTGCTGTAAGGTCAACATCTTGAATTTTGGTATATCCAGGAAAGTGCTTAGAATAGATAGGTCCAGTATTGGTCTCCATGTTTTGTCCTTTCTGGGTACCAAGAACAGTCAAGTAAAATCCTTGTCCCTGCTCTTGCTGCGGCACTTGTTGAATAGCCCTCATGTCCATAAGAGCTGCGATTTGTTTTTGAGCCTCTGCCCATTGATTTTTTAGCAGGTCTGGCCAACCGTTTGCCCTTGGCAGGGTATGGAAGTGAAACTTGTAGCCTTGTGACACTATGTCTAGAACCATTTTTCCTGGGTTATAATGTGCCAATTTTGAGAAAAAAGTGCTAGTTTCCCCCCTAAGGGTGCTGCCAGAAGATAAGTGCTTGATGCAGGCAAGGGGAAGTCATTGGGACGGTTTCCTATATGGTTGTGATCTGTCTTCTCCACCTTTGGAGGTAGAAGCACGCCATTGCTTAGACCTGTAGGAACCTTGCGGCTGCAATCTGCCTCTAGGGCATCTGGATCTGCCCCTTTGAGGTCCGTCTGAGACTGGAAAGGACCAATTCTTTGTAGGCCAGTGTCTGCTAAATCTAGGTGGCTGTACCTGTAAGAAATCCTTGACCGTCTGCATAGATTTAGCTTTGTCCTCCATTTTCTTTACCACTTCTTCGGCCTTAACACCAAACAAGGTATCATGTTGTAATGGAGCATCTAATAATTTTGCTTTAACATCATCAGGCAGATTTTGTTCCTTTAACCAAGCATGCCTCCTAATGACAGAACCCGTAACAGTGGCCCTGCAAGAGGCCTCCAGAGAATCAAAACCACATTGCAAAGTATGCTTTCCAACTTGTTCAGCTGCATGCAATAAATCCTGCATTTCTTTGTTTTCTGCACATTCAGAATTTACCATAATTTTCTGTAAGCAGTGTCATGATGTATTGTTGATATCGGAGTATATGAAACTGGCAATTTAAGGCCCTTATAGCTAAGGTAGCAGATGTGTAAATCTTTTTTCCCCAATCTATCCAGTGCCCTAGAATCCCTGTCAGATGGTATAGGGTTTTTTGCAGTGGAAGCCTTGACCCCTTTGGGACCCTGGGAAATAGTTTCTGGGTCTGCAGAAGGGTTTTTGAAAATAAATTTATGAGAGTCAGGGACCCTGTAGTATCTGTCCGGCTTAACAGGAGCTGGAGGTAAGGAGTCAGGGGTCAGACTAGACTCTGAGAATACATCATCTACAATGTCTAACACAAGTGGAATAGCTAGAGGCCTGTGTTGAAGTAGTAAAAGGAAGTCTCTGAGCCTCTTCTTAGATTCTGAAAAATCTTGGCTCTCCCAGTGGAAGTGCTCCCTCATGGTATGCAAGGTTTCCCCAAAAGAGTAGTCCTCAGGAGGAGAAGCTGAAGGAATTGATTCTTCAGCATCAGAATCCTCATGGGGGGGAAGAGAATATTCCTGATCAGAAGAGGAATCAGAAGAAATGGAAACCTGATCTGAAGATTCAACATCTGTCTCTTGCCTAGGCCTCTTATTAGGAGGGGGATGGGAACCCTTGATCAAGTTAACCAAGTCTTCGGCCATTTTGAGCATCTGTTTTTTGGGCATGGAGGCCTGTCCATGTGGCTGGTGAACTTGTTTCTTTGCCTTTAAAGGTGTTTTATTCTTTGCCTTTGAAGTCGGTTTAATATATAACTGTTTAGGTCTGAATACACCCTCAGAAGCTGATGCCTGCTCAGCGGCTCCGGACCCATCTGAGGGAATAATTTCCGAGGCTCCAATACCTTGAGTTTCCAGCAGCCTGGCCGACTCCACGTGGGTGTCGGTAGCAGCCTGCGACTCTAAAGTAGCGGACATCAGGGGCTGTGAAAGCGCCTCACTGAGAAACGGCGACTTGCCTAGGAGAAGCTTCGTCGTTGGTTTTGGACCTCGGTTGCCTGTCTTTCTTTTTCTTTGCGTTTCCTGTGAACTCCGGTACTCGGAAGGCTGTCCGACGACATTGTATAATTAAATCTTCGCCCAAAACAGCTTAATGCAAAATTGTACCGACGCTTAATAGTGCATTGGTTAAATCTAGCACAAAACCGACAACTAGAAACGTCGTGGTCAGGGCCTAGGCAAGGAATACAGTAAGAATGAAAGTCCTTATGAGGTATTTGCTTCCCACAAGAAATACAATTATTAACTTTTTCTGACATTGGTCTGGAGCAAGAAAAAAGTTTCCCCAACGGGGTATTTAGCTTTTAATGAAGACTTCTGATCTGAAATTCGAACACGAAAATCTCAGGAGTCGGCCGACTGGCACTTGCGAACTGCTTCTGCTTCGGGCACCGCGCAGCAAGAAAGACTGAAGAAAATGGTGTCGGCTGCATCTTTTATACCCCTGACGACCTGACATCAGGGAAGAGGCGACAGCAACTGACGCAGGACCCAAGACTTTGGAACTCAGGCCGACTGAGGGCAACCTGCCAGCAGGATAACCCAAATATAAGGACTGCAACAGTGAAACACGATGAACATCTTCTGCATCCCTCCCCTCTTTTAATATTATATTAAAAAACACCACCATCATCACACACACTGATCACACTAAGCTACTGAGGGTTGAAATAGATAATAAATTCAGATTTGACATCCACATATCTCAAACAATAAAAAGTACACAAAAAGCTGGGTATACTATACAAGAACAAACTCTACCTCACAAAAAACACAAAAGCCACTATAGTGCAAACCAATTTAATCTCAACTCTACTGTATGCAGTACCCATACTTACCAAACTAAGAAAATCTGATCTAGCAAAACTAGAGACTTGCTATAATAAAATTGCTAGATTTGCCACCAACTCAAACTGTAGGTCACATCACTGTACAGCACTCAAGCAGCTGAACTGGCTAGAGTTTCTTCAACTCTTACTATATAGTCAGCTAGCCATGGCCCAGAAAATACTCTACCATAAAGACAACACACCTGCCGTACATAACCTACTACAGCCATACTCCAGTACTAGAACTCTACGATCCAGTAACAAAAGCCAGATAAAAATCACCACTGTGAGCAATCAAGCTGATGAATCCCTCTTTTCCAACTATATAGCTAAACTTTGGAATGGACTACCTCCCAACATAACATCCACTACATCCTCAGCACAGTTCAAATTACTGCTAAAATCTCACTTAGCCAATAAATGGCGATGTCCATGTGCTGCACCCGATTAATCTACCTACTCCTAATGACTATAACTACTGCTTCTATGTTGACTAAATCTCAATACCACCACTCTTTGTACTAAGGTGTTCAAACTCTGACTATGAAATAAACTCTCTCATACCTGCAAATCTCCAGTTGTGCTTCTTTGATTACAGAACAATATAAAGTCACTGTTAACTATGCCTGTCTGTGAAACCTTGTACATTTACTATCATTTACTACTATGTCTGTTATAAACACTATATTCAAGTCTTTTGTTAACTATGTGAGGTTTTTTTATTATTTTTTTGTGTGGAGCTTTTCTCCACAGGCCTCTGCTGAAAAAGGACCGGTGTCCAGTCAGATTTTCCCGGTTATCAAATGTAAAATAAATAAAAAATAAATTTTGGTGGCAAAGGGAACATTTTACACATATCCTTTGGTTGACTGGGGTACTTGGGGTCAGGATAAGAATTTTGGGATTGGGGAGTGAGTAAAGTGGGGAAGTCACAGTTGCTCTCTCTGTAAGCCCCTTGGCTGCCACCATCTTCTCTTTTGACTACCCTTTTTACATTTCATCTGCTTCCCTTTAACTTGATAAGTCCTTGTGCAAAATATTTTTAGTCGATTGTTGTGAGGGAAGGCAAACAGATCTATGTCCAGGTGTCCCCATTTCTTTGTTATCATGCTGAAGACTTGTGGATCCAGGTGCCACTCGTGGGGATCCATGAGGTTTCTGCTTAGTTCGTCTGCCAGAGTATTTTCCTTTCCTGGCAGGAATTGTGCCTGCAGATGAACTTGGTAAGTCAATGCTGTGCCCCATAAAGCCATGGCTAGTCTGCAAAGGGGGTAAGAATGAGTGCCCCCCTGCTTGTTTATGTACCACATTACTGTGGTGTTGTCTGTCTTTATCAGTAGTTGTCCCGGATGAAGTAGGTCCTTGAAGGCTGTCAGGGCATTTTGAACAGCTAGCATCTCTTTTTGATTGATATGTAGATGCTTTTGGTTTGTGGACCAGGTGCCCTGAATGCCTCTTCCTGCCATGTGTGCCCCTCCCAGGCATAATCTGATGCATTATTTTGTGAGCCTGTTCCTACTATATTTAGAAGCAGGATGGTAAAAAGTGATTCACAGACTACACAGATTTCCCTTTCTCCTTCAATCTTTTAAACAAAGCAAGAAAGTGAAATCTAAACAGAATATCATTATCAAAGGAGGCATTTAGGAAACATGCCTTGAATCCTCGGACAAGGACCGTGTCCACAGCCAGGAATGCCTCCTAATGATAAAACCTATATCAGTAACCTTGGATACAACATCCACGATATAGCAGTAACCTTAGCTATAGCATGGACAATATCATACCCACATTTTATGACATGTCTACTTATGTGAAGAACAGTCAGGAACTGGCTAGTGACTTTTACAGTGTCACTGGTAACTCCCCTAGAATCTTGTAACAGTTTTAAAATGTCATCATGATACTTCACCATTTATCATATGGGTTTGGCAGTTCAGGGCTCTGAAGGACAGGGCTGCATTGTACACTTTCTTACCAAATCAAAGTCTAATTTCACAGTCACTGAGAAGCATGTTATGCCCTGGGAGCTAGTTTAACCACCCTAGCAGTATTCTAAGACATGTACTGCATCTGTCATAGAAATTTTGTAAAGGAATCTGTGAGGATCCTGCACTCTATAAAAATATAGTCAGAATTTTCAGAGGCAGGGTGTTGAAAGTCTGGCCTCAGAGATGTTGATTCAAAAATATCTAACAGAACTTTGTAAACTGAAAGGATAGCTACTGGTTTTGGGAGCTGTAGTCCCATGAAGTCAAGGTATCTCTTTTGGGAAAATGAGGCCTTTTTGATGGACATAGGAAATACTCTCATAAGAGAAGAGACTCTCCAAAGTAAATATCCTTTAGTGAAGATGAAGAAGACTCTGTGCCCTACTTATGTGTCAAACATCAGAAGAGACAGAAAAGCTGGAACTGATTCCAGTCTCCAAATTCTGAAACAAAAGATGAATTGTATTCTGAGCCTCTCTGGGGGAAGATTTCCATTTTTGTTTTACTAAAGAAACTCAAGACACAATGTTGGTTAGGCTCGGTCTTCCTGCTAGCACTAAAGCAAGGGAAATCCTGTGTCAGCCTTAACCAGTTTTGAGAGGTCCACTGGAGGGATAGATGGCTGACCCACCAGATGGCAGAGCTTCTAAAATCAGGAGAAGGGGGTCTTCTGCTGTTTAATGGCAGCTGGCAGTTTAATGGTCTGGGAGGCAGGGCATCCCTAAGCTCTGACTTCCGATGTTGATGTCCTCATGTCCTCTTTGAGAATTATGGTGGGGATGATGTCCTCCCCCCTTCTGTAATGACTAAACAGCACTGAGTAGACATGTGGAAGCCTGTCATCCAGTTCAACCAGAATTAAGGATCCAGTCCCGGAGGATGTGCTACACAGTAGCAACATCCAAGAAGGTAACAGCAGAGCCTTACCTGAAAGAGGTACTAGGGTTGGGAGCAGAGTGCCTCCGTGGACCAAACACCCTCAGAACTAGATAGGCCTGCAAAACCAGACAGTTTTGGGGTTCTTTCGCTCTTTTTGGATAAGTTATTCAGGGGCTCCCTCTTCTTCTCTTTACAGTTAAGCTTCCCCCTCTCTATACAGTCTTCCTTTTTAGGAGGGCAGCCTGTCGGTACCTGCTGTTTCTTCTCCGCAGTTGAGGCAGACATCCTGATTAGGGTCAGACGTTACTTCTTATCCTGGTATGCCAAATGAGTAAGCTTCCTTCTCCAAATAGCTTTGTGACAGAACAACCTCACAATTTTAGACACTGTGTGCCTGACACTAGACAATATAAGCAATGGTTGTTCTAGTCCCTATGGGGAATTTGCCTTCCACACATCCACGTGTTCCCTTTCACTTGGCCAAACATATCATACCAAATCCCAGTATGTTGTAATGCTGACCAGCTATAACAGCACTACCACAGTGCAATAAGGAAAAGGCAAAAACGTCCTCAGTGTGTACTTATCTGCTCAGCTGGATCTATATCTTGGGCTAACACCAATGCTGGATTAATGAACACCTTTCTGGTATGATGAGCACATACTCATAAGAAAGGACTGAAGTTGTCATTGGTGGCCATCATCTTTACAACAGGATGTGACATCATCTCAGGGAAGGTGGCATCCAGCCAGCCTGAGAGGGAAAGGAATGGTCGGCTCTGAGAAGTTGGATTGGACACTGGACTTGGCCTGTGGTAGAGATCCTATTGCAGATATCTGCAATACTGAAGCATGCACTATGCTCTGGCCCAATAAAGGTTCTTGTGGAAAAAAAAATAAGATGATAAAAAAATATACAAAACAGATGCAACTGAGACAGGTACAGTGAAGTAAATCTGATGAAAATAATGGAAAAATAATGAAATATTCACATACAGTGTCAAATTTCACACTTTCACACTGAGCTGAGGGGAAAGTCATCAGAGTAGCAAGAACAACTTGAAATGAAGCACATCTTCATCAGGTTTCAAATTACAACACCATACAACATCAGTGAAGTCAGGCAGGAGACTTGTGAAGATGTGAGATGGGATTCAGAATACTGTGAAATTCTGCCGCAGCACAAGGGACAGCAAAGGTACAAAATGCATGCAGTTATTAACTGCTATACACTTTGCCTCAAAATAAGACATTATGCATTTTGAATTTCTTTTAAATAAAAATTGTCTTAACTTTTCAAACAAATGCCATGGGATGTTTACTATCTATAAAGGCTACAGCCACAATGGGCAGAAAAGAAATCCATTTAATATCTCATCCAAACAGCAGACAATGCTGCCAGACAATTTAATTCCAGTGAGTACAAGTTCATTATTTACCTTTTTCCTTCATCAGCAGTTCAACCAGATAAAATATATCTGCAAATCCATATCGCAACAATTTGGCCTACAAGACATTTCCAGTCCTGATTCAATTTCTTTCTAATTCACCAAATGTTTGCATTTGATCATATGTAAAAATAAACTCTGATGTGCCAACATGCAACTGCAATTCTGTTAAACATAAAAAAATAGTTACAAAGAATGATATTAACTTATCACAACAAAGCCCCAAAACGGTCTTCTATAACAAGACAAAATATAAATAGATGAAGTGTATTCTAACTGAAGAAACAGCCTTGTTTGAAGTAATGTTTTGAACTGCAAGATTTTCCATTTTTCTTCAAGAAGAAAAAAATATATACCTGTTGTAGGTTGTGAAAATGCATCATCTATTAGACCAGAGGAATTGCCATCTGGTACTACATGTGAGAAATGGTGAGACTGACGAAAAGCACCTGGTTCGAATTTGGGGGTAACTACAGCAAAACGAAGCAACTCTTCATATTCATCCTGTCAAAAAAAAGTCACACATGTTTTTTTTCACTCTGAACCTCACAGAGGAAAAGTACAAAGTATGTTCACCACCAGTCACTTAGGAAGCAGTCTTACGAAAAACAGTACAGCAAAACAAACAGCACAAGAAAAAAACGTAATAATCAGCCACCTATATTCAAAGGTAATTTTTCAAAGTTAAGCCCTTAAAGCAGCTACTACATTAATATCATACAAGTATAAATCAGACACCAAAGAATAGCTGGCAGATAATGTGGATCTTAGAGTAGGAGAACGACAGAAATGCTGTAACATCTATACAAAATCAGTCACTATTTGACTGATCTTCAAAGGCTCAAAATTTCCCTGTACAAGGGTAACAGTGGTCTCATGCTAGTGGTCATGTGGCATCAGCTGGTTATGTGCCACATACAAAAAAAGGGTTATATACTTACCATAACTTGGAGTCCGAGCTATCCAGTGCCATTACTCATCACGGATTGGTCTAGGATCAGACCTTGGATCAGAGACCGCAAAGTGAGCAACAGCTCCTGAGCTCAAGCTCCTCCCCTCCCCTTACTCCCATTACCCATAATCCTCAAATCAAGTTTGCTAGATAACCATCCCGGCAGGGAGACCATTCTAACCTAGGAACAACGTACCCAGACACTCCTTCCCTTCCAGAATCCTCTGATCACCAGAAGGAGGGGGCAGAGGGTGGGAATATGATAAATGACGACACTGGATAGCTCAGATTCCAAGTTATGGTAAGTACTGTACATAACCCTTTATCTGATGCTATCTGTGTCATTATTGATCACGGATGGGTCAAAATCCCCAGCTACCCAAATCCTAGTAGTCTCAAGGAAGGATATATGCCAGAGCACAGAAGAACCAAATGAGGCTCTACCCCTAGATACCAAATCCAACTTGTAATGGGTTACAAAGGTATGGAGATTTGACCAAGTTGCAGCTGCACAAATGTCATCCAAGGACATCCTGGCCCAGAAAGCCAAAGATGTAGCCACTGATCTTGTAGAATGAACTTTAAGAGGTCTGGGAAGATCCCTGTGATTGCTCTCATGAACTTGTGCTATGCAAGAGACTATCCAATGAGAAATCAACACGTTGGAAATGACCTTGCCCCTCCTAGCCTGGAAGAAGGCCAAAAAAAGCTGATCCGATTTCAGAAAATCCTTAGTCCTCTAAATAGAAACGTAACTGCCTATGGACATCTAGACAATGTAGTCGATACTCCCCTTTGTTGGGAAGCTGAGAAAAAAGACAGGGAGCTGGATATACTGATTTAGATTCGTTTCCGAAGCCACCTTTAGAATGAAGGAGGTACTAATTCTAAGGGAAACCCTATCCTTATGGAAAACCGTGAAGGGAGGTTTTATAAAAGCAGCTTGTAAATCGGAAACCTTCTTGGCAGAGGTAATTGTCACCAAGAAGGCAGTTTTCCAAGATAGAAATTTATCATCACATTTTGCAGCAGGTCCGAAAGGGGGTTGAGTCAGGGACTGCAGCACCAAGGTAAGACCCCAAGGAGGAGATGGGTCTTTGAAGAGAGGCCTAAGCAAGAACACCCCTTTGAGAAAGGCCTTACAGAGCCTAGAAGAAAACATGGGACTATCGTCTAAACGGAAGTGCAACTTAATTAAGAAACTAGCCCCTTGCTCAAACAGAGACGAGGGGAAGGACAAGACAGCTGAAATTGGAGCTGAAAAAGGATCTATGTCCCTCTGACGAGCCCAAATAGAGAACCTCTTCCATTTGTTGGAATAAACCTTAGTGGAAGGTTTCTGAGAAGCCAAAATAATATCCTTCACTGGGGAAGGTAACTTGGTCTGGCTGACCATCACTGAAACTCAAGGTACCAAGGTGTCAGCCTCAGGGACATTAGGTCTGGAGGTGGAAGTCCCCAATGGATGAGAAATGAGATCCTGTACTGGATCTAATATCCAAGGTGGATATTTCAGATGAGACCAGAGGTGGGAGAACAACATCTGAGACCAAAGGGGGCAATGAGGATGAGGTGAGCCTTTAGGTGACGGGCTTCCTGTAGAACTTTGGGAATGAGGGGCATAAAGGAGACCCGATGGCCAACTGTAAATTAGAGAATCCCTGGGGGACTCCCCTGGTGGTGGGATCAAGGCAAAGTACCTACTGCATTTGAGGTTGACTGGAAATGCAAACAGGCTGGAGCACGGGAACCCCATAGAGTGAAGATCCGACTTGCCACTGATTCTTTCAGGGACCACTCATGGGGACTCAGGAAAGACCTGCTGAGTTTGTCTCCTAGCACTAGAAACTTTTAAATAAAGAGAAAGGGAGAAAAATAATATATGAATTGAAAAAAACCCTTATCTACACCAAAATGAGCTCGAACTGCTAGGAATGCGTCTGTTCACAATCGCAGCAAACAATATCTGAGGATTATGGGTACTAGAAAGTAAGGGGAGGGGAGGAGCTTGACCTCAGGAGCCGTTGCTCACTTTGCCGGCTTGGATATGAGGTCGGATCCTAGACTCATGCGTTATCAATAATGACACGGATAGCATCAGATGAGTATTATCATCCCCACCATCCAATTATCTTTGAGGAGTAACTTGGAACTTAAACCAAACAGTCTAACAACCATAAACTGCAGCATGGGAAATGAACCATTACCACGTACTTAAAATGATCAAGTAGGATATCATTGCTCCTTAAGCACTTAAAATGATCAAGTAGGATATCATTGCTCCTTAAGCACTCCAAAGCAAATAAAAAATTAAATAAAGACATTATGGTAATGAGAGGCTATCCTTACTCTACAACTTACAGATCTACTCTTATGGCAAATACCTCATAGAGATGTACCATCTTTCCTCACAGAGGACGCCCGTTGTTGAATCCTAAATGTCTTCTTGATTGGGTTTTGTAGTAAAGAGCCAAGACTCAGTCTTATATAATATTGCTGTATCAAAGCCTTCCACACTTCTAAATAGGACAGTTGGTTTTGTGATTTTTTAAAAGTATCTACATTAGACAAATGTCATAGAATTAAAAACAAACAAAAGCTATCAGCACAAAATATTCTTAAAATATGTAGAAATAACAGCAGCTACAGAATGTGCCATGTTAGTGTGTCTTTGTTTAAGTCATAGGAAATTATAAAAGAACGATAAATAATTAAACCCTTTTGACCAAATGGGTGCTGCTTTCCTGTCATAAAAGTAAAAGAATTTCACATTTTTTTCTAATGCACCTGGTCCTGATTCCATTCACAAAGCTGTCTGTGTGCACATCCAGACTATGCAGTATTTTTTTCAGCATTATGCTCCTGTTTCTAAATAAACAGGCTGGCAGTTCAATAAAATGGTTCAAAACAGATTATCTAACATTTCTCGACTAAAGTATTGGTATTTATGCCCACACTATGGTCATGGAATATTGTAAAGGGCTTATGACACATCATGCCCAGTAACTCAAAAATCCAACTGTAAGTGATTACTACATCCAAAACATTTTTTTAGACAAACTTCAGCTCTACAGATAAGTCTGATTCAAACAGGTGGCAAAGTTAATGTTTCAACCATGTGAAGTCCAAAACAAGTGGAACAGCATGCTGAGTGGCCTCAGATGCAGCTTTCCTTTCAGAAAGATATTAAACTATAGAGAGTCAGATGATGTTTGAGAAAACGTGGCATATATGCTTAAATTCCAAAATCTGCCTAGAGACGCATTTTCATGGAGGAATAAGAAAATTATGTCACACTGTTGGTTCATGTAATTAAACGGTCTAGAACAGAGCAAAATGTGAGGTCACCTTCTAGCTTTGCTGTCCAAATATTTTTTTTCCATTTTGACACACTGAAAAGCCCCCCCCCCCAAGATGTGAAGCACATCTGCAGAATGTTTACGTGTACATGAGCTACTATAACAAGAATTACTGCTGCGGTAGCGTTGTCGCCTCACAGTTAGATGTTGCCCGTTCGATTCTCAGTTGGAGCGTCTTCTGTGTGGCGACATGCGTGAATGGGCGTTCTTTCGTTGAAGGTTGTGCGTTAGGCCCGGCAAGCCAGCATGTAAAAATCTACTGCCAATCATTAGCGGACCGGAGTTCTGCTGTGGTGACCTCTAACCGGGAAAAGCCGAAAGACACACACACTGGTGTTCAACGTGCTAGACATTAACACAAGAGTGAATTACTGCTGTCTGTGCAAAACGGTTATAATGATCACATCTGGTACATCTTTCTTGGCTTTAATTGGCACACACTGTACAAGAGACAAAGAAGGAAGGATATCCAGAAAAGTTCTTTAAATTACCACACTTACAGTTTTTTAGTTATTTAACTGAATTTACATATTTATATATATCTATACGTTATCTTTCTCTGATATATATATATATATACACACACACAGACACACACACTCACATATACATCCATACATCTATATATCTATATCTATATCTATATCTATATATATATATATATATATATATATATATATATATATATATACACACACACACACACACACACACACACACACTATACAGACATATACATATGATTATTTTTTATAGTTTGTTTAGTTAAACTTGCTAGCTTTGTGCCTTGAACAGTCACCTGGCTTTTTAACTATCTGACTGCACCACCTTCAAATTAAACAAAACATTTCATTAAGTTGCAGCCTGGTTAAAATAGACAATACTGTGCTGTTCTTAAGTTGCCTGGTGGTTGGTGTATCAAAAAAAGAGCATCTATTTGCTACACAGAGTGTTCTTTCTAAATTCATTAGATAACTCTGTCTAGCTAATAAAAGTGCTTTCCTGTGGCTTTAAACTCTTTCTCTACTTTCAAAACTTAATGTTACATTAAACTGCAAAAGCAATTGAAAACTCTACTTTGAGTGGAAAACTCCTCTTCAGGTCACTTGCCAGGATCGTAATTGCTGAGAGCAACAGTGGTTATTTTGTGGCAGGAAATTTGTTGCTTTTTCTGAGGGATAAACATTAATGGCTGGAGTTCTAAATTATTTCCAATTGGTTATTTCATTTTTACACTCCTCTTAACAGAGCATGGAGGAGTTTCAAGCAGCACCACGCAGCACTATACTTGACAGATGAAGGCACTCAATTTTGAAGTCTCTCTCAGAAATTGTAGATAACTATACTACCCAGTTTTAGCTATATAAACTGCAAAGTTAAGCTGCTGTGCAATGTTGCATGACTAAAGTGGATCTCAGACAATTTACTTACTACCTACATGGTTATTAGTGCTCAAACCAAAAATTCTTAATCCACAATTTCTTTCACAAGTAAGTTTTTTCTGTATATAAAATTAATGCAGACAAAGCCAAGGCTATAGCTGTAAACTATGTGCCCACACATGAATTGTTTCTGCAACATCCATGTTTATAGGAGCATTTTGGGAGCATGACAAAATTAAGTATTTATGAGCAAGGGTTAAAAGGATTCTGTTGTGGCAGATAAGGATATGTGGGAAGAGACTAAACAAAAGATAATACAAAAGCAAACTAAGAAACTGGAAGCTCTTGTGTCTTGCTATCCATATCCATAAACAAGCAGTGAAAATGTTTTTAATCCCTTCCGTTTTATATACTGGTCAAGCATAAACAGAGAAGCTGTGGACAGCAATTAATATACAGTTGAAGGATGTTATCAGGGAGGGGAAGAGGGCAAGGGATCCTTCCAATAGAACAAGGTGGTTTGGGATTGCCTGACTTGAAGGGATATTTTATTAGAGCTACACATTTAAGGTTTGTATACATAACACGTGCAGAAAGGTATAATTCAAAGTGGAAAAGGATGGTGATGAAAATACAGATCCTTAAGGAGAATAACGGCCATACAGAATATTATATTCATAAAGTAGCAGAAGTATTCTAAGAACTAAGCCAATGTGAGAATGGAGAAAAGAGATTCTACCTTTAGGGATGACTGCTGGGGTACAGAGAATAGGTGAGATGGGTCTCGAATTTACCGGAGAAAACTGGCAAAGGAACAAAGATATTGGGAGCAAATAACTAAAGGAAAGTTAACAGAATGGGAAGGGACCAAGAAGGCATTCGGTCTGCAGGCTACAGACTGCCTTCCCTATCAGGGATTGATAGAGTACAGTCAAGGAGAAAGGGATAGGTGAATCCTAAGTGAAAATCTGGTCTAGTACAGTCTTAGCTGAATCTAAATCTAAAACAGAAGTTGCTGTTACAAATGGTACAATTAGAGGGCATATAAAATACTGCACAAAACTATAGAATCAATCAAAGGAGGTCAGAAAAGACTGGAGAGCGAGAGAGAAAGATAAGCAATTCGCAAAGAAACAATGGGTGGACATATGTATGGCTCAGAAATATGCAATAAAATCTAGAAAATTTAGGAATTGTGCTTGGAAGTGTTTGCATTGGTATTTGTATTCTCCAAGCAAACTCGAAAGAAAATTTTCCTCAGATAGATGCCAAATGTTGGAGGTGTGATGTGGAAGAGAGTTAATTGGAACATGTGTTTTTGGTGTATAATGGCAGACTTTAAAAATTCCCTACAGAGTACTTTGTTAGAAACACTGAGTAAGAAAGGAGTTAACGTGTTAACATGGTTTGTTTTCTTTTATACAAATGTAGGTTTGCCTAGGTCTTAACTGATAACTCAATAAAGGTGTTAAAAAAAAGTAGCAGCAATAATGATAACAGTAGTAGGAGTAACAATAATAATAATAAGCCAGTGTACCTGCTTCAGAATCACATGAATCGGAATCCTCAACTTGATGTCCCACCCTTCTGTTTACAGAAGGGACACCAGACAACTCTGACAATTCCAGTTCTCAGTGCTGGACTTCAAAAGGGACATCATATCCTGAGACAATTAGATAAGCACATCTGTGAAAGCCTGGAAGGATCAGGAAATCCATATTTTGTCCAATTTAGGCTGAGGTAAGCTGGGTGACACAGGTTAGGTCTTTGGTGGTTAGTGTTCTGTGGCTTTGGTTGCAGATGAGAGGTCAAGACCTCAGTTTGGTCTAAAGCAACTAACTCAGACCAATATCCACAGGATATCACCCTCACCTTTAGTAATAAGAATCTAAGATTCTGACACAGATGGGTCCTTGGGATTTTGAAGTGAGGAGAAGTTGTTAGTCTGGATGTATGTGTAATACACTAATGTTATGGAAGCCTACAATTTGGTAAAGTCAGAGACCTCATCCAAAACAATCTTTGAGGGCAGGGGACTGTGAAACAGCCTCTCCTGCACTCAGTCACCAGAGCAGTCCACTGGCTCATCCTTTGTCTCCTGCCATGACTCCTTGTCAGAACACTTTTTGTTGGGAGGGTCCAAGAGGTTTTGGTCAAAACCACTGCAGCTTGGAACCATGTGCATGCCCCTTTTTGGTGGAGAGCTTCTGGTGAGACTGCCTTTTTCCAGATTGCTCCTGGGGTGAAACTGACAGAATGCAAACAGCAGTCCATGTTGTGCTCTTGTGGGGAATCTGCTCCACAAGATGTATGAGGTTATTAACTTTCACAAAGGTTTCAGTATCAACTTCAGAATCATACATTAACTAATCCAGTTGCTACTTTCAGGAAAATACAAGAACAATTCTCAATGAGGTACCTGTCTGGCTTTTATAAGCAGTCCGATGAATGGACTGACAATGACAAGTATGTGGTTAATAACAGTAAACAGCAAGGAAGATCAAAATGTGAGGTCAGGCAGTGCACCTATTATATCACCATTATCTTTGCAGAGCGGTAGAAGGGTGTACAAAGTTCTAGGCATCAGGCTGGCCCAACGAGTTACCTACAGGCAGGAATCCAAAAGTGAAGATAGCTACAGAGAATACCATGATGAACAATCACTGTGAGTGGCTCAATGGTGCCTCCATGGAAACATGTTTGAAGAGTCACCTTGGCTGCTGGGTAATGCCACCTTGATGGTATTCCATTACAAATTGAGTGGGTACCTGTAATGAGCACAAAGGAAGTAGCAACAGCAAACCTGTGTGTGTGTGTGTGTGTGTGTGTGTGTGTGTGTGTGTGTGTGTGTGTGAGGGGGGCTGTAATACTATAGTTGTATAAGAACTTACCATAACAGTAGATGTCCACCTAATCACTAGTACAGTATTACTATAAAGTGAGATATCCCGACAGGGATAGCCATACTTCCATTCAGGATAACAGAGACTAGGGATCTTCATTTTACACTGCTGATCTGACTTATTACCAAAACTTCCAAGACTACGAGGTACATAAGGGACATTTCTCAGGACCGACTTGTCCCAGACTTGAAAGCCAGCAAGGCAAATAAGAAAAGAAAAAAAAAAAGAAGCCACCAAAAAGAACATTTAGACTAGAAGAGGGGAGAAGGAAAGGATGTCACCTCGATTGATAGGAGAAAGCAGTAAAAGGGGGAAGGAGTGTAGGACACAATAGACACAATACTGATCACTGACATCTACTGTTTTGCTAAGCTCTTACACAACTTTACTATATCCCTCCTATAATCGCCATTGCAGTTTTTAACACGAGAGTCTCAAAACTGTCTTGATTGTCAAGGAAGGAGGAATGAAGATTTGAGGTGGAATCTAAAACTCCTTGTAAGATGGATCTAGCAAATCCACCTGTGCCTCTAGAAAAGGCATCTTATAGTGCTGGGTAAAAGTGTGACCTTTACAACAGGCACCAAAGGAAACTACAGCTCTAGTAGGATGGGGCTTGATCCAACCTGGAAGCTCCTTTCCATGGCATGAATAACCAAAGGAGATAGCACAGGAGATCTATTTGGAAACTGCTCGGAGGCAGGAAGATCCAATTTCTTGTCCTGAAAGAAATTAAAAGTTGGTATGATTTTATGAAGGACTTCATCTTCTCAAGATAAAACCCAAGTTGCCTGTGAACATTGAAATGCAAAATGTTTTCTGGCTTGTTCTGAGGGAACGGAAAAGGGTAAGAAGGTTGTTAGTCTGGTTCAAAGACAGCTCATTAATCACCTTGGGCATAACAGATGAGTTAATTCTGAGGCTAACCCTATTTTAATGAAAGGCCAAAAAGGCTGGAGAGATTATAAGTGCTTGCAGTTCAGTAACCCTTTTAACAGAAGTAAGAGCCACCAATAGGGAATTTTTCCAAGTACAAGACACTGAGGAAGTGTTAGAAGCAGGGGCAAAAGAAGCAATACTTAGCTTTTCTAAAACATAATTCAGGTCCCAAGGAGGATGAAGAGATTTCCTTCATGGCCTGAGATGAAGGATGCCCTTTAAAAATGGTTTGACCTCAAAATGTGAAGAAAAAGGTGGTGCTGAAGGAAGGCAGGCAGAAATAGTTAATAAATAAGCTTCAAGTATGACAGGCCTAAATTAAGTATCTCTCGCAAAGAAGAAAACTATAAAGGAATGTTTATGAGGTTTCCTCGTCAACAGAAAATATCAACAATTTGGAAAAGTAAGGTTTTCTAGCCTCCTTCAAGACCTACAGAACATCCTTCAAAAAAAAAAAAAAGTTACCCAAAAGGAATCAAACACTAATAATCTAAAGGGGCAAGTTCAGAATTTGCAGGTTAGGATGAATGAGAGTACCATTTTGCTGTGTGAGCAAGTCCATTCAGACAGGTAACTTGTGATGATTGCCCTGGACCAGAAGTACCATAAGGGAAAACCTACCACTATTAGGGATATAAGGAAGTCACCACAATATTTGGTTTGTCCTACTTGATTTTGAGAAGTACTCTGTGAATTAGGGGTGGAGGAGGGAATGAGTATAGGAATCTCCCATTCCAGAAAAAGGATAACACCCACTTTCCAGGCCTATGGGCACGGGACTCTGGAGCACAACAGTCCAAGCTGCCTGTTCTGTTTGGAGGCAAAGAAACTACCATTCTAAGACTCCCTCAGTGCATAGGCATCATAAGCAACCATTGAAGAATAAGAGTCTCCTGAAAAATCAGAGGACAGAAGTCTTCTTTCATAGGTAAGTCGCCTCTATTTGACGCTCATCCACTCTCTCTCTCTGTCAAGACTCCTCTTTCACTCAGTTTAACTCTGTCCTCTCCCATTTGGCAACAAATCATGACAGAGTCTTGGGTGATTTCACTCATCTAAACAGTTGTTTCATTGTCTGGAAATCCCTTCCTCCTTTTTCAAGCACACCTCAGTCTCTTCATTTCCCATTACCTCATTTTCCTACTCTTTTTCAGGACCTTTAAACTCGAGAGCCTCTTCAGTCAGTCCCTCTCATCCAGAAGGACAAGAGATTCTATGCCAGAAAGTGTATGGTCCCCAGGATGGAGGGCTCTTTGAAAACACTTGCCAGATCTTTCCTTTCTCAACAGTTCTATCTTTCAAACGTTGTCCCTCCAAGTCCCAGTTTCTTCTACTGCTTCTTCAGGGCTACATGGTTTTCTGAACCTGAAGGATGCCCATCTTCACATTCCTAGTCACCCTCTCTTCAGAAGTATTTACAGTTCTGTTTCTTACTCACAACAGTTCTCTGCTTTATCTCTTGTTCTTTCTACAGCACCAAGGATTTTTAACAAAGTGTGTCACCTCAGTCATAGTTTTTTGCAGACTCCATGGTGTTCAGACTTTTACCTATCTGAATGACCTTCTTCAAATCCTCTCAACAAATTCTTCAGCACGATCTCAATTTTACCGTGCTTTTTCTTCACAGTGTGGGTTTCACTCTCAATCTCCAAAAAGTCTATTCTGACCCCTTCATATGGCCAAGTTTTCCTGGGATGCAGGATTCTGACCCAGTCAATAATGGCTTTTCTTCCTCCTCCCAAGGTCCTCTCTGACAGCATTCTTCCAGTCTCTTCTTCCATTACAGGTGGTGTTTGAAGAAGAGTTTTTTTTTTTTTTTTTTTTTTTTTTTTTACAAGCCCTGGGGTTCCACACCAATGGTTCCTTTTGCCAGACTTGCTTCACCTTCTTCCAGCAGCATAAGGGTCCTGGGGAGTCTGCTCTCCTAAACAGGTGAATGACCATATCAACATCAACAAGGTGATAGCTCTAATTTTAGCACTTTATAATTTGCATTCCCTCTGGATTCCAAGGTCCCCTCAGGATTTTCAGACAGCACCACTGTCATGGAGGCAAAGCCCTCTCAACCCAAGACTGGAACTGACAGTCAAGAGGAAAAGGGAAATACTTGCAACACACCACCAGTCTCACATAGACCTACTAAACCAACACTGGCAAATAACACACATAAAAACACGAAAATATACTCGGAGGCTCTAAATAAAAATCTGCAAATGCAACAGAGACCTCCAAAGCAGACATCCAAGCAACCTCCACACCCCATCACAAACAATGAAACACATACTTCACATAATCAGTGTGCCACGCAATCACAGCCCTTAAGGCAAAATAACATACCTAACACACTAGTAATAGGCAACTCTATAGTCGGGCACAGTGATGTCCCACTAACTAGGCTGGAAAAGGAGAAGATTACAGTTAGCTGCCTGTTGGGTGCCAGTATCCGCCACATAACACAAGCACTCAGGTCACTCCAAAACAAGTACAAATACGACTCTGTCACTGTCCATGTTGGTGTGAATGACCTGAGATGTACCTCCCTGGACTACAAGAAAAGAGACATGGAAGAGCTCTCTAATCATGTAGCCCAGGCCGGTATGACCCTGACCCTGAGTAGCATCCTGCCCTCACCAAGAATGATGCCACAGTATAAAGAAAAAAATGATCAATTTCAACAATTGGCTAAGTTTCTGGTGTCATTCAAAGAGGATCCAGTATCTGTCCGCCTGGGATGACATGCTCGACAAGCCACGTTGCTTTGCAAGAGATGGCTAGCACCTGTCACCCTTAGGCTTTTGAATACTGACCAAGGCTTTTGCCGCCCCCATAGTGCCTTTTTGGGCAAGGCTCAAAAGACAAACCCACCACTGTAAATAACACAAGTAGACAAAAACTGAGGGTAATGCTACTCAACGCCAGAAGTCTAAACTTCAAAATACATGCACTCAATGCACACCTCAGTATGGAGAACATTGATATCTATGCAGTAACAGAAACCTGGTTTAAGGCTCCAGAGAGAACCCCAACACTACCAGGCTATAACTCATACCATACTTTTCGGCCACAGAACCTGGACCGAAAAGTACAGTTTTGAACCTACCATAAATGTAGATGTTAGAGTGCTAATACAGCTGCAGTCATAACAGATGGGTTTTCCTGCCGTCAGGCGGGTCCTCGGTCGGCCGAATTCCAAAGTCTAGGTCCGGCGTCGGTTGTCTTCGCTTCTTCCCTGACGTCAGTGCGACAGGGGTATAAAAGAACCAGCTGACGCAATTTTCTTCAGTTTTTCTTGCCCCAGATATCAGGTGCCTCCAGAAGGAAGGCAATACATAAAATTATGCACTAATGCAATGCATTAAAATCAAAAAACAGTAGTTGCAAGCAAATACACCATAAAAGAATACCCCTAGAGGGGAAGGAGGGAGGGAAACCTGGACTGCAGCTATATTAGCACTCGAACATCTACATTTATGGTAGGTACAAAACTGTACTATGCTCATCGTGCATACAGCTGCAGTCATAACAGATGGGTAGAATCCCAAAGCTAAGAAAGGGGTGGTAGGCACTAGGTGAAACTAGGAGGAGCCAAAATGCCCTGCAAGACTGCAGTGGCAAAGCCTGCTCTAGATTTGGAGTATAATGGTAGGTTGTAGTGCTTGGAGAAGGTATGCAAAGAACTCCAAGTGGCTGCTTCCAAAATATCCTTGGTAGGTACTCCTCTGAGGAAGGCTGCAGAGGTGGCTGTGGCCCTGGTGGAATGGGTTCTAATGCCTGTAGGTACAGTTTTGCCATGAAAAGAATAGCAAAAGCGTATGCAGTGGGCTATCCATTTTGAGATTGTCTGTTTGGAAATTGGCTTTCTCAGAACTCCTACCGCATAGGCCACAAAGAGCTGTTCTGATTTTCTGAAAGGCTTTGTTCCGTCCAAATAATAACGGAGTTGTCTGTGGATGTCCAAGGAATGTAGTAATCTCTCCCCTTTGTTTTGAGGATTAGGATAAAAAGTAGGTAAATGTATGGCCTGATTTAAAGCTACCCTGGATACCACTTTAGGCATAAAGGATGGGTTGGTTCGTAAGGAAACTGTCCTGATGGAAGATGATAAAAGGCTGGACAGCCATGAGAGCCTGTAGTTCTGAAACTCTACGAGCTGAAGTGATAGCCAGAAGGAAAGCTGTTTCCCAGGACAAATATTGCAAATCTGATGAGGCAGCTGGCTCAAAAGGAGGCAAGGTCAGTTTTTCCAGAATGAAATTAAGATCACAAGCAGGTATTGGTTGTTTCCTTGGAGGTCTTAAATTCTTAGCCCCTCTGAGGAACTGTCTTAAGAGAGGGTGAGAGAATAAAGGTGGATCAGTGTTGTATTCTGCAGAAATGGCTGAGGCATGGATTTTGATGGAGGAGAACGAAAGTCCACTGCTTAGCAGTTCAGCCAAATATTGTAGTATTTGAGGTAAATTCAGTTTTCCAGGGTTCTGGCCCTTTTTCTCATTCCAGACAAAAACATTTCCATTTTGCGGAGTAAGCTTTTCTAGTTGATGGCCTTCTGGCCTCCAAAATGACATCCTGCACCTCCTTGGAGAGTAAGGCCTACTGTGATGCTAAGGAATCTTCCATACGGCTAGATTGAGTGTTTATAGATGACTGTGAAGAGTTTTGAAGCTGTGCTGAGTCAGAAGAAGAGGCATTAGAGGCAGGGTCCATGGTGGGGAATGCGTCGGGCTCCTCAGGAGTGGGTACCAGTGTTGCCTTGGCCAGTCCGGAGCAATGAGGATCATCTTTGGTCTGTCTGCTCTGGTCTTCAATAGGACTTTGGGCAGCAGAGGAAGAGGCAGGAAGGCATAAACTGTCATTGATGTCGAACTGAAAGAGAGAGCGTCCACTCTCCAGGCCTTTGGATGGAAGATCCTTGAACAGAATTTTGTCAATTGATGATTTTTGTGGGAGGCAAAGAGATCTATGTCTGGCCTTCCCCATTCTTGGATTATTTCTGTAAAAACTTTTGGATGCAACTTCCATTCGTGTGGATCTGGCATATTCCTGCTTAGGTTGTCTGCCAACGTGTTTTCCTTGCCTGGCAAGTACTGTGCTTGTAGTTCCATTTGTAAGTCCGTGGCCATGTTCCAAAGTGACATGGCCAGTCTGCATAGGGGGTAAGAATGTGTTCCTCTCTGCTTGTTTATGTACCACATAACTGTGGTGTTGTCCGTTCTTATCAATAGTTGACCTGGTTGTAGAAGTTCCTTGAAAGCTATAATAGCATTTATTATTGCTAGCATTTCTTTTTGATTGATGTGAAGGTCCTTTTCTTTTTGGGACCATTTGCTCTGAATACACCGATCTGTCATGTGCGCCCCCCCCCCCAGGCGTAGTCCGAGGCGTCTGTTGTGATGACTTGATTTGCTTGAGGCTTGCTGAATGGAAGACCTGTGTTTGTTTGACATGCTTGAGCCCACCACATAAATTCCTTTTGCAGACATGGAATTAGTAGTATTATTGTTTCCAAACTGTGGCTGTGTTGAGACCATATGTTTTTTAGGTACCATTGTAGTTTTCTCATATGCAGCTTTGCACATGGGATTAGTAAGATGCAAGATGCCATGAATCCCAGAGCCTGCAGGATTTTCCTTGCAGTCAGCCTGGTACAATTTGCCAGTGTTCTGAAGTATTGAATTAGTTGCCCCTGCTTCTCTCGCGTGAGGTAGGCCATCTGGGTGTTTGTGTCCAAATTGGCACCCAGGAAAATTATCTTCCGAGAGGGTATTAGCCTTGATTTCTCTCTGTTGACTGTGTATCCCAAAGAGTTTAATAACATTATTACATAAGCCAGATGTATGTTTCAGAAGAATGTGCTTGCTGTCCGCTTGGATCAGGCAGTCATCCAGATAAGGGTATATTTGTATCCCTTGAAGTCTGCAGTAGGCAATTACTGATGCCAGGCATTTCGTGAATACTCTGGGCACAATAGATAAGCCAAAGGGCAATGCAGAGAATTGATAATGGGTTGAACCTGCAAGAAATCTGAGGTATCTTCTGCAATTTTGTCTGATTGGGACATGCAGGTATGCCTCCTTGAGGTCCAATGTTACCAGCCAAGACTCCTTGCCCAGCATGGGAAGAAGTTGCTTGTAGAGTGAGCATCTTGAATTTTGGTACGAGTAGGAATGTGTTTAGGATGGAAAGATCCAAAATAGGTCTCCAATCTGTTCCCTTCCTTGGCACCAGAAATAGCCTGGAATAAAAACCTTGACCTTGTTCGTGTGTAGGTACCTCTTGAATAGCTTTCATGTTTATGAGATCTGAAATTTGCCTTTGTGCCTCTGCCCTTTGATTGTGTGGCAGGTTTGGCATGCCTCTCATTTTTGGAAGGGTATGAAAATGGAATTTGTAGCCTCTGTTTATAATGTCCAGGATATATTTGTCCTTTGCGACAACATGCCAATTTTTTGAAAATAGTGCCAGCTTTCCTCCTAAGGGGGCTGCCATTTGAGACCTGGTTGGCACACAAAGGGGAAAGTCATTGGGTTTGCTTTCTGAAAGATTGTGAGTTGTCCTCACCACCTCTTTGTGTAGGAGCTTGCCATTGTCTGCCTCTATACAATCCTTGTGATTGTCCTCTGCCCCTCGGGCGCCTGTATCTGCCTCTTTGGGGTCTGTCTGTGGCAGGAAAGGACCAGTTTTTGGAAGGCCAATTTCTACTAAAACATGGGGTTGAACCTGCAGAAATTCCTTCACAGTTTGCATTGATTTAGCCTTTTCCTCCATTTTCCGTAATACTTCCTCAGCATTAGCCCCAAATAGTACATCCTTTTGAAGAGGGGCGTCTAGTAATTTAGCTTTGACATGATCAGGCAAGGCTTGTTCCTTGAGCCAGGCATGCCTACGTATGACTGAGCATGTAACAGCAGCTCTACATGAGGCCTCTAGAGCATCAAAACCACATTGTAATGTAAGTTTACCCACTTGTTCTGCACTATGCATCAAATCCTGCAACTCCTTCAAGTCTGGTTGTTCAGGTTGTGATATTTTACTTTTCAGTTGTGATAACAGAAACTGTTGGTATTTTAGCATATGAAACTGACAGTTTAAGGCCCTCATGGATAAGGTAGCCGAGGTATATACCTTTTTTCCCCACCTTTCTAAGGATGTGGAATCTCTCTCGGAAGGCAATGGATTTTTGGCAATGGAGGCCTTAACTCCCTTGGGCCCCTGTGAGATGGTTTCTAGGTCAGCAGCATGGCTTTTGTATAGAAATTGGTGAGAGTCAGGAACCCTGTAGTACCTGTCAGGCTTAACTGGAGCTGGAGGTAGAGAGTCCGGGTTAAGGCAGGCCTCCGAGTAAACATCATCTAGGATGTCCAAGACAGGAGGTATAGCCAGAGGCCTGTGCTGAGGTAACAAAAGAAATTCCCTGAGCCTTTTCTTGGAATCTGAATAATCCTGGCCTTCCCAGTGAAAGTGTTCCCTTAAGGTATGCAAAGTTTCCCCAAATGAGTAATCCTCAGGGGGGGATACAGAAGGAATAGACTCCTCTGCATCAGAGTCTTCAAAAGGGGAGTAAGACTGTTCCTGATCATCAGAGTGTTCTGAAATAATGGAGCCCTGATCAGAGGAGGGGGAATCTTCCTCCACTCTGGGCCTTTTGTCCGGAGGTGGCTGAGAACTTCTGATTAGAGTAATTAAATCCTCAGCCATTTTAAGCATCTGTTTCTTAGGCATGGGGCCTGGAGATGGGCCCTGTGTAGCTGGTCTCTTAGAGTGCATGGTTGCTTTAGACTTGGTGAAAGCCTTGATGGAGAAGGAAGAGGAAGGTCTGAAGACACCTTGAGTGGCGGTGGACCTGTCCACATTCTGTGTTACAACGCCAAGAGTGGCTTCGGTATCTGTAGTCGGGGTGTGGGCCGAGGAGCCTGCGACCTCGGGTACAGGAGACACCGCCAAAGATGTGTCGTCAGTAATCAGGGGCTGCGTAGGCGCCTCGCTGAGAACCGGACCACGTGTAGTCGGCTTTGGCGTGGTGTCGGTAGAGGCCGTGGACCTCGAGTGTCGGTCCTTGTCTTTGCGTTTTTTAGACAAAACCGGAGTTGGAGTATCCGACGACATAGTATAGTTAAACGCTTTCCCAAAAAAATGCTGGGCAAACTCCGCCCGACGCTTAATAGTGCGTTTGTTGAATGTAGCACAAAAGCGACAGACCGAGACGTCGTGGTCTGGGCCTAAGCAAGGAATACAGAGGGAATGGAAATCCTTATGCGGTACTTGCTTCCCACAAGAAATACAATTATTAACTTTGTTTGACATCTGTCTGAGGCAAGAAAAGTTTCCCCAACTGGGTACTTAGCTTTTAAGACGACTTCGGTTTCCAAATTTTCGTAATCTCAGGAACTGGCCGACCGGCACTTGCGAACTGCTTCTGCTTCGGGCACCGCACGGCAAGAAAGACTGAAGAAAATGGCGTTGGCTGGTTCTTTTATACCCCTGTAGCACTGACGTCAGGGAAGAAGAGACGACAACCGACGCCGGACCTAGACTTTGGAATTCGGCCGACCGAGGACCCGCCTGACGGCAGGAGAACCCATCTGTTATGACTGCAGCTGTATGCACGATGAACATCACAAAAGGCGGGCGTGTATCCATATTCAAGGATACTCACACCTCCCGGTTAGTGGTGAAGCATGATGCCTCAGAGATCACCCATGTGCAACTAACACCTGGCAAAACTGCAATTCAAATTGTAGCTTGCTACAGATCACCCACCACGACCAAGGACCCCCATTCCGCAGTGTTTTTGGAAACACTAGAAAATATGAAGGTCCTACCAAACGCCCTAATATTGGGTGATTTCAATTACCCAAACATTAACTGGGAGAACTACTCAAGTACTAACTCCATTTCCCAACACTTCCTAGAATTTATAAACTCGAACGCCCTGGATCAACTGGTCAACACCCCACCAGAGGTGACAACATATTGGACCTGGTCATCACCAATATGGGTGACCGGTGTTCCACACTGGAGGTCAACCCCTCACTGGTTAGATCAGACCATAGACTAATCACTCTGGATATTCATATTCCACCCCCAATCAAGGAAACCAACATGAAAAACTTTTCAAAAGCAAACTTCATTTTACTTAAGACCGAAGTGGAAAGGTTCACAGCCCTCGTGCTAAAGGACAATGCTGTCCATGCTGCTGAATCCCTTACAAAGGAACTTTATGAACACCTGCAAGAATGCATGAATTGTGCTATCCCAAGCAAAACCAACACTCACTCCTCCAAGAAAAGGAACCCAGTCTGGTGGACCCCTGCCATAAACGAGCTATACAATAGAAGGAGGAAACTAGTACAGAAAAGAGTAAAATCCCAAGAAGGAAAGACATCCCTGATCAGTATCAGCAAGAAACTACAATCCCTCATAAAATCATCCAAGGCTAGCTTCAAAAGTAAAATTGCCAAGGACTCCAAAGATAACCACAAAGCATTCTTTAGCTATGTCAAGAACCTAAGTGGAAACTCTCAGATCTGCTCTGAGTTAGTGCAGAATGGCACAAAATACACTGAACCGACTGATATTGCCAACATTCTGGCAGACAGGTTTAGTGCAAATTTCACCCCCCTCTCACCCCCTAAAGGGCCCATAACCATACCAGAAGAATGTAGAGCCCCGGCAATTACTGATGCACAGGTTAAAACAGCGCTATCCAAAGCCAAAAACACAGCTTCAATGGGACCAGACGGTGTCCCAGGCTGTGTCTTACACGAGCTCCAAAATGAACTAACCCATCACCTAAACACACTGTTCAAACTCAGCCTCTCTACAGGCTATGCACTCAGAGTGGTGCACAGCAACAGTTATCCCGCTCCACAAAGGAAGTCACAACAGACCCCAGGAACCATCTCCCTATAAGCCTGACTAGCCTGGTCTGCAAGGCTATGGAGTGCATCACAGAACTCATTAACAGAGACATTGGGAACCTCCAAACATTGGACCCTACCCGGTTTGGCTTTGTTAAGGGCAGAGCATGCCTCCTAAACCTAGTGGACTTCTTTGAGTCAGTTACCAAGGCTTTAGACGAGGGAAAGGAGGTCCACACAGCCTACCTAGACCTCGCAAAGGCTTTTGACACCATTCCCTATTCTTGTATTATAGATAAGCTCACCAGCCTGAACATAAACCCCTACGTCACGAGATGGGTTGCCAATTGGCTCATGGACAGAACCAACACGGTGAGAGTTGCAGGCTCTAGGTCGGTCTCTAAACTGGTTACAAGTGGCATCCCCCAGGGCTCAGTCCTGGGACCCCTCCTGTTCAGTAAATACTTCTCAGAGGTACAGGCAAGCAAAGGAGGATTATGGCTGACCAAGTTCACAGACGACTGCAAACTGGGGGCCATAACTGACTCTCCGGCTGATACAGACATCCTCCAGAAGGGTCTCACTGAGACAGATGCCTGGTATCAAAATCATGGCCTCAAGCTAAATGCCAAAAAGTGCATGGTCATCCCCTATGGAAAAAACAAAGTACCCGCGAACTACCACATATGTGGTAGTCCCCTAAATATAGAAAATGTAATAAGGGATCTGGGGACCCAAGTAGATAGTAATCTCTCATTTGATAATCAATGCCAAGGTAGTTAGAAAATCCTTCTATGCGGCCCATCTAATCAGAAAAGGGTTCGCATCTAGAACAAAAGGTTATTGTACCCCTCTACTCATCACTCATCAGACCCATCATAGAGTACAACTCCCCATTTGGGATGTACCTTACAAGACACCTGCAACAGCTGGAAAGACCACAGAAGTACCTCACCAAAAGGATTACTGGCCTCAAACAGATGCCCTATGCAGCCTGACTGAATAAACTCCAGCTGTACTCTGTTGCATACCGCTTACTCAGAGGTGATCTCTGCCTGACATACAAGGCTATGTCCAACCCAGAATTGATGGACATGCTCCACCTAAAAAAAAAAACAAATCCTAGAGAGCCACACGCTCTAAGGATCTAAACCTCACCACAACGATAAATAGAACATGCTGGAGGGATAGAGTCCTGTCTCAGAGACTCCCCATGCTTTGGAACAGGATTCCAATCTATATTAGGCAGAGCCCCTCACTAACACTCTTCAAGAGAAACCTTGACGAGTGGATGGGAAACAGAAAATTTACCCCGGGGATCACTGCAGTGGCTCTGCTGGACAGAGGGCACAGGGAACTAATCTAAGGGGGTGGCGAAAGCCTGTTGGCTAGGCTTATAGATGCCCTTGGGCAGATAGCCTAGTACTTATCTATGAACCTATGTGTAAATAAACAAGCAAAAGGGAACAAAGTATTAAAGCTCGATCTGGTGGCAGGCAATTTGAGCAGGACCAGGACAGATTCTCATCACTGGATGCTGTACAGCTATCCTCGGGAGGTGGGGGGTAATCATATTTGTAAGGGATACTGCAGCACTAAAAACTAGGAAGTCTACTGCTTTGGTAAGTTCATACACAACTGTACTATCCATGGAAGATTGACTGCGGGAGGTTCAGGGTGACCCCCAGACAGTAAAGAAGTTTATTTGTAGAGTTAAGGTCCAGAATGTGCTTTTTGCTCAGTGCATCTTGAAGGAGCAGGTCATTAAGTAAGGGAAAAAATTATATTCCCTGAAGTATGCAGAAAGCAACATATACCAGTCACTTTGTGAATACCCTTGAGGCAGCAGAAAGCCCAAAGAACAAAGCACAAACTTAAGTGATAATGTAAAGCAGAGAACCTTAAAAACTTCCTGTGATCCAGGTGGACTGTGGAATGAAGGCAGGTATCCTTTCTAAGGTTACCAAGGTTACCAAGACTGATTAAGAAAGACTCATGGGTAGAAGAGACTGGTGAGAAAACATTTTTAATTTTGGAACTCTTATGAACAAGTTGTGAAGGGATAAATCTAGAATGGGTCACAATTTTCCCTCTTTTCTGGGAACCAGGAAAAGTCTTGAACAGAAAAGTGTTCCCTGCTGAAGAGAAGGGACAAATTATATTGTACCCTGAAGAAACAACTGTACAGTTGAAGGGATTAAGTGGAGCTGGTTTGATGGATCTGGTAGACAACCTGCTCTGCGTGGAAGAGAAAGCCATGGCATCCTGTAACAATTTTGAATTATGGAAAGAACACCATTGTCTGTGCTGACTGATTCCTGAACTAAAAGATAGGGAAGGCTTCTTTCAGAGGGGTAAGAGGCAGACCAAGGTGGCAAAGGGTTTGGAAGGCAGAGCAGTCACAAGAAGGCTGGTATGACAGTAAAAGAGGGTTAAGACCACTTAAACTCCCGTTTAGATTAATCTTCAGACCCTTTTCTGAAAATAGTTTTACCTTTTTCAAGGGGGGGGGGGCAGTCTTTTGCACTTTATGAAAAAAGGTGCAGTCTTATAAGGGCAATTCCTCTGAAATGTAGGAATGAGAGAGAAAGATTAAGACCTCCATAATTTTTCCTATCTCTTGAAGATTTTTGAAAATGTTAGCAGCAGCAGGACCAAAGAGCATCTCAATCTAGGGAGGCATCTACAATTCTAGATTCAACATCCTCAGGAAGAGACAGAAGGTTAAGCCAAGAAAATCTAAGCAGTGGTAGCAACTGCTTTAAAGGAGGCATCAGCTGCACCACAGCTGTATTTAATACAATGCTTAGCTAAAAGAGTCTCAAAAATCAATATAAAAACAGAAGACGTTTTCGGAATCAGGCCATCAGATAAAAGTTTACAAAGGTCTCCTAACAAAGATAAGCAATACCAAGTCATGCGTGTTTGATAGTTCAAAGAATGGAAGGCAAGAGTAGATGAGGTATAAAACGTTCTTCTATAAAATGTCAATAGCACTACTATCCTTATCTCTAGTAAGGGCATTGACAGAAGGCAGGAATTTAGTACACTTATCAGATTCCAGGGAAATGACAGCAAGGTCAACAGAGGGTTTCTTATACAAAAATGTGTGGGAGTCTGGGACTTAACTGCGAAGCTTCTTAGGGGTCAGAAAGTTGGATTTCAGTGTTTAAAGAAGCAGTGGCAAACATATTTGGCAAAGCCTAAAGGACAGGAAGAATGGCAGATGTTTATGGAACTTCCATGAACTTAAATATTTTTTGTTTTTTTGCATGCCCGATACCTGCTTGATATCCCATTGAAAAATGTTGTATCATCTTAAACACTGTGTCCCCAAAGGAAAGTTCCTCTTAGGGAGAATCTGGGGACATACTGTCATCCTCTATCGGCTCCTATCCAACAGGTGAGTGAATCTGAGAGAAGTAAGCCAAGAAATCACGAAGAGAATCTGAATCTTCTTTACCTGAAAAAATCTCTATATCTGTTCAGAGGAGAGGAAGGAGGAGGATGGGCATAAGAGAATAACTCAGCTGGGGCTTAAGAGAGACTGAAACTTTAAACAGCCATTGAGAAAAATCAAAACACTGAGGATATCTGGCAGAAGGGAGAGGAGGAGACTGTATGCTTTGTCTTCTGATTCATCTTGGATGGAACAGAAACTTGCACAGAAGAAAGCGGTCCCAACATATTTCAATGAGGGAACTCTGGACTTCCTCTCTGACCAGAATCGGAGCAATGACATTAGGTCCTTCGGAAATAATCAGCATTGATTTCCCCTTGAGGCAGAGGCAGGCATCTAATCAGACAGGGTGACTGTACTAAGGGACAATGCCTTGGTGGTCTCTGAAGGAGGTTACAACACAGGCTGCAGGCAATGCATCACAATGGTCTTGGGACTCAAGAGGTACAGTGGATCAGTTCTGAAACAAAACAGCAGATGCATCTGATTTAATTTTCTTACACTTTTTCAGCCGATGAGGGAAATCTATGCAAGAAATATCAGATTCCTTTCTAACCTGTACAACCTCCTTTAGTGTTTGATTTTTCAAGATAAATCTTAAGGAAGGTAAAAGTACAGTTTTGTACCTACCATAAATGTAGATGTTAGAGTGCTAATACAGCTGCAGTCATAACAGATGGGTTCTCCTGCCGTCAGGCGGGTCCTCGGTCGGCTGAATTCCAAAGTCTAGGTCCGGCGTCAGTTGTCGTCGCTTCTTCCCTGACGTCAGTGCGACAGGGGTATAAAAGAACCAGCTGACGCCATTTTCTTCAGTTTTTCTTGCCCCAGATGTCAGGAGCCCCCAGAAGGAAGGCAATACATAAATTTGTGTAATAAAGCAATGGCATATAGTCAAAATACAGTAGTGCAAGCAAATACATCAAGAATGAATACCCCAATCAGGTTGCATGAGGAGGTGTTAGCCAATAGGCCTGTCCCAAGAGGGGAAGGAGGGAGGGAAACCTGGACTGCAGCTGTATTAGCACTCTAACATCTACATTTATGGTAGGTACAAAACTGTACTATGTTCATCGTGCATACAGCTGCAGTCATAACAGATGGGTAGAATCCCAAAGCTAAGAAAGGGGTGGTAGGCACTAGGTGGAACTAGGAGGAGCCAGAATGCCCTGCAAGACTGCAGTGGCAAAGCCCGCTCTAGATTTGGAGTATAATGGAAGGTGGTAGTGCTTGGAGAAGGTATGCACAGAACTCCAAGTGGCTGCTTCCAAAATATCTTTGGTAGGAACTCCTCTGAGAAAAGCTGCAGAGGTAGCCGTGGCCCTTGTGGAGTGAGATCTGATGCCTGTAGGTACAGTTTTGCCATGAAAAGAATAGCAAAAGCGTATGCAGTGGGCTATCCATTTTGAGATTGTCTATTTGGAAATTGGCTTTCCTTGAGCTCCTATAGCATAGGACACAAAGAGCTGTTCTGATTTCCTGAAAGGCTTTGTTCTGTCCAAATAATAACGCAGTTGTCTGTGGATGTCCAAGGAATGCAGTAATCTCTCCCCTTTGTTTTGAGGATTAGGATAAAAGGTAGGTAAGTGTATAGCCTGATTCAAAGCTACCCTGGATACCACTTTTAGGCATAAAGGACAGGTTGGTTCGTAAGGAAACTCTGTCCTGATGGAAGATGATAAATGGCTGCACAGCCATGAGAGCTTGTAGTTCCGATACCCTACGAGCTGAGGTAATAGCCAGAAGGAAAGCTGTTTTCCAGGACAAATATTGCAAATTTGATGAGGCAGCTGGCTCAAAAGGAGGCAAGGTCAGCTTTTCTAGAATGAAATTGAGATTCCAAGCAGGTACTGGTCGTTTCCTTGGGGGTTTGAGATTCTTAGCCCCTCTGAGGAACTGTCTTAAGAGGGGGTGAGAGAATAAGGGTGAATCAGTGTTGTATTCTGCAAAAATGGCTGAGGCATGGATTTTGATGGAGGAGAATGAAAGTCCACTGCTTAGCAGCTCAGCTAGATACTGTAATATTTGAGGTAAATTCAGTTTTCCAGGATCCTGGCCCTTTTTCTCATTCCAGACACAAAACCGTTTCCATTTTGCGGAGTAAGCTTTTCTAGTAGACGGCCTTCTGGCCTCCAAAATGACATCCTGCACCTCCTTGGAGAGTAGGGTCTGTTGTGATGCTAAGGAATCTTCCATGCGGCTAGATTGAGTGTTTTTAGCTGACTGTGAAGAGTTTTGAAGCTGTGCTGAGTCAGGAGAAGAGGCATTAGAGGCAGAGTCCATGGTGGGGAATGAGTCAGGCTCTTCAGGAGTGGGTACCAATGTTGTCTTGGCCAGTCTGGAGCAATGAGAATCATCTTTGGTCTGTCTGCTCTGGTTTTTAATAGAACTTTGGGCAGCAGAGGAAGAGGTGGGAAGGCATAAACTGTCATTGATGTCCAACTGAAAGAGAGAGCGTCCACTCTCCAGGCCTTTGGATGAAAAATCATTGAGCAGAATTTTGTCAATTGGTGATTTTTGTGGGAGGCAAAGAGATCCATGTCTGGCCTTCCCCATGCTTGAATTATCTCTGTAGAAACTTGAGGATGCAACTTCCATTCATGTGGATCTGTCATATTTCTGCCTGCATGTTTTCCTTGCCTGGCAAGTACTGTGCTTGTAGTTAGATTTGTAAGTCCAGGGCCATGTTCCAAAGTGACATGGCCAGTCTGCATAGGGGGTATGAATGGGTTCCTCCCTGTTATGTACCACATTACTGTGGTGTTGTCCATCCTTATCAATAGTTGACCTGGTTGCAGAAGGTCTTTGAAATCTATAATAGCATTTATTACTGCTAGCATTTCCTTTTGATTGATGTGAAGGTGCTTTTCTTTTTGGGACCATTTGCCCTGAATGCACCGATCTGTCATGTGCGCCCCCCAGGAGTAGTCCGAGGCGTCTGTTGTGATGACTTGATTTGCTTGAGGCTTGCTGATTGTGAGACCTGTGTTCGTTTGGCATGCTTGAGCCCACCACAGAAATTCCTTTTGAAGACATGGAATTAGTGGTATTATTGTTTCCAAACTGTGGCTGTGTTGAGACCATAGGTTTTTCAGGTACCACTGAAGTTTCCTCATATGCAGCTTTGCACATGGGATTAGTAAGATGCAAGATGCCAAGAATCCCAGAGCCTGCAGGATTTTCCTTGCAGTCAGCCTGGTGCAATTTGCTAGTGTTCTGAAGTATCGAGTTAGTTGCCCCTGCTTCTCTGGCGTGAGGTAGGCCATCTGGGTGTGTGTGTCCAAGATGCCTCCCAGGAAAATTATTTTCCGAGAGGGTATTAGCCTTGATTTCTTTTTGTTGACTGTGTATCCCAGAGAATTCAACAACATTATTACATAAGCCAGATGTTTCAGAAGAATGAGCTTGCTGTCCGCTTGGATCAGGCAGTCGTCCAAATAGGGGTAAATTTGTATCCCTTGAAGTCTGCAGTAGGCAATTACTGATGCCAGGCATTTCATGAATACTCTGGGCGCAGTAGATAAGCCAAAGGGCAATGCAGAGAATTTATAATGGGTTGAACCTGCAAGAAATCTGAGGTATCTTCTGCAATTTTGTCTGATTGGGACATGCAGGTATGCCTCCTTGAGGTCCAATGTTACCAGTCAAGACTCCTTGCCCAGGATGGGAAGAAGCTGCTGTAGAGTGAGCATCTTGAATTTTGGTACGAGTAGAAATGTGTTTAGGATGGATAGGTCCAAAATAGGTCTCCAATCTTTTCCCTTCCTTGGTACCAGGAATAGTCTGGAATAAAAACCTTGACCTTGTTCGTGCGTAGGTACCTCTTGAATAGCTTTCATGTCTATGAGATCTGAAATTTGTCTTTGTGCCTCTGCCCTTTGATTATGTGGCAGGTTTGGCATGCCTCTCATTTTTGGAAGGGTGTGAAAATGGAATCTGTAGCCTCTGTTTATAATGTCCAGGATCCATTTGTCTTTTGTGACAATATGCCAATTTTTTGAAAATAATGCCAGTTTTCAGCCTAAGGGTGCTGCCATTTGAGTCTTGCTTGGCATGCAAAGGGGAAAGTCATTGGACTTGCTTTCTGAATGGTTGCGAGTTATCCTCACCACCTCTTTGTGTAGGAGCTTGCCATTGTCTGCCTCTAAACGATCCTTGGGATTGCCCTCTGCCCCTCGGCCTGTATCTACCTCTTTGGGGTCTGTCCGTGGCTGGAAAGGACCAGTTTTGGAAGGCCAATTTCTACTGAAACGTGGGGTTGTACCTGTAGAAAATCTTTCACTGTTTGCATTGATTTAGCCTTTTCCTCCATTTTCCTTAATACCTCCTCAGCATTAGCACCAAATAATACATCCTTTTGTAGAGGGGCATCTAGTAATTTAGCTTTGACATGATCTGGTAAGGTTTGTTCCTTGAGCCAGGCATGTCTACGTATGACTGATCCTGTAACAGCAGCTCTACATGAGGCCTCTAGAGCATCAAAACCACATTGTAAGGTATGTTTACCCACTTGTTCTGCACTATGCATCAAATCCTGCAACTCCTTCAAGTCTGGTTGTTCAGGTTGTGACATTTTACTTCTCAATTGTGATAACAAAAACTGTTGGTACTTTAGCATATGGAACTGACAGTTTAATGCCCTCATGGTTAAGGTGGCCAAGGTATATACCTTCTTCCCCCACCTTTCTAAGGATCTGGAATCTCTCTCGGAAAGTAATGGATTTTTAGCAGTGGAGGCCTTAATTCCCTTGGGGCCCTGTGAGATAGTTTCTGGGTCAGCAGCATGGCTTTTGTATATAAATTGGTGTGAGTCAGGAACCCTGTAGTACCTGTCAGGCTTGACTGGGGCTGGAGGTAGAGAATCTGGGTTAAGGCAGGCCTCCGAGTACACATCATCTAGTATGTCCAAGACAGGAGGTATAGCCAGAGGCCTGTGCTGAGGTAGCAAGAGAAATTCCCTAAGCCTTTTCTTGGAATCTGAATAATCTTGGCCTTCCCAGTGGAAGTGTTCCCTTAAGGTATGCAAAGTTTCCCCAAATGAGTAATCCTCTGGGGGGGGGGGGGTTACAGAGGGAATGGACTCCTCTGCATCAGAGTCTTCAAAAGGGGAGTAAGAATGTTCCTGTTCATCAGAGTGCTCTGATATAATGGAGCCCTAATCAGAGGACAGGGATTCTTCCTCCACTCTGGGCCTTTTGCCCGGGGTGAGAACCCCTGATAAGAGTAATTAAATCCTCAGCCATTTTAAGCATCTGTTTTTTAGGCATGGGGCCTGGAGATGAGCCCTGTGTAGCTTGTCTCTTAGAATGCATGGCTGCTTTAGACTTAGTGAAAGCCTTGATGGAAAAAGAAGAGGAAGGTCTGAAGACACCTTGAGACCTGTCCACATTTTGAGATTCACCGCCAAGAGTGGCTTCGGTATCTGTAGTCGGGGTGTGGGCCGAGGAGCCTGCGACCTCGGGCACAGGAGATACCGCCAATGAAGTGTCGTCGGTAGTCAGGGGCTGCATAGGCACCTCACTGAGAACCGGACCACATGTAGTCGGCTTTGGCGTGGTGTCGGTAGAGGCCGCGGACCTCGTGTGTCGGCCCTTATCTTTGCGCTTTTTAGACAAAACTGGAGTCGGAGTATCAGACGACATAATATAGTTAAATTTTTTGCCAAAAAAATGCTGGGCGAACTCTGCCCGACGCTTAATGGTGCGTTTGTTGAATGTAGCACAAAAGCGACAGACCGAGACGTCGTGGTCTGGGCCTAAACAAGGAATACAGAGGGAATGTAAATCCTTATGCGGTATTTGCTTCCCACATGAAATACAATTATTAACTTTGTCTGACATCGGTCTGAGGCAAGAAAAGTTTCCCCAACGGGGTACTTAGCTTTCAATAAGACTTCGGTTGCAAAATTTTCGTAATTTCAGGAGCTGGCCGACCGGCACTTGCGAACTGCTTCTGCTTCTGGCACCGCGCGGCAAGAAAGACTGAAGAAAATGGCGTCGGCTGGTTCTTTTATACCCCAGTCGCACTGACGTCAGGGAAGAAGCGACGACAACCGACACCGGACCTAAACTTTGGAATTCGGCCGACCGAGGACCCGCCTGATGGCAGGAGAACCCATCTGTTATGACTGCAGCTGTATGCACGATGAACATCTACTCCTAACAGTCTTCGGAACAAGGACTGGCAAAAAATACAATTTATATAAATGTGATTGGCTCCTAGGCAACATAAGAATATGGTTGTCCATGCAAGATATTTGCCTCCCACAAATCACATTTTCCCTTCTTAGCTGACATGAAAAAAAGAAAGAGAAAAAAAAAAAAAAAAAAGAATGATTTTAGTCGAAAATTACTCATCTGCCTTAAGCCATGGAACAGGCAACAATCGTACGCCTGACAGACCAACAGAGAAACGCAGCTTCTAAGTTGGGGCTAGCAGTGAACATTTTGAGGTACTTTACCACCTACTTTTTTCCTATGTATCTTATAGCCTTGGTGTGCTTTGGTCAAACATTAGACATACGAGAAAGGAAGATGCCTAGTATTTGGTATCCTGGCCAGATGTAATGGCTATTTTTGACCGGATATTCCATTTGATAGTAATACTGCAACAGTGATCACAGGACGAATATCCTCAGATATATACTCTGCAGGCTCAGAGCATATAAAGAAATAGCATACCCACAGGGGGCATAAAGTAGCCTTCAGGAGCTGCAAGAATCTAGGCAGCTTGGAACCATTCCCAAACAATGCATACAGTAAGAGGCAGGTACAATAAGTTGAGAGAAGAAATGAGGCTCAAGCAAGTTAAGCCGGTGCTGCTGTACTCTGTATCTGAGACAGTGGGCTGGACAGCACATCTAAGTTTTGAGGAAAGAGTTGGAAAGATGCATCTGTTGGAGAATGGAATGAATGCCTGCACTACAGATGCTGCTATATATGGGAGGAGATGGAGACTAGTCATTCCAGTGTTTTCACCTGTAAAGTCAGTGCAAATTAAGGAAAATAAGAGATACAATGGAAGATATGACTTACACAGGACTGAAGTAGACCAACCTGACAGAAGGAGATTCTGAAAATGAAGGACATGTGAACATACAGCTAAAAGCCAAAAGTGGGCCCATAAAGTGCAGAAAGAGAAAAGTGCTCTGAAAGTGAAAAGACTGCTTAGGGAATTATGCCAGCCAACACAACAAAGGTATATATAAAAAGAGAGGGTGATGAGATTCAATGGTAATGGGGTATATACTGACAGCAAACCATAGCTGTCCCCTTGGTTGCTGTGAGGGACTATTTTCAACAGCTATGCTGTTCTCAGACCAAGTAATGATTTTATTGCATTTTTAGCAGTGTCAGTGGAAAGTACAGTTTTGTACCTACCATAAATGTAGATGTTCGAGGATTCCATTGCTGCAGTCCTGACTATTGGGTATAGTCCGCGTCCAGTCGGCCCGAATACCAGAGTATAAGGCTGACGTCGGTCAGGGCGCATTAGACTGACGTCAGTACGTCAGGGTACTAATGCGCATGACCGACGTCATATCCTCAGTCTTTTCTTGCCCCAGATGTCAGAAGACCCTAAAAAGACAAGTCCCAAAAAACCTGCACCAAAAACATGTACAATATATACAACAATATATACAAAAATATAAGCATGTAAACTCACCTACACAACCACCCCTAAATACAGAGGGGAAGGAGGGAGGGTAATTGGACTGCAGCAATGGAATCCTCGAACATCTACATTTATGGTAGGTACAAAACTGTACTATGTTCTTCGTCTTCCATTGCTGCAGTCCTGACTATTGGGTAGAATCCCAAAGCAGAGGTAAGGGAGGCTGGCAAATCATAAAGAAGTAGGAGCTGACAACATGCCTTGCAAAACAGCTGTGGCAAAACCAGCCCTAGACTTAGAGTAGATAGGAAGGTGATAATGCTTAGAGAAAGTATGCACTGAACTCCAAGTAGCTGCTTCCAAAATATCCTTAGTTGCCACCCCTTAGAAATGCTGTTGAAGTGGCAGTAGCCCTAGTGGAATGAGGCCTAATCCCAGCTGGAATCTCCTTGCCATGATGGGAATAACAAAATGCAATGCAAAAGCCAATCCACCTAGAAATAGTTTGTTTTGACACAGGCTTGCCCTGTGAACTCAAAGCAAAAGAAACAAACAATTGCTGAGACTGCCTAAAATCCTTAGTCCTGCTTAAATAATAACGCAATTGCCTGTGTACATCTAAAGTGTGCAAAATCTTTTCCCCTTTATTTTGAGGGTCTGCAAAAACGTAGGCAAATGAATAGTTTGGTTTAAAGCCACACTAGAAACCACCTTAGGCATAAAAGAAGGATTAGTGCGTAATGATACCCTATCCTTATGGAAAATCAAAAGGGCTCTACTGCCATAAGGGCCTGCAACTCAGACACCCTTCTTGCAGAAGTAATAGCCAACAGAAAAGCAGTCTTCCATGACAAGTATTTCAATTCAGCAGTAGCTGCAGGCTCAAAAGGTTGTAGAGTAAGTTTTTCCAACACAAAATTGAGATCCCAAGCAGGAGTAGGAGCTCTACGTGGGGTCTTATATTCTTTGCCCCTCTAAGAAACTGCTTGAACAAAGGATGCGAAAACAAAGGTGGGTCACAATCATAGTGAGCTGAAATTGCTGCAGCATGAATCTTAATGGAAGAGAAGGACAAACCTTTGTCCAATAATTCAGTAAGATATTGAAGAGCCACACTCAAATTAGGCTCAGAAATCTCCAAATTCTTTGCTGTACTCCAAAATAAAAATCTCTTCCATTTTTCTCGTACACTCTCCTTGTACTAGGTCTTCTAGCTTCCATAATCACATTTAAAACTTGTTGAGGAAGTTGAGACCTGCTGTGTTTCAACACAGAATATGCCAGGCTGTTAGATGAAGAGAGTGAAGCTTGACATTGAGCAGATGACCGTCCTTCTGAGATAACAGATGAGGAATCAGAGGTAAAGGCCATGGAGGCTTCTTTACCAGACTCCGTAGTAGTGGGTACCAGTGTTGCCGAGGCCAATCTGGAGCTATCAAAATCATCCTTGGCCTGTCTTGTCTGACCTTTAATAGTACCTTTGGAAGAAGAGGCAGAGGTGGAAAGGCATACACATGAAGGTTTTTCCAACTGAAAGACAGAGCATCCACTTTCCAAGCTGTGTGATGAAACCCCTTTGTGCAATACTTTGGCAGCTGGTGGTTTAGTGGAGAAGCGAACAGATCTATGTCTGGAGTTCCCCATGACACTGTCAGTTTCTGAAATACATGAAGATCCAGTTTCCACTCGTGGGGATCCATGATTTGTCTGCTTAACACATCTGCTAAGGAGTTCTGTGCTCCTGGCAGAAACCTTGCCTGAAGAGTTAGTTGCAGGCTTAGCGCAGTCTCCCATAAAATCATTGCTTGCCTGCATAGAGGATAAGAATGTGTTCCCCCTTGCTTGTTGATGTACCACATGACAGTTGTGTTGTCTGTTAGAATCAACACCTGCCCTGGAAGAAGTAACTCCTTGAAAGCCATTAATGCAAACTGGACTGCTAACATCTCTTTCATGTTGATATGTAGATGCTGTAGTCTGGCAGGCCACTTGTCTTGTATCCACTTTCCATTTAGATGAGCTCCCCAAGCAATGTCCGAGGCATCTGTCGTTAAGATCTGACTTGCCTCTGGCCGGGTCACAGAGAGTCCCTTGTTTAGGTGACATTCCTGAGCCCACCACAAGAATTCTTTTGAAGGCAAGGTATTATTTGAATGACAGTGTCCAAATCCTGGCAGTGCTGTGTCCATACATTTTGAGATACCATTGTAGCTTCCTCATATGCAGTTTGGCATTGGGAAGCACCAGAATACAAGATGCCATGAACCCTAATGCTTGAAGGACTGTCCTTGCAGTCAGCACGGACTGATGAGATAGTTGATGGAAGTAAAGTGACAGACTCTTTTGTTTGTCCGGGGTTAAAAGGCCATCTGGGCTGCTGTATCCAGTCTCACACCCAGAAAGCACATGTCTTGAGAGGGTACTAGACTGGACTTTATTTCGTTCACAGAATACCCTAGGCATCTTAGCACTGCTATAACATATTCCAGATGCTGTAGAAGGTCTTCCTTTTCTTGAGCCAGAATCAGGCAGTCGTCCAAGTAAGGATAGATTTGAATTCCTTGAAGCCTGAAGTAAGCTATCACTGGAGCCAGAACCTTTGTGAATACTCTGGGCAGTAGATAAGCCAAAGGGCAATGCAGAGAACTGATAATGAGAATTTCCAGCTCGAAACCGCAGATACTTCCTGCAACTTAGCCTTATAGGCACATGAAGGTAAGCTTCCTTGAGATCTAAAGTTACCATCCAGTGATCTTTGCCCAGCAGAGGTAAAAGCTGTTGTAACGTCAACATCTTGAACTTGGGAATGTCCAAAACGTGTTGAGGAGAGATAAATCCAAAATTGGTCTCCACGTGTTCCCCTTCTTTGGTACAAGGAACAGGCGAGAATAAAATCCTAGGCCCCTTTCTGATACAGGGACTGGTTGAATGGCCCCTATGTGAAGTAACTGAGAAACTTGCTTGTGAGCCTCTATTCTTTGTGGAGGAGGAACGTCTGGCATGCCTTTGAAAGGGGGCATTGTATGGAAATAAAATCTGTAACCGTGGTGAATGATATCCAACACCCATTTGTCTTGAGTAATTAAATCCCAATTTTCTTTGAAAAGAGACAGTCTTCCTCCCAAAGGAGCTGCCAAACGTGAATCTGCTGGCAGCTGAAAAGACAGGTCATTGGGTTTGTTTACGAAAGGACTGACCCCTGCCCTCACCAGAAGTCTGAGCAGGTGAACTCCCTGTTCTAGGCCTAAAAGAACCTTGAGCCCTGCCCCTACCCCTAGACTGGGAATCATAAGCAGGAAATGTCCACCCCTTAGCAGGCCAATTTCTACTAAACTTTGGTGGCTGCACCTGCAAAAAATCTTTAACAGTTTGCATAGACTTAGCTTTGTCCTCCATTTTCTTTAAAACTGCTTCCACAGGCGATCCAAACAACACATCAGACTGTAAAGGAGCATCCAAAATCCTTGTCTTAACATGCTCAGCTAAATTCTGATCCTTCAACCAAGCATGCCTGCGAAGAACAGAACTGGTAGCAGCCACCCTCGAGGAGGCCTGTACAGCATCAAAACCACATTGCAAAGAATGCTTACCCACTTGTTCAGACACGTGAACCAAATCCAGCAACTCTTTACACTCAATACCTTCCGCCAAAGCATCCACCTTAGATTTCAATTGTGAAAGGAGATAATTCTGATATTTAAGCATGTGAAACTGACAATTCAATGCTCTCATGGCTAGAGTGGAAGAAGTATACACTTTCTTTCCCCACCTATCCAAAGCCCTTGCCTCTTTATCAGTGGGAACAGGATTTTTAACCACAGAAGCCTTTACACCCTTAGGCCCTTGAGAAATAGTTTCTGGGTCGCCCTAGGACTCTTAAACAAATATTTATGAGCTTGGCACCCTATAATACCTATCAGGCTTAACAGGAGCAGGAGGCAAAGAGTCAGGGTTCAGGGAAGCCTCTGCAAAACATCTTCCACCACATTCAACACAGGAGGAATAGCTAAAGGCCTATGCTGGGGTAAAACAAGAATTCCCTAAGCCTTTTCCTGGAATCAGAGTAATCCTGGCCTTCCCATTTAAAGTGCTCCCTCATGGAATGCAGAGTCTCTGAAAATGAGAAATCCTCAGGCGGAGAAGCTGTAGGAGTGGAATCATCCACATCAGAATCAGAATAAGTAGGATACTCCTGCATATCTTCCACAGAAGATTCTGAAGCCTCTGAACACTGTTCAAAACTATCAAACTCGGTTCCACCCTAGGCCTCTTATCAGGCGGGGGCATAGAACCTCTAATCATAGTAATCAAATCTTCTGCCATTTTAAGCATATGTTTCTTAGGTACAGAACCCGAAATGCTAGGAGAAGCCCCACTGAAGCTGAACTAGGCCTACCTCTCAAAGAAGTTTTGGCAACAGAAGGAGAGGCTCTAACTACCTTGGGAAGAGAGGGAAGAACAGTCACCTGAGAAGCCCCTCAGCCTGGCCTACCTCCTGAGAAGGCACATCCTGTAATAGTATAGTTTCTGCCTGGGACTCCATGGAAACTCCTGGCAAAACCTCCGGCTCCACTGAGCCTTCTAAAGAACCGACGTCCGGGACTGCCGGTTCATCAACCCTAGGCTTCACTGTTTTATCCTTGCGCTTCTTGAGGAAGCAGGCCGGAGCATCCGGCGGCATTTTATAATTGCAACGCTTCCCAAACACTAACCTGGCACAGTCTAACCTCCTCTTAATAGTGCGTTTGTTAAACCTAGCACAAGAGCGGCAACCAACAACGTCGTGCTCAGGCCCTAAACAAGGTATACACAAGGTATGATAATCCCTATGAGGTATCTGTTTCCCACAAGAAATACAGTTATTCACTTTTTCTGACATCCGGTAAAATACTGAGGCAAGAAAAAACCAAAATGTTCCCCAACGGGGTACTTAGCCAACTCTGTTTCGGTCTGAAACTCTGGTTTCGGAAATATTTCAGAACGCCAACCTGCACTCGCAAAACTGCTTCTACATCGGACCATGCGGCAAAAAAGACTGAGGATATGACGTCGGTCATGCGCATTAGTACCCTGACGTACTGACGTCAGTCTAATGCGCCCTGACCGACGTCAGCCTTATACTCTGGTATTCGGGCCGACTGGACGCGGACTATACCCAATAGTCAGGACTGCAGCAATGGAAGACGAAGAACATCAGGTAGCAACACACATGCCTTTGATGCAGAAAATTGTGGGTTCTATTCCCACACAAGGCAGATGGATCACTGACATTGCAGAGCAATATAAAGAGTGATGCACTCCTGAATGCATTGTCATTCAGATGAGACATTAAACTGAGGTCCTGCCTGCCCAAGTTGGTGGTAGCATAGGTGGATGTAAAAGATTCCATAGTACTTATGGAAGAGAGTATGAGTTCTTTATTAAAATATACATAGTTATTCACATATTTACAATAATTACATTATACACTATCTACAATATACTTCTCATCACGTTTTTCTGTCACAGATGCAATATTCATTTTGTTTTCTGACCCCCCACTAACTTCCACAAACAAAAGCTAATTTTCTTTAATCAAAAATGGGACTTGGTTATGATGTTAAACATATTTTCCCTTTGATCTCAAATTATCCCTATAATACAAAACATTTTTTCTATCAATTTTCTGACATAATTCTTGTAACACCCAAACTCTATTATATCCATATTTATGCTGTTTACTTCTTTAAATCCATCTATCCAGTTCCAATCTAAAATCTTTTCAACTCTTGCATCCCAAAAACACATGCTCAGCAGTTTCAAATTCTCCACAATATAAACAAATCCCAACTTTTTTACTTTTATAAGGCATATTTGGCTTCACTGGTAATTTTTGCATCAGTCTCCATACAAACTTTGGCACTATCATTTCTTTACATCTTCATGTTCTTGTTTGTATTGCACTCATTATTTCTTTATGCATCCCTTTCCATAGATACATCTGAAAATACTTTTCCATAATATTATTGTACCATACATCCTTCCCTTTTCAGCTGCAGTGGTGGTGCTGCAGTAGCGTTGTCACCTCACAGTAAGACGTTTCCCCGTTTGATTCTCAGCTAGAGCGTCTTCTGTGTGGAGACATGCGTGAATGGGCATACCTTCGTTGAAGGTTGTGCGTCAGGGCCGGCAACTCGGCACATAAAAATCTACTGCCAATCATTAGCGGACTGGAGTTCCGCTGTGGCGACCCCTAACCGGGAAAATACGAAAGACACAACAACAACCTTCCTTCCCTTTTCAGTCACTTTAACATTCATTTTCCATGACATGATTTTATCTTGATAATTCCTTATTTCTTTGTTGCAACAAACCCTCCTTTTTGAGTTAAATTAAAACCATCCCATTTTACACTTAATATCTGTGTTAGAATACAAACATCATTCTTTTATACATTTCATTACTTTTTTAAATTCAAAGATGTGCTATATACAATCAGACTTATCTAACCTATTCCACCCCTCTCTTTTTGTACATATAAAATCCCCCTTTTAGCTGGGTTCAATTTGGAACCCCCAAATGAAGGAAAAATAATGTACACTTATTTTTCTAAAATCAAAGGCAAACTGAAAACCCCCAATAAATAAGCAATTTTAGCTAACAAAATAGAGTTAACTCAATTAAATACACTTTTTTTTTTAAAACAGACACTCGAAAAAACTTACAAAACAAACACGTATTTCACATTTCTTGTCATTTCTTTCCATGTTGTTTCTATAATATCTTGCTTTCAAAACCATATTCTAGTATTTTAATTTTTTCATATTAAATTTAATTCCTCCAATCACCTTTTCACATCACAGTCTGACTGTCTTTATCGAAAATCCTATAACTTTATAAAGTTTATTGCAAATATTTTATCACTCTACTCACATGACTCATCTAATAAGAAAATCATCTGCATGATAGCATAATCGGTATCTTTATCCCTTCACTTGAAGTATAACTCATCAATCCCACACTTCCACTCCTCTGTACAGATATCACGTTCATTACCAACACAAATATAGTACGCAAAAGGACAACATTGTCTAATACCTTTCTCAAGCTGTATATCTTCACTAAAGCTGTATATCTTCAATAAACCACCTGTATACAAATGCTTTAAACTACAGACTCTCTCTTTACTTATATTACAAACTTCAAATGTTCCCCATAATACTGAATGATTAACTGAATCAAAAGCCCTACTTAAATATCCTGACATTAATTTTGCATGTATATTTCTGCGTAGTGTATATCATCTATTTCCCTGATTATTAATAATAAATCCTGAGCCCTTTTTTCCTTTTATACTATATGCATATCCCTTTACAGTTTTACTACATTCTTTTTTCTAAAATTTTCATGAAAATTTTGTAACCCATATTATTTAATACTACTGGTCTCCAATTCTGTAATTTATGTTTATCACCTTTTTTCCATAAAAATCTAACTACACCCACTGCACAATTCTTTATACACGAATACTTTATCCAATCATTCTAATACACTTATTACCCACTCTTTTGAACCGCTGTCAAATTCTTATAAATCCTATGTTCAATACCACCTAGTCCTGTTGCCGAATCTAGATTCATTGCTTTCAAAACCTGCTCCAATTCTTTTATCATTATCTTTTTCTAAATCTTTATCATCTGTCAGACAATGGATAAATGTCCCATTTCTTACGCACCTATATCCTCTGTTTCTCACAATGTCTTCATATCTTCTTTTATCATTTCCAAGATTTTCTCTCGTGTATTATATACTTTACCCAATGAATTATTCAGTTCTCTCATAACACTATTATCTTTAACTATTTTACTTCAATATGATGCACATTTTTCCTTGCAAAAAACATCTTTGCTTATATAACATACTATATTTTCTTATTTAATTCATGCAGTTCTTGTTCCTTCATAATAAAGTTTTGATCATTCCTTCCCAATCAATAGCATCTTTACCTTCTATTTTATTGTTTCCGTATCTATTTTTCCCCCATTTCATACATTTTTATACTTCTGTTTAAAACTTAACCACCAGTCTGACCAAGTCATGATCTTGCCACATCACTTTTCTTCTTTACTTACATTATCCCTATTTCACCCAATTTATTCTTTTTAAACCCTTCCCTATTTTTATGTGCTCAAAATTTCCTTTTATTTCAATCCAAACTGCCCTATGATATGAAAACCCTATCAAAATGCCTTCTTCCACAATTAATAAACTTTCTGATACCAAAAATAGTTAATTTCAGTTCTCTTTTCTCCTCCTTTATAAGTCAATGTGCTTAGATTCCAAATTCTTAATTGCCCACATTTAATCACATGCTACCTTAATATCATAAGTTTTCTTTTTTTTTTCCAGTCTCAAGTTACAATTAAAACCTCCTGCTATGATAATTTCCATATTAATTGTAACATTGAATGCTCTTTCTAAGCATTTCTGCTCTCCTTTTTAGTCACAGTCACATAAGCATAAATAGCAATAATTCTAATTACTTGATCTCTCCATCTTACATCAATGACTGTAGTTCTACCAGTTACAACAAAGGTAACATCTAGCATGTTTGTGTATTTATATAAAAGATAATTCGTCTCCTTCCCAAAATACCAAACATTTTCCCCACCATTTTGTTTGATATATTTCTATTTGCCATAAAAATCTGACATCATCTGGATATCATCACATTCTTGTTTTTTTACACCATCCCAAAATTCTTATTCTTCTAATTTGTTTTTAAACTGTTAACATTAGGGCTAAAACTTTACAAGTAATATTTTCTTAATGCAATGTACAGTGGATATAAAAAGTGTACACACCCCTGTTAAAATGCCAGGTTTTGTGATATAAAAAATGAGACCAAAATAAATCATTTCAAAACTTTCACACCTTTAATGTGACCTATAACTTGTACAATTCAAATGAAAAACAAATCTGTTAGGGGAAAAAATATAAAAAAATAAAAAATGTACAAAAAGCTGGTTGCAACTAATACTTTGTTGAAATAACTTTTGATTTAAATTACAGCATTTAGTCTTCTCAGGTAGGAGTCCATCAGCATGAAGAATCTTGACTTGGCAGTATTTGTCAACTCTTCCTTGTAAAAGGGCTCCAAATCTGTCAGATTGCGAAGGCATCTCATGTGCACAGCCATCTTCAGGTCACCCAAAAGATTTTCTGTTGGATTTAGGTCTGGGCTCTGGCGGGGCCATTCCAAATCTTTAATTTTGTTCTGGTGAAGCCATTCTTTTGTTGATTTGGATGCATGTTTGGGGACATTGTTGTGTTGAAAGGTGAAATTCCTCTTCATCTTCAGCTTTCTAGCAGACGCCTGAAGGTTTTTGGCCAAACGTGACTGGTATTTGGAACTTTTCATAATTCTCTCCACCTTGACTAAAGCCCCAGTTCCAGCTGAAGAAAAGCAATCCCAAAGCATGAAAAGTACAGTTTTGTACCTACCATAAATGTAGATGTTCGAAGATCCACATTGCTGCAGTCCTTACTTATGGGTAGTCCGCTGTCCTCGGTCGGCCCGAATACCAAAGTATTAGGCTGACGTCGGTCATGGGCGCCTAGATCTGACATCAGAGCGTCAGGGTATAAAGGCGCATGACCGACGTCATATCCTCAGTCTTTTCTTGCCCCAGATGTCAGAAGGCCAAACCAGAAAGGCCACAGCCAAAAACAGAATACCTCCCAAAAACATGCCCAACAACAACCATCACCTAAAGCATAGCACCAAGTCAAAGTACAGAGGGGAAGGAGGGAGGGTAAATTGGACTGCAGCAATGTGGATCTTGAACATCTACATTTATGGTAGGTACAAAACTGTACTATGTTCTTCATCTCACATTGCTGCAGTCCTTACTTATGGGTAGAATCCCAAAGCAACGGGAAAGGGAGGATGGTAAAAATCATAAAGCATTAGGGGCGCTAAAATGCCCTGTAAAATTGCAGTGGCAAATCCAGCCCTAGACTTAGAATAAAGAGGAAGGTGGTAATGTTTAGAAAAGGTATGCACTGAACTCCAAGTAGCTGCCTCCAAAATGTCTTTTGTAGCTACCCCTTATAAAGGCCGTGAAGTAGCAGTAGCCCTAGTGGAATGAGGCCTGATTCCAGCAGGAATCTCCTTACCATGATGGGAATAACAGAAAGAAATACAAAACCCAATCCATTTAGAAATAGTTTGTTTTGAAACAGGTTTACCCTGTGAACCCAAAGCAAAAGAAACAAACAATTGCTGAGACTGTCTGAACTCCTTGGTTCTGCTCAAATAATAACGCAACTGCCTGTGAATATCCAAAGTATGTAAAATTTTCTCCCCTTTATTTTGGGGGTTTGCATAAAAAGTAGGCAAATGAATAGTTTGATTTAAGGCCACACTAGAAACCACTTTAGGCATAAAGGAAGGATTAGTACGCAAAGATACCCTATCCTTATGAAAAATCAGGAAAGGCTCCACTGCCATGAGGGCCTGTAATTCAGAAAAGTACAGTTTTGTACCTACCATAAATGTAGATGTTCGAAGATCCACATTGCTGCAGTCCTTACACTTGGGTAGTCCGCTGTCCTCGGTCGGCCCGAATATCAAAGTATAAGGCTGACATCGGTCAAGGCGCATTTGACTGACATCAGGACGTCAGGGTACAAATGCGCATGACCGACGTCATATCCTCAGTCTTTTCTTGCCCCAGATGTCAGAAGACCCTAAAAATAAAGGTCAAAACCAAAAGACAGCAAACAAACAACCAACCATCCTAGCACTAAAAATATGTATAATATATACAATATACACCCTATTGACAACCCAACCCACACAACCGCCTCTAACTACAGAGGGGAAGGAGGGAGGGTAAATTGGACTGCAGCAATGTGGATCTTCGAACATCTACATTTATGGTAGGTACAAAACTGTACTATGTTCTTCATCTCACATTGCTGCAGTCCTTACACTTGGGTAGAATCCCAAAACAGAGGTAAGGGAGGATGGCCAAATTATAAGGAAGCAGGAGCTGCCAAAATGCCCTGCAAAACAGCAGTGGCAAAATCAGCCCTGGATTTAGAGTAAAGTGGTAGGTGATAATGCCTAGAAAAAGTATGCACTGAACTCCAAGTAGCTGCCTCCAAAATATCCTTAGTTGCCACCCCTCAAAAAGCTGTCAGTGGCAGTAGCCCTAGTGGAATGAGGCCTAATCCCAGCTGGAACTTCCTTGCCATGATGGGAATAACAGAAAGCAATGCAAAACCCAATCCACTTAGAAATAGTTTGTTTTGACACAGGCTTGCCCTGAGAACTCAAAGCAAAAGAAACAAATAACTGCTGAGACTGCCTGAACCCTTTAGTTCTGTCCAAATAATATCGCAACTGCCTGTGTACATCTAAAGTGTGCAAAATCTTTTCCCCTTTATTTTGGGAATTTGCATAAAAAGTAGGCAAATGAATAGTTTGGTTTAAAGCCACACTAGAAACCACTTTAGGCATAAAGGAAGGATTAGTACGTAAAGATACCCTATCCTTATGGAAAATTAAGAAAGGCTCAACCGCCATAAGGGCCTGCAACTCAGAAACCCTTCTTGCAGAGGTAATAGCCAACAAAAAGCAGTCTTCCATGATAAAACTTAAATTCAGCAGTAGCTGCAGGCTCAACAGGTTGTAGAGTGAGTTTCTCCAACACTAAATTGAGATCCCAAGCAGGAGTAGGAGCTCTTAGGTGGGGTCTTATATTCTTTGCCCCTCTAAGAAATTGCTTGAACAAAGGATGAGAAAACAATGGTGGGTCACAATCATAGTGAGCCGAAATTGCTGCAGCATGAACCTTAATAGAAGAGAAGGACAAACCTTTGTCCAGTAACTCAGTAAGATATTGAAGAGCCACACTTAAATTAGGCTCAGAAACATCAAAATCCTTTGCTGCACTCCAAAATAAAAATCTCTTCCATTTATCTGCGTACACTTTCCTTGTACTAGGCCTTCTAGCTTCCACAGCAAGTTTTGAATGTTATTTTGGAAGTGGAGGCCCACTATGGTTCAAAACAGAATATGCCAGGCTGTTAGGTGCAGAGAGTGAAGCTTGATATTGAGCAAATGACTGTCCTCCTGAGACAACAGGTGTGGAATCGAAGGTAAAGGCCATGGAGGCTTCCGTACCAGGCTTCTCAGTAATGGGTACCAATGCTGTCGAGGCCAATCTGGAGCTATCAAAATCATCCGTGGCTTGTCTTGTCTGGCCTTTAGTAGTACCTTTGGGAGGAGAGGCAGAGGCGGAAAGGCATACACATGAAGATTGCTCCAATTGAAAGAAAGAGCATCCACTTTCCAAGCTGTGGGATGAAACCTTTTGTGCAAAACTTTGGCAGCTGGTGGTTTAGTGGAGAAGCGAACAGATCTATGTCTGGAGTTCCCCATGACACTGTCAATTTCTGAAATACATGAGGATCCAATTTCCACTCGTGGGGATCCATAATTTGTCTGCTCAACACATCTGCTAAGGAGTTCTGTGCTCCGGCAGAAACCTTGCCTGAAGATTTAGCTGTAAACTGAGAGCAGTCTCCCACAAAATCATTGCTTGCCTGCATAGAGGATAAGAATGTGTTCCGCCTTGCTTGTTGATGTACCACATGACAGTTGTGTTGTCTGTTAGAATCAACACCTGCCCTGGAAGAAGTAAATCCTTGAAAGCTATTAATGCAAACTGGACTGCTAATATCTCTTTCAAGTTGATATGTAGATGTTGTAGTCTGGCAGGCCACTTGTCTTGTATCCACTTTCCATTCAGATGAGCTCCCCAAGCTTTGTCTGAGGCATCTGTCGTTAGAATCTGACTCGCCTCTGGCGGGTTACAGAGAGTCCCTTGTTTAGGTGACATTCCTGAGCCCACCACAACAATTCCTTTTGAATGCAAGGTATTATTTGAATGACAGTGTCCAAATCCTGGCAGTGCTGTGTCCATACATTTTTGAGATACCATTGTAGCTTCCTCATATGCAGTTTGGCATTGGGAAGCACCAGAATACAAGATGCCATGAACCCCAAGGCTTGAAGGACTGTCCTTGCAGTCAGCCTGGACTGATGAGACAACTGATGAAAGTAAAGGGAAAGATTCTTTTGTTTGTCCGAGTCAAAAGGCCATCTGGGATGCTGTATTCAGTCTCACACCCAGAAAGCACATGTCCTGAGAGGGTACTAGACTGGACTTTATTTCGTTCACAGAATACCCCAGGCATCTTAGCACTGCTATCACATAATCCAAATGATGAAGAAGCTTGTCCCTTCCTTGAGCCAGAATCAGGCAATCGTCCAAATAAGGATAGATCTGTATTCCTTTTAACCTGAGGAAAGCTATCACTGGAGCCAGAACTTTCGTGAACACTCTGGGCGCAGTAGATAAGCCAAAGGGCAATGCAGAGAACTGATAATGAGAAGCCCCAGCTCAAAAACGCAGATACTTCCTGCAACTCAGTCTGATAGGAACATGAAGATAAGCCTCCTTGAGATCCAAAGTTACCATCCAATGATCTTTGCCCAGCAGAGGTAAAAGCTGCTGTAACGTCAACATTTTGAACTTGGGAATGTCCAGATAAGTGTTGAGGATAGATAAGTCCAAAATTGGTCTCCACATGTTCCCTTTCTTTGGTACTAGGAACAGGCGAGAATAAAATCCTAGGCCCACTTCTGGCATAGGGACCGGCTGAATGGCCCCTATTTGGAGTAACAGAGAAATTTGCTTGTGAGCCTCTATCCTTTGCTGAGGAGGAACGTCTGGCATGCCTATGAAAGGAGGCAAGGTATGGAAATAAAACCTGTAACCGTGGTGTATGATATCCAATACCCATCTGTCTTGGGTAATTAAACTCCAATTTTCTTTGAAAAGTGCCAACCTTCCTCCCAAAGGTGCTGCCAGATGAGAAGGCTCTGGCAGCTGAAAAGGTAGGTCATTGGGTCTGTTTACGAAAGGACTGACCCCTGCCCTCACCCGAAGACTGTGCAGGAGAACTCCCTGTTCTAGGCCTGAAAGAGCCCTGAGCTCTGCCCCTACCACGTCTAGACCTACCCCTAGACTGGGAATCATAAGAAGGATATGTCCACCCCTTAGTAGGCCAATTTCTACTAAACTTTGGAGGCTGAACCTGCAAAAAATCTTTAACAGTCTGCATAGACTTAGCCTTGTCTTCCATTTTCTTTAAAACTGCCTCAACAGGAGAACCAAACAACACATCAGATTGTAAAGGAGCATCTAAAATCCTTGTTTTAACATGATCAGATAAATTCTGATCCCTCAGCCAGGCGTGCCTGCGAAGAACTGACCCAGTGGCAGCCACCCTAGACGAGGCCTGTACAGCATCAAAACCACATTGCAAGGAATGCTTACCCACCTGTTCAGAAACATGTACTAAATCTTGTAACTCTTTACAATCAATACCTTCCGCCAGAGCATCAACCTTAGACTTCAATTGTGAAAGGAGATAGTTTTGGTATTTCAACATGTGAAACTGGCAATTCAAAGCCCTCATAGCTAGAGTGGAAGAAGTATAAACTTTCTTTCCCCATCTATCCAAAGCCCTGGCCTCTTTGTCTGTAGGAACATGATTCTTGACAACAGAAGCCTTAACACCTTTAGGCCCCTGACTAACAGTTTCTGGGTCTGCCCTAGGACTCTTAAAAAGATACTTATGAGCTTCAGGCACCCTGTAATATCTATCCGGTTTAACAGGAGCAGGAGGCAAAGAATCAGGATTAAGAGAAGCCTCTGCAAAAACATCTTCCACCACATCCAAAACAGGAGGTATAGCCAAAGGCATATGCTGGGGTAAAAACAAAAATTCCCTAAGCCTTTTCCTGGAATCAGAGAAGTCCTGACCTTCCCACTTAAAATGCTCCCTCATAGAATGAAGAGTTTCTGAAAAAGAAAAATCCTCAGGAGGAGAAGCAGAAGGAGTAGAATCATCCACATCAGAATCAGAATAAGGAGAATACTCCTGCAAGTCTTCAGCCGAAGACTCTGAAACATCCGAAGCCTGCTCAAAACTCCCTAGCTCAGGCTCCACCCTAGGTCTCTTATCGGGAGGGGGCAAAGAACCCCTAATCAAAGTAATCAAATCTTCTGCCATTTTAAGCATATGCTTCTTGGGCACAGTTCCTGAAGAACTAGGGGTGACACCAACTGAAGCTAAACCTGGCCTGCCTCTGGGAGAAGCCTTGGAAACAGAAGGAGAGGGCCTAACCACCCTAGGAAGGGAGGGAGTATAGTAACCTGAGAAGCCCCTTCAGCCTGACCTGCCTCCTGAGAGGCCACATCCTGCAATAACAAAGTCTCTCCCTGGGAACCCAAAGAAACCTCCGGTGGAACCACCGGCTCCACCGACACCTCTAAAGAACCGGCGTCCGGTACAGACGGTTCTTCTAGCCTAGGCTTAACTGCTTTGTCCTTGCGCTTCTTGAAGCGGGCCGGAGCATCCGGCGGCATTTTATAATTGCACCGCTTCCCAAAGACTAACCTGGCACAATCCAACCTTCTCTTTATAGTGCGTTTATTGAATCTAGCACAAGAGTGACACCAAACAACGTCGTGCTCAGGCCCTAAACAAGGAATACACAAAGTATGATAGTCTCTATGCGGTATCTGTTTCCCACAAGAAATGCAATTATTCACTTTTTCTGACATCCGGTAAACCACTGAGGCAAGAAAAAACTAAAATATTCCCCAACGGGGTACTTAGCCAACTTTGACTCGGTCTGAAACTCCGAAATCGAAAAATCTCAGAACGCCAACCGGCACTTGCAATGCTGCTTCTGCATCGGACCATGCGGCAAAAAAGACTGAGGATATGACGTCGGTCATGCGCATTTGTACCCCGACGTCCTGATGTCAGTCAAATGCGCCTTGACCGACGTCAGCCTTATACTTTGATATTCGGGCCGACCGAGGACAGCGGACTACCCAAGTGTAAGGACTGCAGCAATGTGAGATGAAGAACATCCCTTCTTGCAGAGGTAATGGCAAACAAAAAAGCAGTTTTCCATGATAAATACTTTAACTCGGCAGTAGCTGCAGGCTCAAAAGGTTGTAGAGTAAGTTTTTCCAACACAAAATTGAGATCCCAAGCAGGAGTAGGAGCTCTACGTGGGGGTCTTATATTCTTTGCCCCTCTAAGAAATTGCTTAAACCAAGGATGAGAGAATAAAGGAGGGTCACAATCATAGTGAGCAGAAATGGCTGCAGCATGGACCTTTATTGAGGAGAAAGACAAACCCTTGTCCAATAACTCAGTAAGATATTGAAGAGCAACACGTAAATCAGGTTTGGAGACATCAAAGTCCTTTCCTTTGCTCCAAATAAAAAATCTCCTCCATTTATCAGCGTAAACTTTCCTGGTACTAGGCCTTCTGGCCTTCAAAATAACATTCAAAACTTGTTGTGGAAGCTGAGACCCTCCAGAGTCTAAAACAGAATATGCCAGGCTGTTAGATGCAGAGACTGAATCTTGACATTGAGGAAGTGACTGTCCTCTTGTGACAAAAGGTGCGGAATCAAAGGCAGAGGCCATGGAGGTTCTTGTACTAAACTCCTCAGTAGTGGGTACCAGTGTTGTCGAGGCCAATCCGGTGCTATCAAAATCATGGTTGGCTTGTCTTGTCTGGCCTTCAAAAGTACCTTGGGAAGAAGAGGCAGAGGTGGAAAGGCATATACATGCAGATTGTTCCAACCGAAAGATAGAGCGTCCACCTTCCAAGCTGTGTGATGAAACATTTTTGTGCAAAACTTTGGCAACTGGTAATTTAGTGGAGAAGCGAACAGATCTATGTCTGGAGTTCCCCATAACACTGTCAACTGTTGAAATACATGAGGATCCAATTTCCACTCGTGAGGATCCACTATTTGTCTGCTCAATACATCTGCTAAGGAGTTCTGTGCTCCTGGTAGAAACCTTGCCTGAAGATTGAGGTGTAGATTGAGAGCAGTTTCCCACAGAATCATCGCTTGCCTGCAAAGAGGGTAAGAATGGGTTCCCCCCTGCTTGTTGATGTACCACATGACAGTAGTGTTGTCTGTTTGAATCAACACCTGCCCTGGATGACTACCCTGGACGAAGTAAATCTTTGAAAGCCATCAATGCAAACTGGACTGCTAACATTTCCTTCAAGTTGATATGCAAACGTTGGAGTTTGACAGGCCACGTGTTTTGCACCCATTTTCCATTGAGGTGTGCTCCCCAAGCCTTGTCCGAGGCATCTGTCGTTAGAATCTGACTCGCCTCTGGCCGGGTCACAGAGAGTCCCTTGTTTAGGTGACATTCCTGAGCCCACCACAAAAACTCCTTCTGAATGCAAGGTATTATCTGAATGACAGTGTCTAGATCTTGGCAGTGCTGTGTCCACACATTTTTGAGATACCATTGAAGCTTCCTCATATGCAATTTGGCATTGGGAAGCACCAGAATACAAGATGCCATGAACCCCAAGGCTTGAAGGACTGTCCTTGCAGTCAGCCTGGACCGTAGAGACATTTGCTGGAAATAAAGAGAAAGGCTTCTTTGTTTGTCCGGGGTCAAAAAAGCCATCTGGGAAGCTGTATTCAGTCTCACACCCAGAAAGCACATGTCCTGAGAGGGTACTAGACTGGACTTTGTTTCGTTCACAGAATACCCTAGGCATCTTAACACTGCCATCACATAGTGTAGATGATGAAGAAGTTCGTCCTTTTCTTGTGCAATAATCAGACAGTCGTCCAAATAAGGATAAATCTGTATTCCTCTTAGTCTGAAAAATGCTATCACTGGAGCCAGAACCTTTGTGAACACTCTGGGCAGTAGATAAGCCAAAGGGCAATGCAGAGAACTGATAATGTAAATTTCCAGCCCGAAAACACAGGTACCTCCTGCAACTGGGCCTGATAGGAACATGAAGGTAAGCCTCTTTGAGATCCAGAGTAACCATCCAGTGATCTTTTCCCAACAGAGGTAAAAGCTGTTGTAAAGTCAGCATCTTGAACTTTGGAATGTCCAGGTAAGTGTTGAGGATAGATAAATCCAAAATTGGTCTCCACGTGTTTCCTTTCTTTGGAACTAGAAACAGGCGAGAATAAAATCCTAGGCCCACTTCTGACAGAGGAACTGGCTGTATAGCTCCTATTTGAAGAAGTAAAGAAATTTGTCTGTGAGCCTCTATCCTTTGCCGAGGAGGGCGTCTGGCATGCCTTTGAAAGGAGGCATGGTATGGAAATAGAACTTGTAACCTCGGTTTATAATGTCCAATACCCATTTGTCCTGGGTGACTAAATGCCAATTTTGCTTGAAAAGAGCCAACTTTCCTCCCAAAGGAGCTGCCAGGCAAGAGGAATCTGGCAGCTGAAAATGCAGGTCATTGGGCCTGTTTACGAAAGGACTGGCCCCTGCCCTCACCAGCAGATTGAGCAGGCGAACTCCATTGTCTCGGCCTGAAGGTACTCTGAGCTCTGCCCCTACCACGCCTAGATCTACCCCTAGACTGAGAATCAGAAGAAGGGTACATCCACCCCTTAGTAGGCCAATTTCTACTAAACTTTGGAGGTTGTACCTGCAAAAAATCTTTAACAGTCTGCATAGACTTAGCCTTGTCTTCCATTTTCTTTAAGACTGACTCCACAGGAGGACCAAACAAAACTTCAGACTGCAAAGGGCATCCAGAATTCTAGACTTAACATGCTCAGACAAATTCTGATCCTTAAGCCAGGCGTGCCTACGAATAACTGAACCAGTGGCAGCCACCCTAGAAGAAGCCTGTAAAGCATCAAAACCACATTGCAAAGAGTGCTTACCCACCTGTTCAGAAACATGCACTAAATCCTGCAATTCTTTACACTCTATGCCCTCTGCCAAAGCATCCACTTTAGATCTTAGCTGAGAAAGGAGGAAATTCTGATACTTCAACATATGAAACTGGCAGTTCAAAGCTCTCATTGCTAAAGTAGAAGAGGTATACACCTTCTTACTCCATCTATCCAAAGCTCTAGCTTCCTTATCCAGAGGAACCGGATTCTTAACAACAGAGGCTCTAACACCCTTAGGCCCCTGACTAATAGTTTCTGGGTCTGCCCTAGGACTCTTATACAGATATTTATGAGCCTCAGGCACCCTGTAATACCTGTCCGGTTTAACTAGGGCAGGAGGCACAGAATCTGGATTAAGGGAAGCTTCAGAGAAAACATCTGAAACAACATCCAAAACTGGAGGTATAGCTAAGGGTCTATGCTGTGGTAAAAACAAGAACTCCCTAAGCCTCTTCCGGGAATCAGAGTAATCCTGTCCCTCCCACTTAAAATGCTCCCTCATGGAATGCAGAGTTTCTGAAAATGAAAAATCCTCTGGAGGAGAAGCAGAAGGAGTGGAATCCTCTGCATCAGAATCAGAATAAGGAGGGAAATCTTGAATGTCCTCAGTAGAAGACTCTGAATCATCTGAGGCCTGCTCCAAACTTTCCAACTCTGGCTCCATCCTGGGCCTCTTATCAGGAGGGGGCATAGAACCTCTAATTAAAGTAATCAAATCCTCTGCCATTTTAAGCATGTGCTTTTTAGGCACAGACCCTGAAGAACCAGAACTGACACCAGAGGAAGGCAAAACAGACCTGCCCTTAGAAGGAGCCTTAGAAACAGTAGCAGAAGGCCTAACCACCTTAGGCATAGAAGGGGGAATAATAACCTGAGAGGCCCCTTCAGCCTGACCTGCCTCCTGAGAGGCCACATCTTGTAAAATCAAAGTTTCCCCCTGGGACTCAACAGAAACTTCAGCCGGATCCACCTGTTCAGCTGTAGCTTCTAAAGGTCCGGCGTCCGAAACGGACGAATCATCCTGCCTAGGCTTTAAAGATTTGTCTTTGCGCTTCTTAGTAGAAGCAGGCGTCGGAACATCCGACGGCATATTATAATTACACCTCTTGCCAAAGACTAACTTAGCGCAATCCAACCTCCGTTTTATAGTGCGCTTATTAAACCTAGCACAAAACCGACACCCGACTACGTCGTGCTCCGGTCCCAAACAAGGAATACAAAAGCGAGTGGTAATCCCTATGCGGTATCTGTTTCCCACAAGAAATACAATTATTCACTTTTTCTGACATTCCGGTAAGTAACTGAGGCAAGAAAAAACAAAAATATTCCCCAACGGGGTACTTAGCCCAACTTGGTATCGGTCTGAAACTCCGAAAACGAAAAATTTCAGAACGCCGAACGGCACTTGCAACGCTGCTTCTGCATCGGACCATGCGGCAAAAAAGACTGAGGATATGACGTCGGTCATGCGCCTTTATACCCTGACGCCCTGATGTCAGATCTAGGCGCCCATGACCGACGTCAGCCTAATACTTTGGTATTCGGGCCGACCGAGGACAGCGGACTACCCACAAGTAAGGACTGCAGCAATGTGAGATGAAGAACATCTGCCGCCACCATGCTTCACCGTGGGAATGGTGTTCTTTTGGTGACGCAAATTATTGTTTTTGCACCAAACATACCTTTTGGAATTGTGGCCATAAAAGTTAAACCTTGGTCTCATCAGACCATAACATATTTTCCCACATGCTTTTGGAAGACTATGCATTGTTTTGCAAATTTTAGCTGGACCTGGATGTTCTTCTGTGTAAGAAAAGGCTTCCGTCTTGCAACCCTACCCCCATAGTCCAGACATATGGAAAATATGGGAGATTGTTGTCACATGTAGTACACAACCAGTACTTGCCAGAAATTCCTGCAGCTCCTTCAGTGATGTTGTAGGTCTCTTGGCAGCCTCCCTGACCAGTTTTCGTCTTGTCTTTTCATCAATTTTGGAGGGACGTCTAGTTCTTTGCAATGTCACCGTTTCCCATATTTTCTCCACTTTTTGATGACCGTCTTTCACTGTGTTCCATGGTATATCCAGTGGTGTGGACATTTTTTTGTATCCTTCTCCTGATACCTTTCAACAAGGAGATCCCTTTGATGCTTTGTAAGCTTTCTGCGAACCATAGCCTTTGCTGTAGCAGGCAACTGAGTAAATGTCAGGAAAATCTTACTAGTTACAGCTGAACTTTACTTGGGGTTAATCAGTCTCAATTAATGGCAGGTGTGTACCCAAGAAGACTGAATGTTGTAATTAAATCAAAAGGTGCTTCAAGAAAGTATTAGTTTATGGGTGTGCACACTTGTACAACCAGCTTATCGTAAGTTTTTTATTTTTTATATTTTCCCCTAACAGATTTGTTTTTCAACTGAATTGTATAGGTTACGGGTCAAATTAAAGGTGGGAAAAGTTTTGAAATGATTTATTGTGGTCTCATTTTTTTTATCACACAAAAACCTGGCATTTTAACAGGGGTGTGTACACTTTTTATATCCACTGTATATATTCCTTTCCCCTTTTTTAATCCTATAGTCTTCATTTTCCTCTCCTCTCCCTTACCCTTTTACTAACAATTTCTTTTAAGCATATTCCACTTAACAGTCACTATCACTTCAGTATTTTCTGTATTTAAATCTTCCTCTGTTTTAGCTTTTTGCATTTGTTCTCTATCCACAACATTTACCTTTGTGTTTCTACTGTAGCTAACTCATTTTCTATAACTTTACCCTTTTTGCCTTGCTCTGTTACTTCCTCAGTCATTTCTAATTCTACCTCATTTCTTTTTCACATCCCCCTAAGTGTCCCACTTTTATAAAATTTTGGTTCACAATTCCTTGCACCATGTCTTATTTCCCCACATGCAAAGCATCTTCTTCTCAAACAATTAAATGGTCAGCTTTTCCACACAAAACTCAAGTATTTGATTGTCCCAAATATCTAATCATGCCTCTGTCACCTTTAACATTAATAGTACTTTGAATATCCACAATACTGTCAATTCAAATTTCAAAATCAGATTGCAATCCCAAGCCCCAGTCCATGAACCCCTATCATACACTTTTGATAACTATAATAAATGATTTTAGGGTCTCTTTTTCAACTTCAGTCCTAAACTGAATGTCAATTTTCTTCTTAGCTTTCCCATAAAAGGGCTTAAGTGTATACAGGCTCCACAATGACATTTTTTTTCTCGTATTCCTCTAGGAATTTTCCCATTATCTGACCAGTCTCAAAAATAACGTCACAAAAAGTCTCTTTATTAATATGAATAAATGCCCTTACCTCATTTGGTTTAATTCCCAACATAATTACTTCATCCCATACCTTATATCTGTCCAGCTCTAAATCCTCTTTCTTCTCAATCCATACTTTAAAAAGTCTTTCTTTAATTTTATTTTTTCTTCTTTCTAACTTTCCATTCCTGCTTTAACCATTTCTCTAGATGATTTTTCTAGACCTGGGTACTTTCCATCTCCTGTACTTCTTCCATCTGGATCCGTCCCATCAGTTCTCCCATGATGCATCCTTGCCATTTTCCAGTTTACTCTCATTCACCATTCCATCAATAAATCATCCCGCACACTTCCCAAGTGGAGGGTTGTAGCAACAAAAGCGTTTCATTGGAACAAATTTTTAGAATCCGTATTAGCTGCTTCCATCATCTTAGCCTGCCCTTGAAAAGGCTCAACTACATTTTCCATTGTCTGTCACACAATCATCTCCTCTGGACATCTCCTTAACCTTACATTCCTTCTCCGTGCTATCCAAATAACAGCACCAGAAACACAAAAATCATCAGTGTCGTCTTCTCTGACCTTCATGCTCGCTTAACCAATTTCCTGCTTCTCCAAGCCACCTAGGCACTCTGACCAGAAGACAGGAAGTATCACTGCAAACATGTCCCTGCACGTGAAGAGAGTAGGGGAAGCTCCCCAATGACCTATACAAATTTCACCTAGCAGTATGAATACCATCTAGGTCTCCCTTGAAAAAGAGCCACTAGTTTAATGTGATTAACCCAGTCAAAGGATATATATAAAAAATAAATTTATAAATAGGATCCAATTGGATGGGAAACCGAAACTTCATCCCTGGTTTGACATCAATGACTGTAAGGGGACACAGGTAACCTGTAAATGGTTCATCTACCAGGCCCATGCTTACACTTATCAAGGGTATCAGAACTTGTCAGAGATTCGGGATGCTAGCTAAGCTTAAAAAGGCCATTCTGGTCGTTAGCCTTGTAAACACATATGAACCTATGAAGAGCCATCCTTGGTGGGTAGTATGTCATGCAGCCCACAGGGCGTAAGATGGTCTAACTTACTAGTCCTTTTGAGTTGGCCTGCTGTAAATACACAACCAACACACTGATGACTTATCAGGGCGTAAGAACCATGATTTAATCAGTGCCCTCCTCAAAAAAAGCATAGCCATCCAGTAAAAAACTGTAGTTTGCTGCTCAAGCATGTTAATTGAAAGGTACTACATCCAATGTTTAGCACTGAGCTACTGCTTGTGAATGTAAACCAGTAGGTAAAACTTCTAGGCATCAAAAATACGTGTCTACCAAAATTGTGGTTACTTCCTCTAGCTTTGCATCGGGTATACTTACTGGTCGACATATTTCGAGCACTGTTTCTTACTCTCTGCCTCCCTCCTTTTTTAACCTCTGGCAGTAAATCACACAACTTACACACCAATGCAACTGATATGTTCAACCAAGTTGAACGACAAAGCCTAGACCAAGGGGCAGTCAGAAAAGAATGAATGATGCCAGTAATAATGGAAAGGAGATTCCAAACATCTGATGGCAGGCATTATGACACACATACCAAATGCAGCCATACTACCCACATACTTAACTATTCATTTAGTGATATCATTTAATGATAAGCAGGTATACTGTTCTAAGGACCCCTTTCAGCCACAAACCAGGACAAAAGATAGTATATTGTCATATTTACTGCCTTAAGTATTGTACTATTCATAGTAATTAAGAGCCTGTAGCTTCCAACACATGACTTACAATTAGAACATTTATAGTATATCAATTAATTTGTTGACAAAATATATTCCTCATCTATGCAGATAGCAGAGTACTATAGCTTCAGATAGCAACTTATAGTAGCTCAAGTTAAGTATACAAATGACAGTTATATGGCTACCCTAACACAAGATCTGTAAGAAGCATGTCTTGCCTACAATGACAGTCAGGTACACAGGCCACAGACATTATGACCCCTCTGCACTTGGAACTTCATTCAACTTGGTGCCTCCCGCAGTTTTCCCAAGGCTCCTTGGCCCATATCTCTCTAGTTCTACCTGGAGCATTTCTTGCAACCAAAGGATAAAAACTGCAGGTAACTCTAATAGACAGAGGAGTTATTAACATGCAATCTGCTCTAGCCACTGTTGCATACTAAGATGGGACAGCAGAAAAATGACTGCATCCCTAGATCTTGAGGGAGGGATGGAAAGGTAGGGCTGCATTAACAAAGATGGACACACTTCTTAGAGATTGAACATTTTGAGTACACAAGTTCTGCATCTGGTAAGCAGTGGTATGTTTCTGGTAAGCAGTGGTATGTTTCTGGAAGTGACATTTTAAATAAAAGTTAATAGCATTTTGAAGTATATGAAATATTTGCTGTTTTATTTTAACTTCTATGGATAGAAAATTCAGTAAAACTTTTACTGGATTTTTGTATCCATAGAAGTTAAAATGAAGACCATCTCTGGTAGAGTTTTTAGTTGAATCTAGAAACAAAAGATTAAAAACAAAACATTATAAACAAAAGATGATGTCAAAAAGGGAACAATTAATAGGTTATATATATTGCATGATAAACTACAAGAATCAATCACAGAAGGTTAGAAAAAATTGGAATAAGAGACATGAAATGTAGTTTACAGAGGAACAACTGTAGTACATTTGCACAGCCTCCAAGTATGTAACAAAAGTCCAGATGGTTTAAGATTTTTGCATGAAACTAATTCATAGGTATACTCGTATCCCAAGCAGATTTTAGAATTTTTTTTCTTAGGTAGATAGCAAATGCTGGAAGTGTTGTAGGAAAGAGAGAGAAAGATACTCAAGTGGGAATATGTTTTTTTGTGAATATAACGAGTTGGCAGATTTTAAAAGTTCCCTATCGGGTACTTTGTCAGAAATGATTGGGGAGTAAATGGTTGTAACCAATGAAATGATTCATTTGAGCTGTGATATAGGATCTTAATTGCCTAGACATAGAAAGTTCTTACCATGTTTAATGTTACTGGCTGCATTACAGGCAATTCCTGGAAAATGGAAATATAAAATCAAACCAGCTCTCATTAAAGTACTGAGGTGGGATCTTTATGAAAAGAAAGTAGCACATTATACAGAAATATATGGAACCTGTGTGAATACCTGGAGAATAATACCTGGGATTCAAAAACAGCTACTGCAAGAGGCAAGCTCTAAAACGAGCAGCCAGTCACTCACAGGCACCCTTTCTGATTCAGATACAGGCCTACCATAGCAATTTTACATGCTCAGTAGAATCAGTGTTGTGCCCTGTATCCATAACCATGCTAAATGAGGCTTTTTGGGATACCAGGACATGCTAATTAACTATGTACTGTACTCTGAAAATACCCATGTGAAAGGACTTGCATAGATGGGAGATTTAGAAAATCTGTGTAAATCAGCATGTCCAGCTGTGATAATTAACATTGTCAAAATGCAACATTCACCCATTATTTTCAGTGAGAGAGACTACACTGTCTTTTTTGCTATACTTTTTACTATTTTTTAAATGAAGTCTTTAATATGAAGTTTTAACACGCATAATTGAATAATTGATGTTCTTAATTAATGTTTTAATTGATTACTGAGTATATAAAAGTAGGTGTATGAAAGGATTTTATTTGAGTTTGATGAAGCGGTCTAGAGGATCATGAAAGTGCTTACTTTTTGTCTCTACAATAAAAGTGGATTTATATCAGCCGTGGTGACTGGCTCAGCCTGTTTTTCTTTATATCTGATTGTTTTGTGTGAGACATTTCTTTATCAGGTAGCTGGTGATATTTTCTTTGCTATCCCATCCAACTGTCCAGGTTACCCTTAAATAGGGTAATTGAGGAGCTCTGTTTTACATGAATTGGGAGTTTGTTCCAGAGGAGTGGCAGCCTCTGGGAGACATGTCCATCTTTCCAGCATGTCCTGTTAACATCGCAGTCTAGGTTAAGATCCCTAGAGTTTGAGTGAGTGAGTGTGGCTGGGTGGTAGTGGTAGCGAACAGTGTGTGTGTACAGGTGACTGGTGTCTGTGTGTGTTCAAGTGAGGTAGCTTGTGTCATGTTGACAATGCATAGGAGGATGTGTTTGTGGGGATGTGAAGGGATGGGTTCCTGCACCAATGCAATGCATGGGCTACTGGTGGTAATTGTTTAAAGTATGTTTAGCACTGCTGGCAATTATGCATGCTTCAGCTATATGCAAATTAGCTGATAATGAGCTCTTCCTAACCAAGGCTAAACACGTCTCCAAATCGCATTTTATGCAGCCACGTAAACCAACCCATGCAGAAGTAGCAGTTTACTCAAACTGAAGGGATTCTTTCTGAATCCCAGGAAATGTTCAGGGCAAGGAGTAGAGATGTTTAAGGGAAAGGCATGAATTGAGCAATTTATTTAATGTTGGCATGAATGAAAACTTGTTAAAAATAAAATATGCATGCATACTGCATATATATGTATACTGGAGAATGTTATTGCGCTTTTTTCAACACCTTTCAAGACATGCATTAAAAAAAAAATCAACATTTTCCCCATTTACATACATTATAGATCAAATGTTTCTTTTGTAAACTCTCATCAGTCCAACATTACATAAACAGCTCAATTTCTGCCATCCCCAACACCACAATCCTCCTCCTCATGAGCATCATTCTGTGTGTACTGTTCCACAATTTCCATTTTATTTTTATGTAATTTGATCTTCCCTTCCTAAAGATACTTCTTCCAGTTCTCTCTCTTCAATAATTTTCAGTAATTTAAAATGCAGTTGGTTTAGACTTTTGTTTCCATTTTCTAGTAATTGCTTTTTTGGCAGCTAGCAGAATTAAACTTAACAGGGCCTCACTATGTCAAGGTAACTCAGATCCTGAGTCCCATCTCAAAAGAATCATTTCCTTAATTACAGCCATTCGTCCAGTTAGTTATTTCTGACAGTACTCCACAGGGAATTTTTTTTAAATATGCCAGATTGCTACACACCCAAAACATGTTCTCAGTTACCTCTTTCTTCACCACCACACCTCCCACATTTGCCATCTACCAGAAGAACAATACTTTTGAAGTCCATTTGGGATATACAAATACTTATGCAAACAATTCAAAACTAAAATTCAAAACCTTTTGGACTTTGTTGTGTACTTGGGAGCCATATGCACATCCTCCCCATTGTTCCCTTGTATATTGCTTTTCCAGTCTCTCCTCCCAATCTTTTCTAACCTCCTCCAACTGATTCTTACAGTTATTGTGCAATATTTTATACGTCTTACTAAATTATCCACTTTGTAATCGCAGCTTCTGTTCCAGATTTCAGCTAAATTCTACTAAAGTGGGTCTTTCACTTAAGATTCATCCATATCTTTCTGTTTACCTACACTCTTGATATCAATCCCTGGTAGTGAAGACGGTCTCCAGCCTGCAGTCCAAATGTCTTCTTGCCCTCATTTCACTCTATTAACTTTCTCTCTCTAGTTAAGTTCTCCCAGTACATTGGTTCCTTCGTTGCTATTTTTCTCCAATAAAATTTCAGTCTTTCTTGCCTATTTTCTGTACCCTTACTTGCTGGCATCCATACTGGCAAAATCTCCTTTCTCCATACTCTTGTTGGCTTGGTTCTTCGTATACTTTCTGCTACTTTATTAATATAATATTCTGTACGGTTGTTATTCTCCTTAAGGATCTGCATCTAAAATCCCACTTTATCACTATTTTGAAACCCCCCTCCCCACTTTACCATTATCCCTTTTCACTTTGAATGACAGCCTTCGACAGCCTTCTATTTCTGTTATGTATACAAGCCTTAATTGTGTAGGTCTAAAATATCCCTTCAAATCCGTCAATCTTAAACCACTTTTGCTACAGTGGAAGGATCAACTTATCCCAATTAATTCTTTACCTCTTCCCCTCCTAGATAAATTCCTTTAACTCTAACATTGTCCACAACTTCTCTTCTGGTTGATAAAAATATGCCTGAACCATATATAAAATTAAAGGGACTAAACACTTGTACTACCTTTATCCTACAACCCATTTCTGTAAAAGAAAACCTTCCAGTTTCTCAGTTTTTGTATCATCTTTTTGTTTAGTCTCTTCCCACATATCCTTAGCTTTCGTATCAGAAGCAGTTTTAATCCATACTCAATACTTCATCTTTTTTGTGCCCTATAAATATATGTACTGCTAAACTAATTCATGTGTGGTTAAATGTTATAGCATAAATCATCTCCATTAACTTTATACACAGAGATGTCCTTTTCTGGATTTATAATCAGGTACAAAATATTATTTCCAGATAAAGCTAACTTTTCTCGATTATCATACCAATTATATCCCTTTAAGAGTTCTTTATTTTCCTTCTCAATGACTAAATATACAGCAATTAACAAATATGAAAGAGGACACTCCTGCCTGGTTCCTCTGTTCAAACAGCGTATCAGCGAGGAACTCTCCTACTTTAACGCTTGCCTCCAATCCTTCACATATCCATCTAATTAACCTTATTATTGCATCAGAAAATGCAAATACTTTCATTGCCCTCCCACCTTAGTTCGTTGAATGCTATTTCTGCATCAAGACCCAACAATAGCAGCAGTATTTTATTTCATTATGTTTCCCTCTGGATCATTATTCTATTAAATGAGGTCAACTGCTTGCCTTCCCTCCACTAAACCACACTGATCCATATCTATCAACTTTGGGAATACAATTGCCATTCTTTTGGTTAGTATTGACAAACATTTTATAAATCATGGTTTAAAACTGAAATGAGTCAATATGAAACTAGGTCTGATGGGTCTTCACAGCCTAGGTAATAAAGCCTATATATTTATGCTCTATATAATTATGCTGTTACTGGTGGATAGAATCACATTAGAGAACCACGACAGAGTGCTGCTTGCTATATTTTTATCTGTGACTGCAAAACTGTCTGAGGTTTCTTCTAACAGATGTTCTTAAAATTGGCTCAGTATCTGCATATACTAGTCGTTGGTTCAAGACATTTTCCTGCATGCGGTAGCTATTTGCTCAGTTTGCTTTTTGGAGTCTTTATAATATATATTTACCATCTCAAAAGTGCTTACTCCTCTCTGTACTCTTCTTTTCTAGACCCAACACCACTCAAGTATTCAACTGCGGTACCACCTTTATCATTCTTATAAGAAAAGTGCAGTCCGGGTCTGAACTGTCTGCAAACAGCTAAAGTTAACTGAGTATGTGTTTACCTGTTTGAGCCAATATTAATTTTCCCCTGGAGAGCATTCTGCTTTGGCTTGTAAGCAGCCCCCCCACCCCACCCCACCCACACACACTAATCTTCCACTTTCTCTCTTATTCCCTTCTGTTGGCAAATAGTATCCATAACAGATCAATACTGTGTGTTTGTTAATTTAAACTGAGACCACAGTAGCCTACTGATACAAGGTTATCCTGTTTTTCCACCTGAGAAATGGTTAAGAAATGGCTTACAGTTTCAGAGCAGTCCTTGGTCAATTGTGATTGTTTCTTAAACACAAACTTGTCTTTGCTTTGGCTCATTAGCAGCAGTACAAAGAACTGCCTGCTCACACCCTTGTTCTCCTCTCCCCCTTCCCTGTTTATTACCTTAAGACAATCCCAAAGTTAATAAATATTAGCTGTGGCAGGCACCATTTTTAAAACTACAACCACCCTTGTCAATATCATATCTGCATTTATCAGTTAACTCTGTTAACTGATTGTTTCTAACCCCCTCATAAGAGCAACTAACAGGGTCTCTACCCGCTTCGCTCCCCACCCTGCCCCCTATTCCCTCCCACCCCCAGTAGTCCCACCTTTATTACACTTACAAACCTCTCCCATTTTTCCAATAGCCAACCACAGCGCTAACCCAACACTACCTCCTCCATCTTCCCACTACTGTCACACCTCAACTGACATGTACAAGCATACCTTACCTATGCTCACTGCATGCACTCTCCTTGCATATCTTACATCTTACCAAATCTCCATCATTCTCCCACAAACCTCTCCCATTTTTCCAATAGCCAACCACAGCGCTAACCCAACACTACCTCCTCCATCTTCCCACTACTATCACACCTCAACTGACATGTACAAGCATACCTTACCTATGCTCACTGCATGCACTCTCCTTGCATATCTTACATCTTACCAAAGCTCCATCATTCTCCCACTCGACCACTACCACTGTACTACTACTCACACCACCACTCATGTCTCACCCTCACTCAGCTCCCCTCCCACCAACTCAAGAACCATCCCTATGCACCCCCACATATTCTACCAACTATATTACTCAAACATAAAGCATCCCTACAAGTTAACAAAACCCTCCCACCATACCTATTACCCACAGAGCACAATCATAAAGTTTCCCTTATAAACAAACACATTCAAAAACTGAGAAAACTAATAACCTCATGCATATCAAAACTAGCCCTAAGTGGAGACATCCACCCCAACCCTGGCCCTACCATCTCCAACCCCAATCCTCATAAACAGACTAGAAACCATAACTTCTCCCATATTACAGCCAATAGAAAGCCAAGTGACTTCCTTCTACTAAGCCTAAATATTAGAAGTATATCCAACAAAGTCCATGAACTCCATGCCACCATACTCTTGTACTCCTCAGATATAGTCATCCTGACAGAAACCTGGCTAAAACCTCACATTACCAGTGAGCAAATACTCCCTACAGGTTACGGCATACTAAGAGTAGACTGGCTAAACAAGAAAGGAGGCGGTGTAGCTATAATATTTAAACAGCATCTAAACATCCAGATCTTAAAATCATCAGCTCCACAAATAGGCAATGAAGAAATAAAATATACCAACCTCAAAATAAACCAAAACAAAACCATCAACATAATTGGATGCTACTTCCCACCTGACCAAAACATCCCTCCGCTAGAAAACCTCCTCAGCTGGTCTACACACCATCTCCCCCATGAAACTATCATTTTAGGTGATTTCAATATTGACTGGCAATCCTGTTCTGGCAACCATCCAACCCATCACGTAAACCTTCATGGCTTCACCCAACTAGTCCAGTTGTCAACCAGGATAAATAAAAACTCCAGCAAGCACACTACCCTGGAATGGATACTAGTCAGTAAGAGCCCCAGTCATATATAACAGGCTGCTTATCAGATAGCCTCAGTGATCACTCCCCAACATTCCTACTCAAAAAATACCTATACCAAGCTAAACCTGTCATCTACTGTCAAATACGTAAAAGAACTAAACTTTAACCCACTCACATTCATCTCATCCCTCAAAGAATGTAACTAGCATCCTCTAAAGTACCTCAGTCTTGATGACACAGTTGAATTTTTTAATACTACCTTCCTGAGCATCCTTAATTACCATGCCCCCATAAGACTTTCCAGAACCAAAGCACAACCCTCCCCATGGCTACAGAAAACCACTAAGTCAGAAATGAAAAATAGGGATAAAGCCTGGGAGCACTGGCGCAAAACTAAAACCCCCTCAACTAGACAGAAATTCCTAGAACTACACAATAAGAGTCAAAAAGCTAATAAAACAGGACAAATTCCAATACTACCAGTCTGCCCTAGACTCCTCACAACACAGCCCCAAACAATTCTGATATTCCATAAACTCCATCCTCCACCCAGGTAAAGTCAGTACCCCTCCTCCTAACATCCCTCACTCCTCAGAAAATATTGCTACCTCCTTCAACACACACTTCACACAAACCATACTATCACTAGCTAAACACAACCCCCCTCCCCATCCAACCCACACTTTCAACTAGTAATCCCCCCACTTCCTTCTCTTTTTCTCCTGTACCTACCTCAAACATAAAAAACTCTTAACTAAACTTAAACCCATCAAATTAGCAGCAGACAACCTCCCAAGTGAATACCTACAAATCGCAGCTGATACCCAGTATCCATCTTGATTAACCGATCTCTGTCAAGTTACGTTCCCACACTGTGGAAAGTATCACATATAATTCCCCTTCACAAAGGCAGGCCCTCCACAGAACTAAAACAATTACCGCCCCATAGCTATTCTCTCTCCACTCTCCAAAATACTAGAGAGATGCATACACTCAAAGGTCTGAGACTACATCCTTACTAACAACCTCCTTTCCAGTACTCAGCATGTTTTCCGACCAAACCATAGCACCACCACTGCCTTACTCTCCTTTACTAACACTATCCTTCAGCATAACAATGGCTATTTCTCCTCTGCTACTTTCCTAGACCTATCTAAAGCATTTGACATGGTCCCACACAAACTTATCTCTGTCCTCAATAACCTATCCTTCTCTCAATCAGTCACCAACTGGTTTCAGAGTTACCTGTCTGACCGCCAACAATCCATTGTATGGCAGAATGACATATCTCCCCAACCACCTGTCTCCATAGGGGTTCCCCAAGGATCCATCCTTGGACCCCTACTCTTGTCTGTTTACACCAATAACCTAGCCTCTGCCACCAAACATGACACACTCATACAATACGCAGATGACTCAACCATCATCTGCTCAGCCCAGTCCCTACCCAAACTGCAAAAAGTCACACATGAAGCCTTTTCCTCTGTTGAAACTTGGTTATCCAATGCCCAATTAATACTCAACCCGAACAAAACTAAACTACTCACCTTCCAACCCACCAGACATACTCAAAACTCTCACTTTAATATCACAGCAAAAGACAACACCACTATATACCCAAATGAACACACCAAATTGCTAGGAGTGGAAATAGACAACAAACTAAAATTTGACATTCACATATCCATGACCATAAAAAAAGTCCAATAAAAACTAGGAGCGTTATACAGAAATAAGCAACTTCTCACCAAAGCAGCAAAGATTTCAATAGCAAATTCCCACCTTATCTCCACCCTACTTTATGCCTCTCCAGTATATGCCAACCTAAGGCAATACGATCTAAACAAGCTAGAGACCTGCTACAACTCGCCAAATTCGCCACAGGGGCATCCTACCATAGTCACCACTGTCTCTTACTTGCTGAACTGGGTTGGCTTGAACTCCCTCACCTCCTTCAGTGGTATCAACTCTCACTCGCCCACAAACTAGAAAACCATCCTCTAAATGTCCCATCCCTCCAGAATCTACATCAACTCTATCGCACCACCGGACCACTAAGATCCAGCAACAAAAATCACTTGCAAATCACTAAAGCCAATAACTCTGCTGGTGAAGCACTATTCTCTTGCACCATAGCCAAATTATGGAACTCTCTTCCACCCACAATTACCTCTGTACCATCATGCACCCACTTCAAAACTTTACTAAAAGCACACATAAAAACATGCTGGCTATGCCCTTGCAACTCCCACTCTAATATCACCCACCCCATCCAACCACTACATTTATTTCCACTCCACTAACTACCTTGATTATAGCAAGCTCAGATGCTCATAAGCCTAGTACTTATTATACAGCAGGAACTTCTTATTGTAACATTTGTTAATGTCTTATGTACTTCACAGATAAAGATTCTAGTTGTCTACTGATGCACTATGTTCTTCATCTGTAAATATGTTGAAAGTAACTGCTATGTTAAATTGTTAATCGTTATGTAATCCAATGTAACTACTGTCTGTTTATTTTAACTGTGGAGCTTTTCTCCCCGGGCCTCCATTGCAAATGGACCTACGTCTAGTCAGACACTCCCAGTCAACAAATGTAAATAAATAAATCCAATAAATAAAGCCACCACAGCTTTCTTCCAAGATGCGGTGCTTCCCCCTCCTTTTAAAACACTAAGCAGAATCTTCCAGAGCTTTATTACTCTCTTCCATCCTAACTTCCACAGGAATTTTATCAGTTCCTGGAGACCTTCTTGCAGATTAACTACACATCATTTTTATCTCATCTCCTCTCATCAGTTGTTGAGCCTCAACTACCTCTAGGCTTAGCATAATTATATCTTCCACAATATTTCCATGTGTGCTCTTTCTTGATTTCCACATTTCTCTTCTTTATACAAACTTTCATAAAATTTCCAAAATATCTCTAATACTTATACAAGATCTCCGATTATGTCCTTCCACATCCCTATTGCAGTATTCTTCACTGAAGGGATCTCCAGCCAGTGATGGCCCATCTCCCGGCCAGTATACCAAAGCATTTAGATTTTATAGGTACTGTACCATCACACATATGCTCCCTATGTAGGGCATAGATCATAAATGGTGACTTAAGGACACAAATACTCAGAACTTTGCTGCCAGTCCAAATGTCATTATCAAATGTCTTTCTGAAAGCCGGTCTGCTGTGTTGGTTACCATGCCCATCTACAGATAAAAGTGTCCCATTGGGGTTTATTTTTTTTGTCTTTGTTCTCATTACTTGTGTTCATGTCATCCAAGAAAGGAAAATGTCAGTGTGAGAGGCAAATTCCCCATAAAGACAGTCACAACCAGTACCTTTTTTGCCTATATGCTTCCCACAACTGTATGGAGTGCTCTGTAAAAGTGCAATTCCTCAAGACACTCTGTAGTCTTTCATCTTTCATCTCCATATACCTAGAGAACCAATGTCTTAAACTGTTGACTCGGGAGTTCTATGGCAGAATTCTCTCATCATGAGCAACAGCAGTCTGCCGAGAAGGTGGCTAAGAAGTCTAGGCCTGAACCAGTTGCTGTCCAACCTCCACTAATCTTCTCTCTAGAAACTTATAAAAGTACTGAAAAACGTCCAATGCTTGCATCAGATATCTCTGCAGTGACCCAGGAGTTCTCACGTCCTCTGAGGCTTTTCAAACATCTATTCTGGATATTCAGGAGAAAAAAAGCCGATTTCCAAGGGACCAAGGTGGATTCCTCAAATCTTAATCCGGGAAGAGATTCCTACAACAATCATTGAATCCCACAGAGGGCTGTAAGGGCGGATGTCCTACCTAAGGAAAGCAAAAGACCAAGCATATTAAACTTATTGCTAAATATCCCAGATGTGAATGGTAGGATTTTACTTGAGGTTTAATGCCTTGATGGCATAGAAAGGTTCTCAAGGGATGTCAGTCTCTGCTCCTCCCTGGTCTTCCATGCCTGTTAAAAAGAGCAAGGGAGTTGGATTCCTCAGACAAGGACCAAGCTTCTGGGGAGGAATCCCTAGCATACTCTTCTCAAATTCCTTCTCCTCTAGACTATAGCTCAGAACAGGATTTTTTGAGCCTAGATTCCCCATGAAAAGAACTGACCTTTGGGGAAACTATTGCTCGTACAATGGAGTACTTTAAGTGGGATTGCTCAGAAGGCTTTGACATCCGAGAGAGAGAGAGAATAGGAGCGTCTACAAATACAGTCTTCTAAGCCATCTGCTGCTCCTCCTGTGTTGGCTGCATTTTTGGAGACCTTCTCTGCTATCTGGATCTCCTGTAAGCCCCCATCCTCTAAGAAGCCTGATAGGCTCTACAAGATGCATGTGGACTGAACCTTTTTGTTTAAAATTGTCCTTCTGTTGACCCTTCTATAGTTTCAGTCTCACTGATTTTTTTTAAAGTGGATACTGCTGACCCGTTGACATTTTGGGCTATTAAATTACCAAACCCACATAACCATGTATGTTGTGGCTCAACATTCCCAGGTAGTTAAGGTTGTGTCTGATATGCTCGATTCAGAAGGGAAAGCTTTACCTCTTTCCTTGCTTGGGCCTACTTCTCAGGTCACTTGTCACTCCATAAAATGCAATTATGATGTTGCCAATACCTCTCCTATGGCTTTTGGTTTTGTGACGAGGCGTTATTCTTTGCTTTGTCTTCAGGCCTTGCCTGATGATATTAAAGCCAAACTTTTGGATGTTTCTCTGGATAATATTTTTTTGGGACAGTTACTGCTTTCTCATTCAACTCCCCTCCAGGATAAGTTCAAGGTCATGCAGGAACTCTAGCATATTTCTGTCTCCCTCTATACCCAAATTCTAGAGGAATTACCCTTTAAGATATGCCTTTGTTCATAAGCAGACTAGTCAACCTCCCAAAAGTAAGAAAGGGGTCCAGGAATATGCCTCCTGCTAAGTCCACTCAGACTCCTACATCTCAGAAGCCTTCCTTTTACAACAAGCCTGTTTCAATTGGATATTTGCCTCCTCTTCCCCTTGGCTGGATCCCCTAGTCTCTGGCAAATTGAAAACAGATAGATCACCCCAGACTCTTGGGTGCTATCCATCTTTTGTCAGGGGTATTTCATTGAATGGAAATCTCTTGCCCCTATTTCAGGCATTCCACAGCCTCCTCCAGACCAACTCTCTCAGAGGTTCTGCAGTCCCTTTTTGATCAGGGTACCATTCAAGCTGTTCCACCCACCCAAATGGGTGTTTTTACTTCAGAATACATTTGGTTCCTTGGAAGGAAGGGGATTTGGGAGATCAATTGTTGGACCCCTCTATCAATATTTTTCTCACAATCCCTTCTTTCAGGATGCTGCTTCTTCAAACTTTGTTTCCTCCTCTTCTCCCCCAAGCCCTTTTGGTCTCTCTAGACCTAAGTATGCCTATCTTCATATTCCTATTCAGCCTCTGTTCAGGAATTTATGTTTGTCAGTTTCTCTCATTGTCAGTTCTTTGCTTTGCCCTTTGGCCTTTCTACTGTCCAAAGGGTATTCACCAAATGCCTTGCTCCTGTCATTGACTTCTGTAGGTTTCAAGGGATAAAGATTTTCCCTTATTTAGGCAACCTGCTTATTCGGGCTCTTTCTCCCAGCAGTTTTCTGCAACATCTTCATTTCATCACTTGTCCTGCACAAAGTCTGGCATTCACCATTAATCTCAAGAAGCTGGTAGTGACACCTTCACAGGATCATATTTTTCTTGGTTGCAGGATTCCGATCATTCACATGCTGGCCTCTCTTCCTGCTCCACAACCTTCCTCCAGTTTTTTTTTCCTCTGTCCTCCATCAAGGGCAGAGAATTTCTCAGGATTCTGGGGTTTATGGCCTCCACCATTCCAATGCTTCTTCTTGCCAGGCTCCATATGAGGAAGCTTCAATAGTACCTCAAATCGGTGTGGCTTCAACATTGCCACCCACCTAGAGTTCCCTGTTCTTTTGATTCCAGCTCCAGTGGTGGATTTAGCAAATTTTTGCCATTCTAAGACTGCCCTTTCATGCTCCAGTTCCATCCCCAGAACTGTTCACAGATAACTCAAAACAGGGTTTGGGGTGCTCCTTATGGCCCGCTAAAAGCTCAGGCTCTCTGGCCTCAACAGAGGTCAGACCATATCAAAGTGAAAGATGAAGGCTGTGCTTCTGGCTCTACAGATCTTTCATTTCCCTTTTCTTCCAATCCTCTCAAAATCTTCAGGGAAAATGCCACACTGCAATGTGGTACATAAAAAAGCAGGGGGAGTGTGGGTATGAGGTCTTATTCTCCTTTACAGACTGGCACTTCAGGCCTGGGATCTGGCTCTCAGTTATCAGGTGACTCTTTAGAAATGGTTTACATTCCTTCAGAACACAATCTAGTGGCAGACTCTCTGAGCAGGTCCAGAACACAGGCTCATGAATGGATGACTTCAGAGACACATTTCTGGACATAGTCCCATGGGTATTCCTATGGTACATCTTTTTGACTCCCCTCTAAACAGATAGCAACAGTCCTCTGACTTGGAAAGTACATACCCTGTCTTTTCCTTGGAAGGGAATGTTTCTGTACTCTGTTCCGCTGCTGCCAAGAGTTCTGCACAAGATTAAGAAGAACTCTCTCACAATCTTGTTGGTGACTCCCTTTTGGCCCAGACAGCACTGGTTCCCCCTTCTTTTTCATCTGGCCAGACAGCACTGGTTCCCCCTTCTTTTTCATCTGGCCAGGGGCTATCACCACAAGTTACCTCAGGTGGATCCTCGCATAACAAAAGATATCTCTTATCTATCCTCACCTGTCAAATGACACTGGGAGTGATAGGGTTTTGATCTCTTTTAGGCACCTCTTTTTTTGGGAATGTACTTTGGATTCTGCCACAGACTAGGAAACTCGCTACCAGAAAAAATCATACAAGTCTAAATGGAAAAGATTTTCTGTTTGGTGCATTTCTCGCCATCAGGATCCTCTCTCAGTAGGAGCTCCTCTGGTTCTCCATTACTTGTGTGATCTGCTCGATGCTGGCTTGGCATATTCTTCAGTTAAAGCTCAGCTGTAAACCATCCCTGTTTTGTCTGCCCTTGAGCCCTCCTTTGGCCTCCTGGATTGAGATCAAGCAATTTTTTTAAAGGCATCCTTAATATTAGGGCCCCCCCCAAAAAGCCCAGCCCTCCTTCTTGAGACCTCAGTTTTGTTCTTGAAAACAAGACTCTGGCTTCTTTTGAACCTGCAAGTTCAGCTTCCTTATAGCTTTGTATTTTTTGCTCTTACTTCTACCAAGACAGTGTCTAGGCTTAAGGCTCTTATGGCCATTCCTTCTTTTTTAATTTTTCACAGGGACAGGGCATCTCCTTGTACTAATCCTTTTATGCCCAAGGCGGTAAATGAGTTGTCCCTTAATCAGTCTATTCAACTTCCTTCCTTGTTTCCTTCTCCACAGTCTGTAGTCAGAAGGTTCTCCACACCTTGGACCTGCATACATAGCTCAAATATTATTTGGATAAAATAAAAGATTATAAGCAAATCTGAGCAAATGTTTGTTTCTTTTCATCCCAGGACCTTGGGTGTAGTTTCCAAGTAAACTATCACCTTTTTGATTGATAAGGCCATTTCCTTTTGTTATTTCTTTCATGGCAAAATGTCTTTCTTCATCTGTAAAGGCACATTCTACTAGGGTGTTCGCTTCTTTTAGTGCTTTTTTCAAGAATTTGGACACCAATTCTATCCTTGAAGCTGCTACTTGGTCATCTGCTCATACTTTTACTAAGCATTAGAAACTGGATGCTGTTTGCAAGGCCAAGCCAGATTTTGCCAGAGCTATTCTGCATGGCATTGTGAAGGGCTCTTCGGTGCCTTCCCCCTCCCAGTCTTCTTCTTGGCTCTTGCACTCTCCATTCAGTGAAGAATACTGCAACAGTGATATGGAAGGACATAGTACAGTTGTGTAACATTTTATCATAATAATCAATGTCCCTCTCTTCACCGTTGCAATGTCTGGTCCCTACTTCCTTCCCATGTTACAGCACTTGCCTCTGTCTTTTGTTACCTTCCTGGCCGAGGGATTCTCTCTTCCTTCCCCTTCTAAACTTTTTTCTTCTGGATGTACATGTCCAACATTGTCCGTGGGGGGGAGGGGGGTATTCTGTTCCTCCTGGGGCAATTCATTTCTTAGTATTTGCGTCTGTACATTACCTCTGTGCCCTACACCCTATGCAAATAGCATACATGCGACATACAGCACCATTAAAATCTAAAGGTTTTGGTATACTGGTGGGACACTGCGTTATCCATGGCATCAGATTCCTTCAGTGAAGAATACCACAACACTGAAGAGAAGGAGATCTACTGTTATGGTAAGATTTTACACAACTGTACTGTTATTTATATGTTTGCTATATAGGCTCAAACACAAAAATTGTCCAGCACCAAAGGAGGTTAGAAGAATATTAAATCCTTTATTGTGGCAACTCCAAAATAATAAACCGGTTTCAGCAATAGTAATGCCTTCTTCGGTGCTAGATAGCACTGAAGAAGGCATTACTATTGCCGAAACCAGTTTGCTTACTATTTTGGAATTGCCACAATAAAGGATTTAATATTCTTCTAACCTCCTTTGGTGCTGGACAACTTTTGTGTTTATGGTTCAGTTGGTTTAGTCTGTGCACCTTGTCATACTTGTGTACTTTTTGTCTTTCTCTGCTATATAGGCTCCCCAAGTTTGGTGACAACCCTTTCTACTTTTTGCTGCCCATTTCACTGGGCTAAAAGTTTTTGTGCTCTAGAGTTATCAAAAATGATTTACTTAACAGTAATCTTGCTAAACTCGTGCATATTATCCAATTACTCCCTTTTTCTTTAACACTCTGCAGTTGTGCCTGTTCTTGTTGTGTGAACTCTCCTTATTCTGCAATACTTTAACCTTTGTCAACCCCTTTAAATAATTCCTAACACTTCTTAGCCATATCTTATTTCTACTCTATTTAAACTCCATTTTATCCCATTCATTAGCTATCAAGACTGAAAAATTCTGTTTTCTCTAATAACTCTCAAATAATTGCACTACCCATTCCTTAATTTCCTCTTTTTAACAGGTAGGTGGGAAAGCACCAGTGACTCATTTTTACTTCATTACCCTGCATTTGCATCTTAGTTTTCATCTGTGTGTGATTTGAAGTACTTACTGGAGGACTGTCAAAGATTTCAATTAAATGCATATGTTCCTGTGAAATATAATTTCTACCCACTCTAGCCCAGTTATTGCACTTTGGAGAAAAAAATGTTTTCAGAGCTCCTACTACTGGATTCACGTCTTCCATATCAAACATTTTCATAAATTTCTTCAGAAATTTACCGTTATTTTCCCTTCCAAGTACCTCTAATACATCCTCACTATTACATACCATTTCTAATCCACACCTACAAGTAAAATTTCCTGCTGAAAGATGATTTCTAATTTTCTAAAGCCTGTGAACCCACTTATGCTAACTGGTGTCCGTTCTTACCTCTATTTCCCTCCTAGATATGAAGAACAGATTGTATGCTTTTAGAAAACAAACTTTTGGCCCCAAGAAAAAGTGTACATTAAAATTAAGACTGCTATAGAGGTTGCTATCTTTTATTCAGTTTCCGTAATTTCAAACTATTTCCACTCAACTACATGCCATTTTACCCTTACATTTTGCATTTTTCTCAGGAAAGAACATTTAGGATTAATGGTTTGCACCTGCAGGCAGCTCATGTCCATGTTAAAGTGATCAGCAAAGAGAAAAAAAAACATCTCTGCAGATGCACAAAAGGATTTTTTGTAAATTATACTCAGAACAGAATGTACTACTGCCTTCAGCTGCAGACTTCTTCACTCTCACTGGAACTGTTTGACAATATGTTTGCTAATATCTGTGCATATACAAGAAACTTAGCATTTTCATTACATTTGCTGTTTTGTCTCATTTTTCATACCTACTTGCAGCAAAACAAAAAAAAAACGTATTTATACCTTAAGTCAATGACATTAATCTAAATACCCACCCTTGCAAAATAAGATTATACTATAGGAAGATAATTTATCAATGTACTTTTACATCCCACTCCCACAGCTGAAGATTACAGCATATTAAATTTATTCTTGCTTCTATACAGCCTTTTTTCTTTTTGTACTGTAAAATCTATATTTCTTGCAACTACAAAAGTACTTGTTTACTTTAATATCTTTGACAAGTAGAACATGCACTAAAGAGACTTGCCCCACACTTAAAAATACCCCTGATGCACACTATACAAAACTACTTTATTTTATAATATGCAGTTTATTGCATGAAATATTTCATACAAATACTAATGAGAACTTTTTTTTTACTTGGTTACTTTTCTTTTTAATATTCTTCTGAACATGACAAACTGGGGTATAAGCTTTACAGCCCACCCAAAGACATCAAAAGTCCAGTTTTTCTCAACCACTTTTTCTAGCAACGTCATACTTCATAAATGTGACTGATGCTTTAGTCTCTCATTTATTCACTAATTTTACAGTTGCTGATTTTCATACTGTTCATCTTCTCCCAACATTCTCCAAGGTACTCATTATTCTAGTCAACTCATTTACTTTTTTTTCTGTCTCTCAAACACTTTTGTTTAGAACACTGGAAAATGCTTCACTGGCAAAGTTTATCTGTAAGCTTTATTGTCAGAAACTTCTGAAGCAGAGTCCCTTTCTGTTTGCTTGCTCACATTTTACTGGATAAACATTTTATTTCTTCCTTAGTCTGATGCTGCAATATTCTAAACACAGCAGCTTGAATCTCAGTCCTGCCTCTTGACATTCCCCATTTGCTGGGAAAAATTTGCTTCTCTTCCATCTGGTGTACAGTGAATAATAAATCTTCCACAAACACTTTGCTCATTTTACATTTTTTTTAAATACTTTTCCCTTCTGCCACAGCTTTGTCAACTTTTTCTGTTGGTAGGATTGCAGCTTTACTAATATAGACCTTTGCTCCAAACTTGGCCATGAGAAAAAAGCCAACACTCAATGTGCCCTTTCAACTAACAAATACTGCTAAGATCAGTCCAGTTAATAATTTGTGCATTCATAAAATTAATACAGTATGTTCCTTCCAATTTGTCTGGTACAGCAGACAACCTGCACATGCTGTCTTCCAACTCTACTAGTTTCTGAAACAGCTTTTCCTGAGAAGCCACTACTCAGCCAGCCTTTACTTCATTTCGATATATGATTTTTGCAGTTTTATTAGTTCATCTGAATAGCTAGTTAAAGCTTCTTCTATTTTCCATCCTTTTATTATGGAGGTGATATATTCTTTCAATGTTACATTTATTTAATCACCTCCGAGTACATTTGATTATTTCCTGTAAATTACTGGAAGCCATCTCTTGTACCAAAGCTGAAGCTTGAACTTTTTTTTTTTTTTTTTGAACAGTTGCAGGATTATTCCCAGCCAGTGTTTTCTTTCATGTTTTCCAAATGTATTCCTTGCTGGCATCCAGAAAATATACTTAGAAGTCAGTAATTGAAGTGCACCCAAAATGGCAGTTTTATTGGTGGTTATTTCTCAGTTTCTGTTTTCACACTGAGGGAGCCGAAATTAAGCAGTTGATCAGTGTGTCGCCATCTTGGAAGCTCTGAAATTATTACTATGGCTTGATTTCTTTGTTATTAATGTATGTGTACCTGTGTCATGTGATTTAATGAATATGTTTAAAGCGATTTGTCCATTACTCAAAGTACACTGTGGATTTAATGGGTTAAGTGCTGTGATGTACTTGCATTACTTTCTTTCCTTAATTAGGAGACATTTTTAATTAACAAAAGCTTAATATAGTCTTTTTTTTTAATTAAACCACAGCTCCAATAAATTTAATTTATCCCTCAGTGACGTCAACTGAGGAAAGTGTAATAGACTAATGAATGCAATTTTGTCCATGCAAGATAATGCATCCATTAAAGTCTATGGACACAGTGCATGCCTTCCTCAAGTTAATGTAGCTGAGGTTTAAGTTTACTGCTTACCCTCAGTGACAAAGTCATGGAGAAAGTGGTATTTTTAAAAAGAAAAAAAAAATGTTTAAGAAAATACCAGCCGAAAACTATCACAAATGGAGCAAAACTGCTGTTTGTACACTGCGCACCACATACTGTGGTGGCAAGGTACATTTACTTAAATGAACATAATGAAAGCTCTATCCCCAGACTTAAAGACATTATTTAAAATGCTGGACATACAGCAATCAGCTTCAAACATTTTTCTTCTCATTCCTTTCCAGACAGTCTGGGAGAATTGATACTTTCTCATTTCATTGGACAAACAATATATTTTTAAACCTTTCCTACATTTGTCCCAATTCAGAAACTGTTTCTAAAACAAATCAAAGCAGAGCCAGCCTCATTTTTATAGCTTCTTGGCCAAGGCAGGCATATAGTACCCTTTTCCAATGAAACTTGCCACTCTTCCTTCATGGCCTAGTAAAGTCTGCCATAGACCTAGAGAAGGAATCAAGTTTATAGTGCTCTATAAAATGTATGCACAGATTACCAAGTTGATACTTTTAGAAAACTTCCAACCCTTTCCAAAAAGCCAAAGATGAAGCCGCGGTAAAGTGGGCTTTGACCCAGTTTAGAATAGTTTTAATGTGGTATTTGAAAATAGTCTACTTTGATACAGGTTGTCCCTTCTTGTCTTCACAAAAAAAAAATGAACTAAAAGTTGTGAAAGATTTCTGTCAGCATAATATCATAGTCATCTGTAAACATCCAAGGTATGAAGCATCTTTTCTTCCCAATTTTAAGCTCTGGAAAGAAACAATGGAGATGGATGGGGTGGTTTAAGGTAAATCTGGATGTCACTTTAGGCATAAAAGAAGGATAAGTCCTCCAAGAAAACCCATCTCTGTGGAAGATGAGATAAGGCTGACCAATCAACTCCGATACTCTTCTTGCAGATATAGCAATGGGTAAAATTGTTTTCCATGTTAAGAACCTCAAGTCAGCCAGATGAGCTTGTTCAAATGAACATGTATTAACTTCTCTACCACAAAAGTTTAATCCCAAGGAGGCGATGCAGGTTTTCTGGGATGCTTCATATGCAGAACCCCTTTCAAAAATATTTTCACAGAAGACTGCAATGAAAGGGGGAAAGTCCATGGGCAGACGCATTGAAATAGCCAAGAAATGAAGCATGAAAGAGGAGTAAGGCCATAGGACAGTAACGCTCACAAATACTGTACACCGAGAGAAACAGTAGCCCTAAATGGGTGCTGGTTATTTTGCTGGCACCAACTAGAAAAACCCATTTATTAATATAGGGTTTATAAGTAGCAGGCACTCTTACCTCCATTAATACTTGCTGCACATCCTCAGAAAACAGATGTCTAAAAAGATAAGACTTTGTCATCCAGTCAATTAGTTGTGGTAGTTTAGGGTGGAGTGGCTGTATCAAATGCCCCTGATCTTGTCTGAGCAAATCCAATCGGTAAGGAAGCTTGTGGTAATTGCTCCTAGCCAATTCCTACAGAAGGGAGAACTGGTGCCTGGGCCAGAAGGTATTAATTTCAATGATCACTGATTAATCTTTCCACCGATGATCAGGATATTTCTGAAGATTCAGAAAGAGTAGAAAAGCACACAGGAACATTCATATCCAAGGGAAAAAAAAAAATTAAGACTTGCAAGGAGTGTCCAAAACGACAACCAAAACCAAAATTAAGACTTGCAAGGAAAAAAAGAAGAGAGTCTTCCAGACCTTCTTGCATGGATTCCTGAAGCAGCATTTTGCCATAAAAGAAGTTATATACTTACCATAATGTTCCATCTGTGTTGCCCATTTTCATTTATCCTTGACGTATGGGTTTGGTTCCGATATCAGAACCGACTTGGCCATTACTACAGCTCATGCTGGCCAAAAACCCTCGAGCTTCACCTCTCCCAAATACTTCAGATAAAGTTTTCAAAATAGAAATAGGGTGACTGACAAAGAAGTCTCAACGAAAGCCATATCTGCTATGTCTTAAAAATGAGTACAAGACCCAAGTATGTTTTCCATTCCACCAAAAAAATTTCAAAAGCCAGGGGTTGGAGGGAGGGAAGTCAAGGATAATTGAAAATAGACAACACATATGGAACGTTATGGTAAGTACATAACTTCTTTATCTGATGTCAGTTTTCATTTTATCCTTGACATATGGGACAGAGTCCCCAGCTACCTCAGACCTTGGGCGGATTCAGGGAAGAATATTCCTGAGCATCACTGAACCAAAGGATGCTCTTCACCTGGAGATCAAATCCAGTTTGTAATGAGCAATAAAGTTATGGGGAGAAGCCTAAGTAGCTGCTGTACATATATCATCCATTGAAGCTTTAGTCTGAAAAACTGCTGAAGTAGCGACATATCTTGTAGAATAAGAAGTTATGTACTCACCATAACGTTCCATGTTGGTAGTCCATCTCACCCTTCATTTTTACATATGGGTTCAGAGCCGATCCTCCGCTCCGACTCGGACGATTTACAAGCTGGAAGACTTCTGATTGGCTCGTGGCTAAGCAGGTATCCCATGGTGCACCAGTACAATCCCCAGATCTTGTTTGCTGCTCACTAGAATAACAACCATAAAAAACAACCAATACTAAAGGGTTTCCAACAAAGGGCAACCAAATTATTACTTCCAGATTTTCCAGGATGGTGGCAGGAGGGCGGGTTGGTAAAAATGTAGGGTGAGATGGTCTACCAACATGGAACGTTATGGTGAATACATAACTTCTTAATGTTAGGTAGTCTGATCACACCTTCATTTTTACATATGGGACAGCATCCTTAATGCCTTATTCTTGGGTGGCTCATTGGAAAATACTCTTGAGCAACATGTAGCCAAAGGATGCTCTACCCCAGGATGCCAAATCCAATTTGTAATGTGTAATAAAAGTGTGAGGGGTAGCCCATGTAGCTGCTGCACAAATATTATCAAGTGGTACCCTGGCTTGAAAGGCTGCAGAGGTAGACAGCGACCTGGTAGAATGAGCCTTGATCCTGTAGGGTAAAGGTTTGCCCTCCGAGCTATAGATAAAGGCTATACAACTGGAAAGCCAATTAGATAGTGCCACTTTAGAAACTGGTAAGCCCAATCTAGAGTCAGAAAAGCAAATGAATAATTGATCTTATTTCCTGAAAGCCTTAGTCCGCTGTAGATAAAAACGTAGTTGTCTATGAACGTCTAAGCTGATGAAATTGGTACTCGGCTGCATTACAGTGGTTAGGGAAGAAAACTAGGAGTTCTACTGATTGGTTTAAGGTAGCATTAGAACAAACCTTGGGGACAAAGGAAGGATTAGCATGTAATGACACCCTGTCTTTGTGAAAAATCAAATACGGTGGCTTAATAGACAAGGCCTGTAGCTCCAATACTTGTCTAGCTGATGTGATAGCTATCAAAAACAAGGTCTTCCAAGACAAAAATTTTAGAGAAGATTAGTGGGAAGGTACAAAGGGAGGAGAAGTCAATTTGGACAACACAAAATTTAAACCCCAAGAAGCCACTGGTTCTTGCAGAGGTGGTCTCAATAGAGTGGCCCCTTTCAAAAAGGTCTTGCATAGCTTATGAGACATTAAATTGGTATCTGGAAAACCTAAATGAAAATGATAGTGGCAGTGGCAAATCCTTGCTGAAAAAGCTCAGAAAGAAAATCCAGAATCACAGGGATAGAAGCAGTGTATGGATCTATATTCATTCTCTGTGCCCAAATAGAAAATCTTTTCCATTTACTGCCATGCAGCCTCCTAGGTTGAAGGTTTATGGGAGGACATAAGAATATGTGACACTGAGGATAATACATCATGAAGCCTGACTAGGGATGGAACTGGAGCAGGCACGCTGTCAATTTGAGGGTGTGGATTGAGTGGTGTAGCGAACTCGTGCAAGAATCCAAGGATCGTCCAGGAGAGGCTCGAGAAAGGGGAACCAGACCTGACAAGGTCAGTAAGGAGCAATGAGGATTAACTTGCTTCCCAGCCAACTGGCTTTCTGAATCACTTTGGAAATGAGAGGGATTGGAGGAAAGGCATACAGAAGTCCCATGGGCCAATCGTGAGCCAGAGCATTTCTGGGAGTCTCCCCCGGAGGGGGAATGAGGGAAGAATAGCTGCTGCATTTGATATCGACTGGGCTGGCAAAAAGGTTGCAGCAAGGCTGTCCCCATTTCCGGAAAATCTGATCCACTGTTTCCCGTTTCAAAGACCACTCATGAGGCATTAGGATTGCCCGGCTGAGCTTGTCAGCTATCACGTTAGTCATCCCTGGAATGTGCGTTGCAGCCAGAAAGCGCTGGGAAGAAATCACCCATTCCCAAACTCACATGGCCTCTCAACAGAGTGGGTAAGATCTGGTACCGCCCTGTTTGTTGATATACCAAACCACCAACATGTTGTCTGATTGTATCGCAATTGTCCCTAGAGGAAGAAGGTCTTGAAGTGTTTGCAACGCCAGAAGCACCGCCCTCATCTCCAGAACACCGATATGCAGATGAGCCTCATGTTCTTGCAATGTGCCTTGGACAGTCCTGCTGCGATAATGCCCCCCCCCCACCGGATCTGGGAGGTATCCGTGGTCACAGTGGCAACAGGTGAGGCCGGAACAAAGGGGGCACCTGTGATCAGTTGATTGGGAGCTATCCACCAAAGAAGATCCTTCTTGCATGATTCCGTCAGCAGGATAGGATGACTCAGTGGGAGAGATTGGAAGGACCACTGGGAAAACAGAAGCCACTGGAGAATTCTCATGTGCAACCTGGCTAATGGTACCAATAGAATTGTGGAAGCCATAGTCCCGAGGAGCTGAAGAACCCCCTTCGCTTTGACTTTTCGCAACGGGAGAAAACGTTGAACTTGGGAAATAAAGTTCTGTGCCCTTTCGGCGGGGAGACTAGCTGTCATGTTCATTGTGTCTACCTCTGCGCCTATAAAAATCACAGCTTGAGAGGACAATAATGCAGATTTTTTCCAATTTATGGAGATCCCTAACTGAGCACAAAGTTGAATCGTGGCGTCCCTGTTTTGGAACAGCAGATGCCTGGTGGGGGTGGTCAGGAGCCAGTCGTCCAAATACGGAAACACCTGGAATCCCCGACATCTCAGGTGAGCTGTCACTACTGCCATGCATTTGGTAAACAGCCTGGGGGCTGTGGTGAGACCAAAGGGCAGAACGCGAAACTGATCGTGACTGGCTCCCAGCCAGAAACTTAGATGGCTTCTAGATGCCTTGTCCATTTTTATGTGGTAGTAGGCGTCCTGAAGATCCAGAGAGCACATCCAAAAGTATTTCCCTAACAACGGGAGTATAGACTGCAGTGTTACCATCCGAAACTTGTCCTTCACTGATTCCTTCAATCTGCCGAGGTCCAATATTGGCCTCCAATCTCTGGTTCGTTTTGGAACTAAAAAGAACCTGGAGTAAGTTCCGGATCCTATCTGGTCTGCTGGGACGGGCTGGATGACTTTTTTTTACGAGCAACTTGTTGATCTCCACAGTTGCCTGATCCCTGTGATTTGGGAACAAATGGTGATAGGGAAAGGGGTATGATATAGCCTCTGGTAACAGCTCTTTGTACCCACTTGTCTTGGGTGATATTTAGCCAGGCTTCTTGGTACAAAGAAATGTGACCCCTGACTGGCCCAGGAGAAGCGCAGTCGGGCTCCACATCAGGAGCGCTGATAAGGCCATCCTCAAAAGGAATCACGGCCTTGCTGGTATTGTGGACCACCCCTGCCTCTAGGGCAACGTCGGCCATTTCCTCCTCCTCTGCCTCTGAAGGACGATTCACCCTGTGTGTCAGGAAAGACCCACTGGGATTTTTTTGAACCACATTTTACCGCCCCTTTGACCCTTGGGGTATGGTCTGGAAGGGACAGTAAAACACACTCTCACGGCAGAAGGCATCTTTCTTTCTTGCTCACACCAAGTGAGTGTATCCTTCACCTTGGAACCAAACAATGAGGAACCATCCAACGGGTCATTGGTGAAAGTACACTTGAACGGTTCCGCAAAATTACATAATATTTTGATTTTTATTGAAATTAGACAAGATAATGTAGAATCTCTCAGTAAGCTTGAAGGAGGAGGGCTAAAAAATCTGAAAGATCCCTTGAATCAACTTCCTCCTCTCATCACATCTCTTTATGACCTCTACTGCAGGAGGTCCAAAAAAGTAGGTCCATAAAAAAAGAAGTTATGTACTCACCATAACATTCCATCTGAGTAGTTCTACTTAATTTGTCTTCAACCCGTGGGGATATCGGATCCATACCGGCAATTTCACTACCATCTGCTCCGAGCTCCAAGCTCCTCCCCTTACTCATAATACACCTCCACTACCCTCCAACCCCCAGAGAGAGTTTGCTGACCCTTATACTGATAAAGTATTTTTCAGGTTGGGTTATGACCTACAACTGCAGCCCGCAGGCTCTTCATATGACAAGGTCATGGGGAAGGAGGGAGGGACGATTGAAGACAAATGAAGTAGAACTACTCAGATGGAACGTTGTGGTGAGTACATAACTTCTTTACCTGAAGTAGTTTACTTCATTTGGTCTTCAACCTGTGGGACAGAGTCCCTGGCTACTAAACTCCTGGGTGGTTCTCATGGAAGGATATTCCGGAGCACCGCAGAAAGTACAGTTGTGTACATTTACCATAAATGTAGATGTTCAAGTATATTCACTGCTGCAGTCCTAACAAATGGGTTATCCGGCTCCCGGTAGCCCTTGATTGGGCAGAATAACAAAGGTAAATAAATATGACATCGGCTGTCGTCGGTTGTAAAGGACGTCAGGATGTCTGATACAAAAGGAGGCAGCCAACATCACTTCCTCAGTCTTTCTTGCCATAACAGTCAGAAGCCCCTAGAAAACAAGGCTTAAACCAAAAGCAACTTTGGCAAATATTTAATGTAGCCTGTACCTTAGGAAAATCAGAATAGGACAGGACCAAAAAAAGGGGGAAGGAGGGAGGTACAAGGACTGCAACAGTGAATACACTCGAACATCTACATTTATGGTAAGTGTACACAGATGTACTATGTTCATCGTGTTTCACTGTCGCACTCCTAACAAATGGGTTGATTACCAAAGACCAGAAAGAAGGGAGGAGGAACCAACAGAATCAAAGACTGGAGATAATGCCCTGCAGAACAGCAGTGGCAAACCCTGCTCTGGCTCTAGAAAACAAAGGCAAATTATAATGCTTTGTGAAAGTGTGGACAGAAGACCATGTGGCAGCCTCCAAAATGTCTTTAGTAGGGACACCCCTTAAAAAGGCTGCAGAAGTGGAAGCTGCTCTAGTTGAGTGGGTTCTAACCCCTTGAGGAGGAACCTTGCCATGAAAGGAATAACAAAAGGTAATACAATGTGCAATCCATTTGGAAATAGTTTGCTTAGAAATAGCCTTGCCCTGGACTCCAGGGGCAAAACTGACCAATAACTGTGCTGATTTCCGAAGGTCTTTAGACCTGTCCAGGTAAAACCTGAGCTGTCTGTGCACATCAAGAGAATGTAGAATCCTTTCACCTCTATTTCGAGGATTAGGAAAGAAGGTAGGGAGGTGTATGGGCTGATTAAGAGTCAGGCTAGAAACCACCTTAGGCATAAAGGAGGGGTTGGTTCTCAGAGAGACCCTATCTGCATGGAAAATAAGAAAGGGCTCCACAGCCATCAAAGCTTGCAGCTCCGAAAAACCTCCTTGCTGAAGTTATAGCCAAGAGGAAGGCAGTCTTCCAAGAGAGAAACTTTAAATCTGCAGTGACAGCTGGCTCAAAAGGAGAAAGAGTGAGTTTCTCTACAACACAATTAAGATCCTAGGCTAGAGTAGGTGCCCTTCTGGGATGTTTCAAGTTGGAAGCACCTCTAAGAAACATTTTCATCAGGGGAGGAGGGAAAATTGGTTGCTTAAAAGAACAATGAGCAGAAATGGCTGAAGCATGATAGAGGAAAAAGAAAGAGCACCCTGAAGCAAATCAGCCAGGTATTCCAGGATCAGAGGAAGGGTAGGCTGGGAAGAAGATTCCCCTCTAGCCTGCATCCAATGAGATAATCTTTCCCATTTGCCAGCATAGGACTTCCTAGTGCTAGGCCTCCTGGCCTCCCTCAGCAGGTCAACCACCTGCCAGGAAAAGGGAAGAAAAGGATGGATTCAGACAATGAATCATGCTGCCAAGTGGAGAGACAGAAGATGAGGATGTAGAATGTTTCCCTCTTCCTGAGCCAGAGGTTTCCCCTTCCCGAACCAAAAGATCTGGCTTCAGAGGGAGATGCCAAGGAGGAAATTGGGAGAGACTGTGAAGCAGTGGATACCAATGCTGTCTGGGCCAGTCCAGAGCTATGAGAATAGTCCTTGGTCGTTCATCCCTGATCTTCAATAATACTCTGGGAAGAGGAGGGAAGGCATAAACTGACAGCAGCATCCAAGGGAAGGACAGAGCATCCACTCTCCAGGCTCTGCTGTGATGCTGTCTGGTGCAAAAAAAGAGGTAGAAGATGGTTGTCTGGGGAGGAGAAAAGATCCACCTGAGGTGTGCCCCAACATTGATTGATGCTGTAAAAGACTGCGCTGTTCAACTGCCACTCGTGAGGATCCAGGGTCTGTCTGCTCAGCTGGTCTGTCAAAACATTGAGCCTTCCCGGACGAAACTGAGCTAGGAGATGCAGGTCCAGGGATGCTGCTATGGACCAGAGATTCATGTTCTGCCTGTACAGGGGGGTAAGAATGAGTCCCTTCCTGCTTGTTGATATACCACATGACAGTGGTGTTGTCTGTTCTGACTAGCAGGGTTCCTGGAAAAAGAAGATGCTTGAAAGCTAGTAAGGCCTGCTGAACTGCTATCAACTCCTTCAGAATTATGTGCAGGTGCATCTGCTGGGCATTCCAACGTCCCTGTATGCATCTGTCATCCAGGTGAGCTCCCTGTGGGAAGAACTTGAGTGGCAGGGGGTGGGCAAAAAGGCATGCCTTTGTTTTGTAGACAGGCGGTCGCCCACCATAGAAACTCTGTCTGCAGCCATGGAAGCAGAGGAATTATCACATCCAGGTCCTGTGTGCTTTGACACCCAAGTTTCTTGAGGTACCATTGCAATTTCCTCATATGTAGTCTTGTATATGGAATCATGAGAATGCAAGAGACCATGTATCCCACAGCTTGCAGGCATTTCCTTGTAGGGAGCTGGGACAGGCTTGCCAAGTCCTTGAAGTAAACTGAAAGAGTTGCCGGCTTCTCCTGGGTGAGATGCATCATCTGGGCGGCTGTGTTCAGACTCACTCCCAGGAATGTCATCTCCTTGGATGGCACCATTTTTGATTTTTCCTCATTGAGTGTGTAACCCAGGGAAGAGAGAAGGGTCTTTACAAATTCCAGATCCTTTAACAGCTGTTCCTGAGAATTCACTTGAATTAGACAGTCGTCCAAGTATGGATAAATCTGAATTTTCTTCCGTCTACAAAAAGCAATGACTGGAGCCAGGCACTTTGTGAAAACTCTGGTAGCAGTAGATAAGCCAAAGGGCAGCACAGAGAATTGATAATGTTGCTTGCCCACCCTGAAATGAAGGAATTGCCTGCAACATTCCCTGATAGGGATGTACAGATAAGATTCTTTGAGATCCAAAGTTACCAGCCAGGAATTTTTTCCTAACAATGGATGCGACTGATGCAGAGTGAGCATTTTGAACTTTGGCATTACCAAGAAAGAATTTAGAATGGATAGCTCTAGGACAGGACGCCAGGTGCCTTCTTTTTTTGGAACTAGGAAAAGCCTGGAATAGAAACCCCGGCCTACCTGCTAAGCAGGAACTGATTCTATTGTTCACAGATGTAACAGAGACAAAATTTGTTTTTCTACTTCTGCCCTTTGGTTTGGAGGAGCGTCGGGGAATCCTATGGGTATTGAAAAGGTGTGAAAAGAAAACCTGTGTCCTAGGGATACAGTTCTGAGTACCCATTTGTCGTCCGTGATGGTGGCCTAGACATTTGCAAAAAAGGCCAACCTTCCCCCTAAAAGACTCTCCGGGCAGGCAAGAACAGGCAGAAGTTGGATAGCGTCATTGAGAATGTTTGGACTGAGATGCAGGCTTAGAACTTCCCACCTTGGAAGTGGAAGCCTGCCAACGCTTATACCTTTGAGGGATGGCCACCTGCCCCCTAGAAGATTTGTAACCTCTAGTCCTAGAATGGTTCTGTCTGCTGGTATCAGGAAACATCCAACTCTTAGAAAGGTAATTCCTGCTACAGCGAGGAGGCTGAACTTGCAAAAAGTCCTTAACTGTTTGCATAGACTTGGCGTTATCCTCCATCTTCTTGAGCACTTCCTCTGCTTTGCTGCCAAAAAGACTGTCCTTATGCAAAGGTACATCTAAAAGCTTAGCCTTGACGGGCTCTGGAAGGGGCTGTTCCCTGAGCCAAGTGTGCCTTCTAATAACAGATCCAGTAGCTGTAGCCCTGCAGGAGGCTTCTAGAATGTCAAAACCACAATGTAATGAATGGTTATTGACAAGACTGGCAGAATTCAGCAAATCCTGCATATCCTTACTCTCCGCCAAGAGGCACACTTGCTATCCTAGACTTAATAGCCTCAAAGGTATGCTGCTGGTACTTCAGCATATGAAAAAGACAATTAGTAGACCTAATAGCAAGAGTGGCAGAGGTATAAACTTTTTTTACCCCACCTATCTAGGTTCCTAGATTCCCTGTCAGAAGGAAATTACAGTTTTGTACCTACCATAAATTTAGATGTTCGAGTGCTAATACAGCTGCAGTAATCACAGATGGGTTTTCTGCCGTCAGGTGGGTCCTCAGTCGGCCGAATTCCAAAGTCTAGGTTTGGCGTCGGTTGCTGTCGCTTTCTTTCCTGACGTCAGTGAGGCAGGGGTATATAAGACACAGCCGACGCCATTTTCTTCAGTCTTTCTTGCCCCAGATGCCAGGTGCCCCCAGTAGGAAGGCAATACATAAATTATATTTATGTACATGCAATGCAATATAATCAAAAATCAGTAGTTGCAAGCAAATATACCATAGAAGGATAACCCAATCAGGTGGTATGAAAAGGGGTTAGGCCCTAGGCCTTGACCAAGAGGGGAAGGAGGGAGAGTAAACTGTACTGCAGCTGTATTAGCACTCGAACATCTACATTTATGGTAGGTACAAAACTGTACTATGTTCATCGTGCATACAGCTGCAGTAATCACAGATGGGTAGAATCCCAAAGCTACGCACAGGGTGGTAGGCACTAGGTGGAACTGGGATGAGCCAGAATGCCCTGCAACACAGCAGTGGCAAAGCCTGCTCTAGTTTTGGAATATAAAGGCAGGTGGTAGTGTTTTGTGAAGGTATGCACAGAACTCCAAGTGGCTGCTTCCAAAATATCTTTGGTAGGAACTCCTCTGAGGAAGGCTGTAGAGGTAGCTGTGGCCCTGGAGGAGTGGGATCTGATGCCTGTAGGGACAGATTTTCCATGATAGGAGTAACAGAACCGTATGCAGTGGCCTATCCATTTTGAAATTGTTTGGTAACTGGCTTCTCTTGAGCTCCTACAGCATAGGACACAAAAAGTTGTTCTGATTTCCTGAAAGGCTTTGTTCTGTCCAAATAATAACGTAGCTGTCTATGGATGTCTAAGGAGTGTAGCAGCCTTTCCCCTTTGTTTTGAGGATTGGGGTAAAAGGTAGGTAAGTGTATGGCTTGATTTAAAGCTACCCTGGATACCACTTTTAGGCATAAATGACGGGTTGGTTCGAAGGGAAACCCTGTCCTGATGGAAGATGAGAAAAGGCTGCACAGCCATGAGGGCTTGTAGTTCCGAAACCCTACGAGCTGAGGTAATGGCCAGAAGGAAAACTGTTTTCCAGGACAAATATTGCATCTGTTGAGGCAGCTGGTTCAAAGGGAGGCAATGTTAATTTTTCTAGAATGTAATTAAGATCCCAGGCTGGCACTGGTTGTTTCTTTGGTGGTCTTATATTCTTAGCCCCTCTGAGGAACTGTCTTAAGAGTGGGTGAAAGAATAAGGGTGGATCCGTGTTGAATTCTGCAGAAATGGCTGAGGCATGGATTTTTATGGAGGAAAATGAAAGTCCACTGTTGAGCAGCTCAGCTAGATACTGTAATACCGGAGGCAAATTCAGTTTTCGAGGGTCCTGGCCTTTTTTCTCATTCCAAGAGCAAAACCGTTTCCATTTTGCAGAGTAAGCCTTTCTAGTAGATGGCCTTCTGGCCTCCAAAATGACATCCTGCACCTCTTTGGGGAGTAGGGTCTGTTGTAGTGTTAAGGAATTTTCCATGCAGCGAGATCGAGTGTTTTCAGCTGACTGTGAAGAGTTTTGTAGCTGTGCTGAGTCAGCAGAAGAGGCATTAGAGGTAGGGGCCAGGGAGGAGTATGTGTTAGGCTCCTCAGGAGTGGGTGCCAGTGTTGTATTGGCCAGTCTGGAGCAATCAGTATCATCTTCGGTCTGCTCTTGCTTTCAAGAGCACCTTGGGCAGAAGAGGCAGAGGTGGGAAAGCGTAAACTGTCCATGCTGTCCAACTGAATGAAAGAGCGTCCACTCTCCAGGCCTTTGGATGAAAGGTCCTTGAACAAAACTTTTCCAATTGATGATTCCTGTGGGAGGCGAAGAGATCTATGTCTGGCCTCCCTCACGCTTGGATCATCTTTGTAAACACTTGAGGATGCAACTTCCAAATGTGTGGATTTGTCATATTTCTGCTTAGATTGTCTGCCAGCGTGTTTTCCAAACCTGGCAAGTACTGTGCTTGAAGTTCGATTTGCCATTCCAGAGCCAAGTTCCAAAGTGTCATGGCTAGTCTGCACAGGGGGTATGAATGTGTTCCTCCTTGTTTGTTTATGTACCACATTACTGTGGTGTTGTCTGTTCTTAATAATTGTCCTGGATGCAGGAGGTCCTTGAAAGCTGTAATTGCATTTATCACTGCTAGCATTTCTTTTTGATTGATGTGAAGGTGCTTTTCCTTTTGGAACCATTTGCCCTGAATGCACCTGTCTGTCATGTGCACCCCCCAGGCGTAATCTGAGGCGTCTGTTGTGATGACTTGATTTGCTTGAGGCTTGCAGAATGGGAGACCTGTGTTTGTTTGACATGCTTGGGCCCACCATAGAAATTCCTTTTGCAAACATGGAATTATTGGTATTATTGTTTCCAAACTGTGGCTGTGTTGAGACCATAGGTGTTTTAGGTACCATTGAAGTTTCCTCATATGCAACTTTGCACATGGGATTAAAAGAATGCAAGATGCCATGAAGCCCAGAGCCTGCAGGATTTTCCTTGCAGTAAGCCTGGTACAATTTGCTAGTATTTTGAAGTACTGAGTTAGTTTTTCTGGCGTAAGGTAGGCCATCTGGGTGTTTGTGTCCAAGCTGGCACCCAGGAAAGTTATTTTCTGAGATGGTGTTAGCCTGGATTTCTCTTTGTTGATTGTGTATCCCAGAGAATTCAGTAACAGTGTTGCATAAGCCAGATGTTCCAGATGTATGTGCTTGCTGTCCGCTTGGATCAGGCAGTCGTCCAAATAAGGGTAAATTTGTATCCCTTGAAGTCTGCAGTAGGCAATTACTGATGCCAGGCATTTCGTGAATACCCTGGGCACAGTAGATAAGCCAAAGGGCAATGCAGAGAATTGATAGTGGATTGAACCTGCAAGAAATCTGAGGTATCTTCTGCAGCTTTGTCTGATTGGGACATGCAGGTATGCCTCCTTGAGGTCCAATGTTACCAGCCAAAACTCCTTGCCCAGCATGGGAAGAAGCTGCTGTAATGTGAGCATCTTGAATTTTGGTGCAAGTAAGAATGTGTTTAGGATGGATAAGTCCAAAATGGGTCTCCAGTCGGTTCCTTTCCTTGGTACCAGAAATAGCCTGGAATAAAAACCTTGACCTTGTTCGTGAGTAGGTACCTCTTGAATAGCTTTCATGTCTATGAGCTTTGAAATTTGTAATTGTGCCTCTGCCCTTTGATTGTGTGGCAGGTTTGGCATGCCTCTCATTTTTGGAAGAGTGTGAAAATGAAATCTGTAGCCTCTGTTTATAACGTCCAGGATCCATTTGTCTGTTGTGACAATATGCCAATTTCTTGTAAATAATGCCAGCTTTCCTCAGAGGGGTGCTGCCAGCTGAGACTTGCTTGGCATGGAAAGGAGGAAGTCATTGGGTTTGTTTCCTGTATTGTTGTGCACTGTCTTCGCCACCTTTTGGTGCTGGAGTTTGCCATTGCCTGCCTCTATATGATCCTTGTGATTGTCCTCTGCCCCTTGTGCGCCTGTATCTACCTCTTTGGGGCTTGTTCATGGCTGGAAAGGACCAGTTTTTAGAAGGCCAATTTCTGCTAAAACATGGTGGTTGAACCTGTAGAAAAGCTTTGACAGTTTGCATAGATTTGGCTTTTTCTTCCATTTTCCGTAGTATCTCCTCAGCATTAGTACCAAATAGCACATCCTTTTGTAAAGGAGCATCTAGTAGTTTAGCTTTCACATGATCAGGCAAGCTTTGTTCCCTAAGCCATGCATGTCTATGAATAACTGATCCTGTAACAGCAGCTCTACTTGAGGCCTCTAGGGCATCATAGCCACATTGTAAGGTGTGTTTACCCACTTGTTCTGCACTATGCATCATATCCTGCAACTCCTTCAAATCTGGTTGTTCAGGTTGAGACATTTTATTTCTTAATTGTGATAACAGAAACTGCTGATATTTAAGCATATGAAACTGACAATTTAAGGCCCTCATGGCTAGGGTGGCCGAGGTATATACCTTTTTCCCCACCTTTCTAAGGATCTTGACTCTCTTTCGGAAGGTAGTGGATTCTTAGCAGTAGAGGCCTTCATTCCCTTGGGGCCTTGAGAAATGGTTTCAGGGTCAGCATTATGGCTTTTGTAAAGAAATTGGTGAGAGTTAGGAACTCTGTAGTACCTGTCAGGCTTGACTGGGGCAGGAGGCAGGGAATCCGGATTAAGGCAAGCCTCCGAATAAACATCATCAAGTATGTCCAAGACAGGAGGTATTGCCAGAGGTCTGTGTTGAGGTAACAAAAGAAATTCCCCAAGTCTTTTCTTGGAATCAGAAAAGTCTTGGCCTTCCCAATGGAAGTGTTCCCTCAAGGTGTGCAAGGTTTCCCCAAAAGAAAAATCCTCAGGAGGAGATACAGAAGGAATGGACTGTTCTCCATCAGAAACTTCAAAAGGGGAGTAAGAGTGTTCCTCTACATCAGAATGATCAGAAAAAATGGAGCCCTGATCAGAAGAGGGAGAATCTTCCTCCACTCTGGGTCTCTTGTCTGGAGGGGGTTGGGAACCCCTGATAAGATTAATTAAATCCTCAGCCATTTTAAGCATCTGCTTTTTAGGCATGGGGCCTGGAGATGGGCCCTGTGCAACAGGCCTCTTCGGATGCCTGGCTGATTTGGACTTAGTAAAGGCCTTAATGGAAAAGGAAGATGAGGGTCTAAAGACACCATGGGTGGAAGTGGACCTGTCCACATTAGGAGGCTCAATGCTCACAGTGGCTTCGGTGGTTGTAGTCTGGGTATGGGCCGAGGTACCTGCGGTCTCTGTTACAGAAGACACCGCCAAAGAAGTGTCGTCGGTAGTCAGGGACTGTATAGGCGTCTCGCTGAGAACCGGACCACGTGTAGCCAGTTTTGGCGTGGTGTCGGTCCTTCTCCTTGCGTTTTTTGGACAAAACGGTAGTCGGAGTCTCCGCTGACATTTTATAATCAAAGGCTTTACCAAAAAAGTGTTGGGCGAACTCCGCCCGACGCTTAATAGTGCGTTTATTGAAAGTAGCGCAAAAGCGACAGCCCGAGACGTCGTGGTCTGGGCCTAAACAAGGTATGCAGAGGGAATGGAAATCCTTATGCGGTATTTGCTTCCCACAAGAAATACAATTGTTAACTTTTTCTGACATCGGTCTGAGGCAAGAAAAGTTTCCCCAACGGGGTACTTAGCTTTAATGAAGACTTCGGTTTCCAATTTTTCGTAAATTCAGGAGCTGGCCGACCGGCACTTGTGAACTGCTTCTGCTTTAGGCACCGCGCGGCAAAAAAGACTGAAGAAAATGGCGTCGGCTGTGTCTTATATATCCCTGCCTCACTGACGTCAGGAAAGAAAGCGACAGCAACAGACGCCGGACCTAGACTTTGGAATTCGGCCGACCGAGGACCCGCCTGACGGCAGAGAACCCATCTGTGATTACTGCAGCTGTATGCACGATGAACATCAGGATTTTTGGCAACAGTGGCCTTATCTGCTTTAGGGCCTTGAGAAAACCTCTGGCTCAGCCAACGGGTTCCTGAAAAGAAATAAATGAGAATCAGGGACTCTACAGTACCTGTTAGGTTTCCTGGAAGCAAAAGGAACCAAATTTGGAGTCAAGGAATTTTCCAGAAATACATCAACCACTTCCAACACTGGGGGAATAGCCAGAGGCTTATGCTGAGACAAATCCAAAAACTCCCTAATCCATTTCTTAGATTGGGGATAATCCTGACTTTCCCATTTAAAATATTCCCTGAGAGTATTCAAAGTATCACCAAAAGAGAAATCCTCTGGAGGAGAAGCAGAAGGGATGGACTCCTCTGCACCTGAATCCTCAAAATAAGAAAAAACCCGAGAAACTTCCTCTGCATCAGCAGAAATTGTAGAAGTATCAGGACCAGAATAAGACAAAGCCTCAGGAGAGACACCCATACACCTTTTAGAAGGAGGAGGCTGAGAACCCCTAATAAGAGTCAAAAGGTCATTGGCCATTTTAACCATTTGGGATTGAGGGGAACGGGAAGAAACTGGAGCCTGCTTTTTCACAGGCTTACGAGTGGAAGATTTACCTACAAGTCTGAAGGACTCGGGAGGCCTGGCAACCGCAAACGACACAGTAAAGGTAGTCGGTATGAGCTTGCTGTCTGAACGAAGAACAGATGCCTCTGACACCAAAGTCAGCTTAGCGGCTTCGGATTCAGCTGAAGAGGTGAAAGGTCAGAAGGCAAAATGGAAGCCGGAGGACTGGGGGACTCTGAAATGGTGTCACTAGAGGCCTGAGAATGAAAATCCGTGGGCTGCAGGGGCTGCAAAGGCACCTCACTGGCTACCGCATGACTGACTACTAACTTATCATCCGAGGACTTGACCCTCTGAAGCCTGTCGCTGTCCTTATCCTTACGTTTCTTGAGTATATCCAAAGCCTGAAGACCAGTGGACGCCATACCGACAAACTTAGGCCAAACTCCAAAATGTTTAGCCCGACGATGAATAGTACCCGGATTAAAGGAAGCACAGAGATCACAATTAGGGACGTTGTGGTCAAAGCCTAAACAAATACAATGAGAATGAAAATCTCTATGGGGAATCTGCTTTCCACAGGTAAGACAATTATTAACCTTTTCTGACATTCGTTAAGGCAAGAAAAGAGGATCCCCAACAGGGTACTTAACTGTATTTGACTTCAACTTTGTAGTCTGAAACCAAAAAAGTAAACTGCCGACCGGCATTCATGCAAAAAATGCTTCTGCTTCGGGCTCTACAGCAAGGAAGACTGAGGAAGTGACATCGGCTGCCTCCTTTTGTATCGGACGTCTTGATGTCCTTTACAACAGACGACAGCCTATGTGATATTTACTTACCTTTGGTATTCTGGCTGACTGAGGGCTACCGGGAGCCGGATAACCCATTTGTTAGGACTGCAATAGTGAAACACGATGAACATCCAAAGGATGCTCTCTTTCTAGAAGTCAAATCCAATTTGTAGCGAGAACTAAAAGGTATGAGATGAGGACCAAGTAGCTGCAGAACAATCATCATCCAATGAGACTCTAGACCAAAAGGCTGCAGAAGCAGCCATGGACCTAGTGGAATAAGCTTTCACTTGACCCGGAGGAGACATACCTTTGTCCTTATAGACCTAAAGGATGCATGAGGAAATCCACCTAGCAATAGTGACCTTGGAGATAGGATTTACGGAAGTTTTGGGTCCTGTGTAAACAAAATCGTAACTGTCTATGAACATCCAACAAGTGGAGATTGTATTCCATTTTGTTAGCAAAGTTAGGAAAGAAGACAGGTAAATTAATGGGTTGATTGATATTAACTTGTGATGCCACCTTAGGAAAAAAAGACGGATTGGTCCGACGGGAAACCTTATCTTTATGGAAAATCATATATGGAACTTTGATGGACAAAGCTTGCAGTTCTGAGACCCTTTTAGCAGTAGTGATAGCCACCAGGAATGCTGTTTTCCAAAATAAGAACTTTAGATCTGTGGTTGCAGCAGGTTCAAAAGGCGGAGTGACCAAAGCTTGAAGAACCATAGTAAGGCCCCATGGGGGAACAGGATCCTTGACAGTGGGGGCATAACAGAAAGCTCCCTTTGATAAAGGCTTTACACAGTCTGCAGGAGGCCAGTGAGGCAGAATTCTCACCCACATGAAAATGAGAAATGGCAGCCCAGTGAAATTCGACAGTAGAAGAACTAGCTCCTTGTTGAAAAATATTGGCAAGGAAATCAAGAGTGGCAGAAATAGGAGCAGTGAAGGGATCTAAACTCCTTTGAGAATCCCAAAAGGAAAAACATTTCCATTTGCTACAGTAAACCTTCCTGGTTGAAGACTTATGAGCAGCCACCAGAATTGATCTAACTGAAGAGGATAATCCAGGAGCCCTAGCGATCATGGGAATTGGAGCAGCCAAGCTGTGAGCTTCAGACTGTCCAGGTTCAGATGAGGAACCCTCGATGGGTGTGAAATCAGATCCTGAATGAATGTGAAATCAGATCCTGAATAGGATCCAAGATCCAGGGCGGAGCAAAGGAAGGGAAACCACACCTGGTGAGGCCAAAACGGGACAATGAGGATCACTTTGCTCTCCAGTCAACAAGCTTTCTGTAGAAACCTCGGAATAAGAGGTACTAAAGAGTAAGCATACAGAAGACCGGGAGGCCAAGCATGGACTACAGCGTCTCTGGGGGACTCCCCTGGCAGGGGGTTCGGAGCGAAAAACTCGCTACACTTCACTTTGGAAGCACAGCCAGCCTTAGGCATAGGCAAACTAGGCGATCGCCTAGGGCGCTGTACAAGAAGGTCTCGTAAAGGGCGCAATTTGTGTTTATTTTAATTAATTTACTATTCTTATTATGCAAACGCATAATAAGAAAGTAAATTAATTAAAATAAATAGGGCGCCGGAATCATAGGGAGAGGAGGGGGCAGAAAGCGCCCCTCCCACTTATATACCTTCCAGGTTGGCCAGGACTTTAAGAACCAACAAAAAAAAAAATCTTCACTCCACGGTAGTGGAATCGGTAGTGGAGTCTTCTCCTTTAAGAAGGAACATACGTGTGCCACGTGACTCACGTCCACGCACGCCAACATGGCTGCAAACACGTTCTACAGTGCAACAGCAATAAACAAGCAGAAGGGTTAAAGCCATGTGTATGCGTGTGGGCTATTCAGATTAAAAAGAAGGTAAGTGCATGAGTGTGTCTGTGTAGTTTACACTGGGCTTCTGTGTGCGAGAGAAAGTGTGTGTGTGTGTGTGTGTGTGTGTGTGTGTGGGCTATTCAGATTAAAAAGAAGGTAAGTGCATGTGTCTGTGTAGTTTACACTGGGCTTCTGTGTGCGAGAGAAAGTGTGTGTGTGTGTGTGTGTGTGTGTGTGTGTGTGTGTGTGTGTGTGTGTGTGTGTGTGTGTGTGTGTGTGTGTGTGTGTGTGTGTATATTTCTGAGTTTGTATGTTTGGAAATAGCAGCTATTAATAAGGTTTAAAAAAAAACACCAACAGCAAAGAAAATTAGAAAAGACAATTTCACCAGCACATCACCGGCAATTCTTTATTCAAAACAGTGATCTGGTACCTCGGCAATTCACCTTCATGGATCCAGATCGCTGTTTTGAATAAAGAATTGCTGGTGATGTGCTGGTGAAATTAATAAGGTTTGTCTAAAAGGATAGTCCCTTATGATCAGGTTGTATAAACTTTCAAAATGTGGCAGGGACTATAGACTCAGGGAACCCCACTACCTCAGAAGTCCTTCTGGGAAAAATGGATATGTACTTTTTGCCTCAAAAAGTTACTTATATATCTTAAACAGGGTCTGTTTGCAGTGAATTCTAATGACTTCAACTCCTAGGTTTTAGAGGAGTAAAGAAAGGTAACACTGTATAAGATTGATTAAAGTACATAATCACCATATAGTTTTCTCACTGAGATGCAGAACAGCTTTGTACTGCTCTGTGCATTGATTATGATGTAAGCAGTTAACAGGTGATATAGATGAAAGAAAGTTTTACTATAAGAAATCAGGATAATAATGTTGATTGAATTACATCTGCTACTATTGTTTTTCTTAAGATTTGGATAGGGTTTAGCTTATAAAATAATTGCTTATTTTTCTGCTGACTAATTCACTGAAGAATCTTGTCAAACTAAATTTCCCTATAAAGCTTAGCTAAAAGAAATGTGAATAAATTATGTCTTCTGCTGTTTTTTTTAAAGATTTGGATAAGATTTAGCTTATAAAATAATTGCTTTTTCTGTTGCCTATTTCATCATGGATTGCTGCAGGTGAAAAAATGGCTGTGATTTAAGATTTCCTTTTTTGATGAATCTTACAATGAGTGGGGCATTGTATTATTGAAGATCAGAGCTCTCAACCTATTATTTGCCCCCCCACACAAACACACACTTTACCCCCCAACAGCTATCACTTTTTTCTTAAAGCTAACACCCCTGGTCAATTTCCTTCTCCCCGAAGCCCATGTATCCATTGATAGAGTGCTGAGACATAGATCTCCATTGTCCATAATGTTATACAGTTCCCAGATTTTGCCTCACATTTTTTGTCTTGTCCATCTAAAATATTTGATCTGATAAATCACTGAGGTGAAATGTCAGTCAATAATGCATTTGATTTTCAGCCCTCATTTCCTTCAGAAAATGCATGCTAAGACAAATGCTGTTATTCTAGCAACTTTCTAAGTCTATTAAGAGCAATATTTATAAAATCTGTCCCTGTTTGGGGACCTTTGACCCCCCTTTATTTTAGGCTTCTCAGATTTCTTGTGCTAAGATGTTGAGTTAAGGAGGCATGGTATGTAATGTCCTAGTTGCTGATTTATTGGTTGCATTTTGAGAGGGGATAGGGGTTCTGCATTCCTTAGTGTGCCGTCCTTTGTTTAAGATGCCTAGTTACTATGAATTTGTCTGTTTCTCAGTCATTCTCTGTTGCAATATTATCAGTGTACCACTTTTTCTTTAATGCAGCCTAGGCAATGGCAGCAAGCACTGAATTTGTGGATGGAAAAGTGGAATGTAAAGTTCTTTGCCAGTAATAGCATCTTCATTAGTTACAAATCTCTCTAATGTATAATTATTCAGATGATGTTTACTTCTGCAGAGATTGTGCTTATTCACTGATACTGTTTGAGAAGCCTTTTATGGTTAAAATGTTCTGAAATGGGCAGGTTTGTCATTACTGGGTCATACATTTTGTTTTATTACTTACTGGAAAAATGTTCAAAACTACAAATTTAACACGCTGTAACAAGTGTAAATGTTTTCAGTGTGCAACTAGCTGTTTTTTGTTTATCAAATGGCACACTGTGTTGTAGAATGTGAAAGCAGCGTTAGTAGTATAATTGCCTTTGGTGCTGAAGGCTGTGGATTCCACACTCACACCATGTAGATGGAGTGTTGATATGCAGTGCCTATATGATTGTTGATTATTTGGTGCATTATAAGGGGATAGGGTTCTACACTCCTGAATATGACCTTTTGTACGAGATACCTAATGACTGTGAACTTGTTAGTCATTTCCTATTGCAATATTACCAACTTACCAATTTTTTTTATGTAATATAGGCAATTAATTTTTCAAGGGCAGCAGGCACTGAATTTGTAGATAGCATTGATATGTAAAGTTGTTTGCTAGTAGCAACCTCTTCATTAGTTACATATTCCAAAGACATGCATCTGGAGCATTTCTCCCCGGGCCTCTGCTGAAAACAGGCTCTGTGGAACCTAGTCGGACTTTCCCGGTCAACAAATGATAAATAAAAAAAAATAAATAAAAAAAATATATTTCTTTAATGTGGAATTTAGATGATTTTACTTCTGCAGAGATTGTGAGTGTGGGGTAATATTGGTGGATTGTAATGACAGAAGTCTTGAGTGGCCCTTTATTCTTGAAATTTTCTGAAATGGGTAGTGTTTAGTTCATAAATTTTGTTTCATTGCTTATTAAAAGAATGTTTAAAACGACAAATTTAAAACGTATTCTAACAAGTGGTGCTGTATTATACAAGGAATATAATACAAGGAATATAATTCGATACAATCAGGAAAGTAAATTAAAAATAAATACATGGTGTGCATGGCCTTAAACAAATGTGTGCAAGGAGTCTGTTTTGAAAACAGCCCAAAGGTAAACTTAATTCTCCACCAACCAGATGCATTTCTATAAATGTGGGTTTTCATGCTGTTTCAATGAATGTGAGTTTTGCCATTTCAATGAATGAGTTTCAAGGGCAGAGAAGTTTACTGCTCGTGTAAGTCTGTTTTCACTGTGAGACTGTATTGTTTGTTTAGCAAATGGCTATCTGTGTTTGTGCTATTTCAATATCTGTAATCATTGTAGAAGCAAATAGAACATAAGGGTGGTAACTGGTGAGATAACCAAATAATGGAACACTGGAATGGCTGAGGAGGGGGCTGCTGCTGCTGAAGGTTGCTGCAGGTGGGGCTGGTCTGGGGTGGCGGTCTATTACCCTTCCTAGAACCCTATTTGACCATGATCTGGCTCTGGTATTTTAAGTAGAAAATACTTATGTAAAGGTAGTTGCAGTTTAACTACATTACAAGGTATCTTTTTCTTCCTATGCATTTAAATAATTTAAGGAAATAACTGGAGTGGCTTTCTTGGGGAATGACCAGTGGGTGTGGCTCAAATAGGGGTGTTTCACGAGTGTGGTGTAGGTGGGGCTTAAGGGGCGCCGAAGCACTACTTCGCCTAGGGCGCCATTTCAGCTAAGGCCGGCCCTGGTTTGAAGGAGAGGCAAATAGATCGCAGCAAGGCTGACCCCACTCCAGAAAAAATCTGCTCCGCTACTGAAAGAATCAGAGACCACTCGTAAGGCATCAGAATAGTCCGACTTAACATGTCCGCTAGAATGTTGGACCGTCCCGGAATGTGTGTTTCTATGAGAAAACGACCATTGGAGATCACCCATTCCCACACTCTCATGGCTTCATGACAAAGAGGGTAAGATCTGGTCCTTCCCTGTTTGTTGATGTACCAGACCACTGACATGTTGTCTGTCTGAATTGCAATGGTTCCCAGAGGAAGAAAGGCATGAAGGGCCTGCAACGGCAGAAGGACTGCCCTCATCTCTAGAACGTTTATGTGCAAGCTGGTCTCACTGTCCTGCCCGAACAATGCCCCCCCACCCGAGTTGGGAAGTGTCCGTGGTCACTGTGACTCGGCAAGAGGCTGAAACAAAGGGTCTTCCCTCCAAGATCTCCAGAGAGCACATCAGCCACAGAACGGACGCCAAACAAGACTCGACTGAGTTGTATTGGATACACTAATGGAAGTTCCAACAGGGACCACTGTACAGCTAGTGTCCACTGTAGAATTCTCATATGTAACCAGGCGCACAGAAGAAGCGTTATGGTTGCTGCCATTGAACCTAAGGCCCTCAACACTGACTCTGCCGATGGAAGATGAGAACGGTAGATCAGAGAGACATGCATCCTCAGGTTTTGTACTCTCTCCTTGGTCAGGAAGATTTTGTATTGTAAGGTGTCTATCACCTGGACAGGATTTAGAAGCGATTTGGATGCGTTGATTGTGATCCCCAAATGCAGGGCAAGCTTTAAGAAATAATCCCTGGTTTGAGAAAGTAGATGCCTGGTGGGAGCAGGGAGGAGCCAATCATCTAGGTATGGATAGACTTGAATCCCCTGAAGCCTCAGGTGAGCCACTACTACCACCATCACTTTGGTGCACACCCTGGGGGCTGTGGTGAGACCAAAGGATAGGGCTCAAAATTGATAATGATGGACTCCTAGCCAGAAGCGGAGGAACCTCCTGAAGCTTCTGTGCATCTTTATGTGATAGTAGGAATCCTAGAGGTCTAATGCGCACATCCAGTCACTCTCTTGCAGATACTGCATGATGGACTAGTGTGACCATCCAGAATTTTTCTTTGGCAACTGACAGGTTCAGGGTAGATAGGTCCAGAATGGGCCTCAAGTCCCCCGTTTTCTTTGACACCAAAAAGAACATGGAGTAGAAGCCCGATCCGGACTGATCTGGGGGGGATGGGTTTGATGGCTCATTTGTCTAGCAGCCTGGAAATTTCCTGTGCTGCTGCATCCCTTTGCATGGATGGTACATCCAGGAGGTATTTTGGAGGTTTGGGAGGAACCACAAAGGGGATAAAGTATCCTCTGGATATGATCTGAAGCACCCAGTGGTCTGATGTTACGGACTCCCATGTTGCCAGGTGCAATGACAATCGTCCCCCCGATTGCCTCCAGAGTAGAGCAGTCTGGCAACCCCTCAGGGGTGCTGTCTGGGCCTGTCCGAGAAAGGTTCGAGACCCAAAATTCCTCTGATTGATTATGATGTAAGCAGTTAACAGGTGATATAGATGAAAGAAAGTTTTACTATAAGAAATCAGGATAATAATGTTGATTGAATTACATCTGCTACTATTGTTTTTCTTAAGATTTGGATAGGGTTTAGCTTATAAAATAATTGCTTATTTTTCTGCTGACTAATTCACTGAAGAATCTTGTCAAACTAAATTTCCATATAAAGCTTAGCTAAAAGAAATGTGAATAAATTATGTCTTCTGCTGTTTTTTTAAAGATTTGGATAAGATTTAGCTTATAAAATAATTGCTTTTTCTGTTGCCTATTTCATCATGGATTGCTGCAGGTGAAAAAATGGCTGTGATTTAAGATTTCCTTTTTTGATGAATCTTACAATGAGTGGGGCATTGTATTATTGAAGATCAGAGCTCTCAACCTATTATTTGCCCCCCCACACAAACACACACTTTACCCCCCAACAGCTATCACTTTTTTCTTAAAGCTAACACCCCTGGTCAATTTCCTTCTCCCCGAAGCCCATGTATCCATTGATAGAGTGCTGAGACATAGATCTCCATTGTCCATAATGTTATACAGTTCCCAGATTTTGCCTCACATTTTTTGTCTTGTCCATCTAAAATATTTGATCTGATAAATCACTGAGGTGAAATGTCAGTCAATAATGCATTTGATTTTCAGCCCTCATTTCCTTCAGAAAATGCATGCTAAGACAAATGCTGTTATTCTAGCAACTTTCTAAGTCTATTAAGAGCAATATTTATAAAATCTGTCCCTGTTTGGGGACCTTTGACCCCCCTTTATTTTAGGCTTCGTTCAGATTTCTTGTGCTAAGATGTTGAGTTAAGGAGGCATGGTATGTAATGTCCTAGTTGCTGATTTATTGGTTGCATTTTGAGAGGGGATAGGGGTTCTGCATTCCTTAGTGTGCCGTCCTTTGTTTAAGATGCCTAGTTACTATGAATTTGTCTGTTTCTCAGTCATTCTCTGTTGCAATATTATCAGTGTACCACTTTTTCTTTAATGCAGCCTAGGCAATGGCAGCAAGCACTGAATTTGTGGATGGAAAAGTGGAATGTAAAGTTCTTTGCCAGTAATAGCATCTTCATTAGTTACAAATCTCTCTAATGTATAATTATTCAGATGATGTTTACTTCTGCAGAGATTGTGCTTATTCACTGATACTGTTTGAGAAGCCTTTTATGGTTAAAATGTTCTGAAATGGGCAGGTTTGTCATTACTGGGTCATACATTTTGTTTTATTACTTACTGGAAAAATGTTCAAAACTACAAATTTAACACGCTGTAACAAGTGTAAATGTTTTCAGTGTGCAACTAGCTGTTTTTTGTTTATCAAATGGCACACTGTGTTGTAGAATGTGAAAGCAGCGTTAGTAGTATAATTGCCTTTGGTGCTGAAGGCTGTGGATTCCACACTCACACCATGTAGATGGAGTGTTGATATGCAGTGCCTATATGATTGTTGATTATTTGGTGCATTATAAGGGGGGATAGGGGTTCTACACTCCTGAATATGACCTTTTGTACGAGATACCTAATGACTGTGAACTTGTTAGTCATTTCCTATTGCAATATTACCAACTTACCAATTTTTTTTATGTAATATAGGCAATTAATTTTTCAAGGGCAGCAGGCACTGAATTTGTAGATAGCATTGATATGTAAAGTTGTTTGCTAGTAGCAACCTCTTCATTAGTTACATATTCCAAAGACATGCATCTGGAGCATTTCTCCCCGGGCCTCTGCTGAAAACAGGCTCTGTGGAACCTAGTCGGACTTTCCCGGTCAACAAATGATAAATAAAAAAAAATAAATAAAAAAAATATATTTCTTTAATGTGGAATTTAGATGATTTTACTTCTGCAGAGATTGTGAGTGTGGGGTAATATTGGTGGATTGTAATGACAGAAGTCTTGAGTGGCCCTTTATTCTTGAAATTTTCTGAAATGGGTAGTGTTTAGTTCATAAATTTTGTTTCATTGCTTATTAAAAGAATGTTTAAAACGACAAATTTAAAACGTATTCTAACAAGTGGTGCTGTATTATACAAGGAATATAATACAAGGAATATAATTCGATACAATCAGGAAAGTAAATTAAAAAATAAATACATGGTGTGCATGGCCTTAAACAAATGTGTGCAAGGAGTCTGTTTTGAAAACAGCCCAAAGGTAAACTTAATTCTCCACCAACCAGATGCATTTCTATAAATGTGGGTTTTCATGCTGTTTCAATGAATGTGAGTTTTGCCATTTCAATGAATGAGTTTCAAGGGCAGAGAAGTTTACTGCTCGTGTAAGTCTGTTTTCACTGTGAGACTGTATTGTTTGTTTAGCAAATGGCTATCTGTGTTTGTGCTATTTCAATATCTGTAATCATTGTAGAAGCAAATAGAACATAAGGGTGGTAACTGGTGAGATAACCAAATAATGGAACACTGGAATGGCTGAGGAGGGGGCTGCTGCTGCTGAAGGTTGCTGCAGGTGGGGCTGGTCTGGGGTGGCGGTCTATTACCCTTCCTAGAACCCTATTTGACCATGATCTGGCTCTGGTATTTTAAGTAGAAAATACTTATGTAAAGGTAGTTGCAGTTTAACTACATTATAAGGTATCTTTTTCTTCCTATGCATTTAAATAATTTAAGGAAATAACTGGAGTGGCTTTCTTGGGGAATGACCAGTGGGTGTGGCTCAAATAGGGGTGTTTCATGAGTGTGGTGTAGGTGGGGCTTAAGGGGCGCCGAAGCACTACTTCGCCTAGGGCGCCATTTCAGCTAAGGCCGGCCCTGGTTTGAAGGAGAGGCAAATAGATCGCAGCAAGGCTGACCCCACTCCAGAAAAAATCTGCTCCGCTACTGAAAGAATCAGAGACCACTCGTAAGGCATCAGAATAGTCCGACTTAACATGTCCGCTAGAATGTTGGACCGTCCCGGAATGTGTGTTTCTATGAGAAAACGACCATTGGAGATCACCCATTCCCACACTCTCATGGCTTCATGACAAAGAGGGTAAGATCTGGTCCTTCCCTGTTTGTTGATGTACCAGACCACTGACATGTTGTCTGTCTGAATTGCAATGGTTCCCAGAGGAAGAAAGGCATGAAGGGCCTGCAACGGCAGAAGGACTGCCCTCATCTCTAGAACGTTTATGTGCAAGCTGGTCTCACTGTCCTGCCCGAACAATGCCCCCCCACCCGAGTTGGGAAGTGTCCGTGGTCACTGTGACTCGGCAAGAGGCTGAAACAAAGGGTCTTCCCTCCAAGATCTCCAGAGAGCACATCAGCCACAGAACGGACGCCAAACAAGACTCGACTGAGTTGTATTGGATACACTAATGGAAGTTCCAACAGGGACCACTGTACAGCTAGTGTCCACTGTAGAATTCTCATATGTAACCGGGCACAGAAGAAGCGTTATGGTTGCTGCCATTGAACCTAAGGCCCTCAACACTGACTCTGCCGATGGAAGATGAGAACGGTAGATCAGAGAGACATGCATCCTCAGGTTTTGTACTCTCTCCTTGGTCAGGAAGATTTTGTATTGTAAGGTGTCTATCACCTGGACAGGATTTAGAAGCGATTTGGATGCGTTGATTGTGATCCCCAAATGCAGGGCAAGCTTTAAGAAATAATCCCTGGTTTGAGAAAGTAGATGCCTGGTGGGAGCAGGGAGGAGCCAATCATCTAGGTATGGATAGACTTGAATCCCCTGAAGCCTCAGGTGAGCCACTACTACCACCATCACTTTGGTGCACACCCTGGGGCTGTGGTGAGACCAAAGGATAGGGCTCAAAATTGATAATGACGGACTCCTAGCCAGAAGCGGAGGAACCTCCTGAAGCTTCTGTGCATCTTTATGTGATAGTAGGAATCCTAGAGGTCTAATGCGCACATCCAGTCACTCTCTTGCAGATACTGCATGATGGACTAGTGTGACCATCCAGAATTTTTCTTTGGCAACTGACAGGTTCAGGGTAGATAGGTCCAGAATGGGCCTCAAGTCCCCCGTTTTCTTTGACACCAAAAAGAACATGGAGTAGAAGCCCGATCCGGACTGATCTGGGGGGGATGGGTTTGATGGCTCATTTGTCTAGCAGCCTGGAAATTTCCTGTGCTGCTGCATCCCTTTGCATGGATGGTACATCCAGGAGGTATTTTGGAGGTTTGGGAGGAACCACAAAGGGGATAAAGTATCCTCTGGATATGATCTGAAGCACCCAGTGGTCTGATGTTACGGACTCCCATGTTGCCAGGTGCAATGACAATCGTCCCCCCGATTGCCTCCAGAGTAGAGCAGTCTGGCAACCCCTCAGGGGTGCTGTCTGGGCCTGTCCGAGAAAGGTTCGAGACCCAAAATTCCTCTGACCCCCTCTGCCTCTGGGCCGGCGTCCATTCTGTCCCTCTCTGCCTCTGAGGGAAGAAGAGCCCCGAGTGTCCCAGGAATAATGTGACTTCTGGAACCACATCTTCTTTTGCCCTCTCTGATTCTGGGAAAAGGATCTTTGAGGGTTCGAGAAGGGAATTCTGACAGTAGACAGCGTCTTCCCATCCTTCTCACTCTGGACTAAAGTCTCTTTGCTGGTCTTGCCAAAGAGAGTAGAGCAGTCATAAGGGGCATTGGCAAAGGACGCCTTGAAAGGTTCCAAAAACTGACATAGTCTGAACCAAGCGTTGAGCCTCATGGACACGCCAGACCCAGCCGCCCTAGCCGCTCCTTCAGTAGCATGTGAGAGGAGTCGCATGGACGTGTTGGAGACTGCTTTCAAAGTGACCAACCTCATGGAGAACGAGCCCCTGTCTTCCTGCGGCAGAGACTTAGGGGGAGACTCAGCTAGTTCCTTGACCAGGTCACACTGGAGTCTCGTGACGTGGGCCAGGTAGTTCAGAGCCCCAATGGAAAAGGCTGCCGACGCATAAACCTGCTTCCCTAAGAGGTCCATCATCCGCGATTCTCGGTCAGGAGGATGAACTGAGGAACTCTCTTGGGCTAGTTCCTTCTTTGTGGCTGCTGCTACCACCATAGCGTCTATGGGGGAGCCCTTGTTCCATGCTGGCCTATCTGATGGTAAACTTAAGATCTTATCAGAATGTTTAGGGATTGGTTCTACAGTGTCTGGCTCCTTCCAAGCCTGGGAGGTGACAAGATCCACCAGGGGATCTGCGGGAGGGGACACCCAGGAAGTAGATAGGCCCATGCCGAAAGCCTCCAGGAACACGGACTCGTCAGAAGAAGGTCTGAGGGTGGACCAACCTCCCCGTTGGCGAAGGATTTCCATGATGTCTCCAAAGGAGACATCCTCAGATGGTGACCTGGGAGAACCTTCCCCATCATCCAAATCAGTGTCCTCGGTGAGGGACTCTGGGAGTCCAAGTGCCTCCTCTTACACGTATGCTTGAGAGGCGCATCTCCGGTGGGGCTCTCCGGGGGGAACTTGCAAGCCACTTGTTCCTCAGTGGGAACCATCTGGGGTCCCTCGAGCATGGGCTGTCCCTCTGGTAAAATGATGGGATTCATAGATACAGCCAAGCGGGTCAGGGCGGAGTCTGAGGGGATAGTCAAGGGTCTTGATCCGGCAGAGAGAACCCTTTCTACCATGAATGAAGAAGGAGAATGAACCTCCTGGGGAACCAATAAGGAAGTCGGTCTCCCGAGATCCGATGTGAGAATCAAAGCCAAGCCTGAAAAGGACGGAGCTCCAAGGGAGGGAACTTTGCCTGACAAAGCTGGAGCCGATGAAAAAAGTTCCGATCCCTCGGACCTGACACCCAAGCTCCGGCTCTGAGAGCTGCTCGGATCAGACATGCTCCAGGCAGCTGTCGGCGTTGAAGAAGCAGGTAGTCAGCACTGACCCCCTGACTAAGGCCATCCTCTGATCACAGTACTCCAAACTCGGTGGACGGATCAGAGGAGGAGAACTCTGTGTAAAAAAAAAAAAAAAGGAAGTGACCTCCCCCCCCCCCAGAGGGAAAGGGGGCTGGCAAGACCCCCATCTGGATCGGAGTACGAATGAGCCTCCTCATCATTTTATCCATGTCAACTTCCGATAAGCTCCATGTGGACCTAGATGAGGCCAGTGACTCTGACCTTACGGGTCGAGGAACCGAGGCCTTAGATGGAGAACGTGTCTCCTCCAGCTCCGGGGAAAATCTCAGATCGGAGCAGAGGGGAGTCACTGAACCTAGACTGACTTTTGGCGGGAGAAAGAAGGTCTGAGGACCTTCTATATTGGTCAAGTCTGTGAGATTTTGTCTCACTCTCTTTCTCTGCCCCTTTTCCGCTCCACTTCCACAGGCTTTGAAACGGGAGGTTGAATCCCAGCCTGGGAGGGAGGAGAAGCAAGGGCAAGAGAGGAAGGATAGGCGGCCACAGCAGCCACTGTGACCGAAGCAGAGGACGAGGCAACTGCCTCAGAAGTGGAAAGAAGGCCTTTCAGGGCCAACTTAGCCTTCTTGTCCTTGATAGCACATGGATTAAAACCCACGCATATAGAGCAGTCAGTATTTAGATGGGCAACACCCAAGCACATTACACAAAGAGTGTGGCCATCTGCAGGAGAGAATTTATGGCCACACTCATTGCACCTTTTGAACACAGGCTGATCAGTCATGCTTCTATCCAGCCACTCAAACAAGAGAAGGAAAAGAGAAAAAATTACCAGTTTTCCCCACTCAAACCACTCACCACACACTCCAGTCACACAGAACACACTGAGAGGAGAGGGGAAGCAAAGCACACTAACAAACTAATGCTAAACTACAACAAAGGTTCAATTTCACGACACACCAGCGAGGGGAGAAGAGGAAACCTACATTAAAACACATACTAATATTTCAAAGAAAAATGCTGCTTAAAAGGAGAAGAAAAAACACTCACTAATCAGAGCTCAGGAGATCACGATGCTTCAGCAAGCCGGGGCAAACGAGATCTGGGGGTTGGAAGGTAGTGGGGGTGTATTACAGGTAAGGGGAGTAGCTCAGAGCAGATGCTAGTGAAATTCCGGTTCGGATCAGATACGAATCTGGTATCCCCACAGGTTGAAGATCAAATAAAGTAAACTACTTCAGATCTAATTTTCTATCCAAGAGAGAGAGAGAGCACGAGAGAAAGAGAAACAAAATTAAGAATTTCATTTTTGACATTCTCCGAGGGGTTTTGGGAATGCAGTCAAGCAAACCTCCTCATAACATTTCCCTTGGCTGCAGCCCTGGAAGTGGCATCAGTAGAGTCATGTAAACAGTTTTAAACAATGGGTAGTGACTTGAGAAACAGCAGACACCAAATTACACAAAGTAGATTTTTCATCACAATAGGCAAACCGATAAACATTCCTTATATTTTCACAAATGGACAGGATAAACTTCAACATATGAGCCTGACTGCTAAAAATTAAAAAGAGGAGCTGCAGATTTATACACTTTTTCTCCAAATGTTTCAAAAACCTTCCTTATTCTTTTGTTAGAAGTAGAGAAATTTATATTAACAAAATGACTATCAGCAGCTGAGTTTACTAAAGCTATAGCTGCTAGGTCAGGTCAGGTCAGGGTTAGTACATAAAACCTAAATGGCTGAGGAACTTTATATAATCTATCTGCTTTTTGGGGTGGTATTATGCTGCCAGTCTTGGAAATTGTATGTGGTGACAAAAACATCCTTCAAAGCAGAAGCAGAATAAATAGGTGTAGGTTGACGAAATTCCTGTTGTAATAAATCATAATTCGCACTGAAACAACAGATTTACTCTAGAAATAGTATCAGGGGAAAGATAATCCGTCACAGGGACTATACAAAGTTACACATTCTTCAGAATCTGAATCAGAACTCTGTGGAGATATTACATCCTTTGTCTCTTCACAATGTGTTTGATGTTCAAGTTCTAGAATCTCTTCAGGAAAATAATCCCTTTTCATTTAACAGAACTATTCATACAAGAGGAGGAGAGAGCCTGCACTAAACCTGAAGCCAAGGCCAATGAAATTACTCTTGTCCAGTGTCACTGAGGCAGGAAAAGGCATGTTTAGTCTTTTGTTTCTTGACAGAAGTCCTGAAGAAACAGACACAGAATTGCCAGCAATCGCCTCCCTAGGATTGGGCACAGCTTTCTGGCTAAACAGAAAGGCATTCCCTGCTCCTTCTCCCAGGGCTGACAAGAGCTGTTTTCCCCTGCCTAACAAGGACATAACTGCAGAGGATGTGCCTAATCCTCAGTGGCTATGTGGATTACATCAGTGGGATCCAAGGAAAAAGACAAGTGGTCTGTGGAACCAGCTTTGGCCACAGCAGAACCACCCACCTGTGGCTGGCCCAAAGAACTGGCCTGATGTAGTGGCAAATGCTACTTAATTTTTTCTTTTTGTGGCAGGAAAAAGTTACATCTGGAGAACCAAATGGTTGTTCCATGGTTAAGCTGAAAAAGGTGCCACATTGCCAGTGAAGTGAAGCAGCAATAGTCTATTAGATGAAAAGAAAAAATAACTTTTATTCTGAAAAAAACACAGCAAAAGCATTTTAAACACTCAGACCCAGCAATTCAAATAACACCAGTTTCTCCACAGAAACTGTAGGCTGAATTAAGTTTCAGTTTTTTTACCACAAAAGCAAAAAAGTGATGTTCCACTATAAGAGTGAAAAAAGTTAAAACGGTGGAAAACACTTTTTTCCTACCTAAAATATAAAAGTAAGCTTTCTGTCACAAAAAATAAAGTGGATGTTGTATTCCCCAAAGGGAACGTAAATGGAACAGCATTAGCAGACCATTGATCCTTGAAAGCCCAGAGAGGGGCACTTTCTTCAGTGGCAGGAAAGCTGAAGGGCTTGGTACCCAATCCCGAGTTTAGACAGGTCAACTCAAGCTGACTAATAGTTTGAGCACAAAGAAGATGCCATGAAGCTTTGTAGGCATGCTGGCTATTATGTTCATGGCAGGACATGCTACTGCAGCAGTAATCAAATGAAGAACATGTACTCCATCACGGTCATATATAGTACAACATGGTTTAGATATAGTTTTCTGCTTGGTAGTAATTATTAAAATATGCAATATTTCCAAAGCCAAGTGACTTGCACACTGTTTGCAAGGCACTGGGTGAAACCAATGATGATGAAAAACTGCTATTGATAACTGTCCTACAAGTTGTACAGCTTGAGGGATATTCACTGTTATTTTTATTGCAGATTATACATAAGTATAATTGTTCATATTTATGTAAATATCTCAATAAAAAAGCACTTGGAAAATAAACTTGCTGTTAACTTCTTGCTGTTATGTGAAAGTCCAAGCCTACAGGGACAAAACATTTTTCAGCAAAAGTCAAGTATGTATAGTTTCAAACATATGAAAAGTTGCTTGTGAAGCTTCAAAGAAAAATGTAATTATGGTCTTGAGTGTATTATAATATATTAAAGTACTGATGTAAAGACTGAATGGACTTGAGGTCCTCCTGCAACTTAAAAACACGTACACATCTGTATAGTTGCATAAACATGATTTTAGTGCAAGGAAATCACTCCCTCTATACCACGGCTACTGCTAATCATTCCTTTAGGCCCTTGGGTAACCATGGGGGGATATCTGTAGTTGTCCAAAATATCATCCCCTCACATCAAATTACTCAAGGCCTTAACTTGTATTTGTTAATCGTGATTTGGTTCTCCAGGACCTCCAAGTATTACCTCTTTGCTAGATAAAAATCCCCAGTAATGCCTCCCACAAAGATCAAAAACATTACCTTATCACTGAGGATTAAATATCAAAACCAAATACCTTACTGCTAGGGGATATCAAACTCCTAAGCATTAAGTGGTACACCCAAAATCTCAAAAAGTGTATATGCTCAGCAATTTATGGACTTTGTTACTGTCAATGCAAACTATCCACTAGAGGCTCTAATATCCTTGACCTGGTGTTTAACAACATACGCCCTGCATGAAATTCATCCCGAATCTCCTGTCTGTACATATGTGACCACAAGTCAGATATATTCTCTGTCAAACCTAGTGGTACCACCCCGCTAACAAATGAGACTGTCTTTAAGGGCTTTAACAGGCCAAACCTACTTCAGCTAGTAGAAGACCTAGGCAAAATTTAAAAAAAAACAATTGCCTGCAAATGGGCCCAGCTAAAAGGGCTACCACGTTCCCCTCTAACCTTTACGAACACAAACAGCTGCACAGAAATCACCACATACTTATCTTAAAGTTAAATTCAGGAATAAATCTCTCTAGTGGTACTCCCATATTAAACTAAATTATAGAACAAAACATGAAAAATGATGAAAAGGTACAAGAAATCCTCATTCGCTTATTTCATGACTACAGTGAAACATGTCAACAAGAAACTTAGGGCACTATTAGAAAATGCAAAGCAGAGTACAAGCTTAAGGTTGCTATAGATTCCAAAGGAAACTACAAATCTTTCTTCAGTTATGTCAAGAAATCAAGGAATAATGTCAAACAATGCACTGAACGCTTCTGTATTGATATTGCATATTCCAATCTCAAGGATATAACCAGTATATATTTAACACACACATTTAGTGCTGCCTTTACCCCACCTCACAAACTTATCTCCAGTATCCCTGAAAATGTATTTTCCCCAGAAATCAGTTTGGAACAAGTTTTAAAATCTCAGTTAAAAGATTAAAAGTAATACTTCCATTGAACCAGACAACATACCAGGCTGTATCTTCATCACTGTCAAAGATGGACTGAGCTTCTACTTAAACTTTTAACTTCAGCCTATGAGTTTGTACCCCATGCTTGGAGAATAGCCACTGTGACTCCCCTAAATAAAGATGTCTCCCTCTACATATCCAAGCAATTATAGACCAATCGGCCTCAATATCCTTATATGTAAAGCCATTTATCATAGCAGAACTCATTTATGCAGAATCTGGAAACATCTAGATCTCAATTAGTTTGGTTTTATGAAGGGGAGGTTCCGTCTCCTGAACTGAGTAAGCTTCTTTGAAATTATTACACAGGCTGTGGGCAGTGATCACTCAATGCGCATGGTTCATCTCAAACGGATCATGGCTGTTGACACCATCCTTCATGCTGATATGGTTTAAAACATTAGAAAAACTTAATGTAACCCAACCCCCCATGTTGTCCACTGAATTGCAGATTGGCTACATGACGGATCTCCAGGTTGTGAAAGTTGCTGGTAGCCCCCCCCCCCCCCCAAAATAAACATAAAAATTGTAACTAATAGGGCACCACAGGGATCAATGCTGGGGCCTCTCTTGTTTGTCATTTATTCTGCAGACATCCAGGTCTATATCCTACAATTGTGGATGACCAAGTTTAGTAATGACTGCAAGCTGGATAGTGTTTATCCACTGATACATGAATACTAAAGAGCTCCAGCAAGGGCTGGAATATACACATCTTTGGAGTACTGGAAATATTCTTAAGTTAAATGTAAGCAAGCACAGTTTGAGTAACATTTGGTAAAGAACATAAGCTGTTCCAATCTCATGTTTTTAATGGTACTCCTCTTCAGACAGCGATGGTCATAAGAGACCTGGGCACTTGTGTGGACAATTCTCTCTCATTTGATCATTAAGTTTCCTCCATGTTCAGGAAACTGCGTCCCGTTAATTTCCAAGGGAATGTTTTCAGGATCCAAAGAAGTAATTCTGCCATTATACTCTTCTCTCATCAGCCCAGTCATTGAATACAATGACCCATTTGGTATGTTTAAAATCAAAGCATACTGCTCAGGTAGAAAGGCCCCAGAGATACCTTACCAAGGAAGATCAAAAGCCTTAAAATGTTTCAACTATTCTGATAGAACTGTCACTGTACTCAGTAGCCTACAGGCTGCTACAAGGTGACCTGCACTTTTCCTTTCAACCGAATCATACTTTACCTTCCCTTTCTTGCCAAAAAGTACAGTTTTGTACCTACCATAAAAGTAGATGTACGATAGATATGCAACTGCAGTCCTTACATATGGGTTGTCCTGCCTCAGGCAGCCCTTCGGTCGGCCGGATTCCAAAGTCTGTGTCCGGCGTCGGCCGATGTCAGCTCCTACCTGACATCAGAGCGGCCAGGGTATAAAAGCATCAGTCGACGCCATCTTCTTCAGTGTTTCTTGCCCCAGATGCCAGGTGCCCTCCAAGGAAGGTTAAATTTAGAGAATGGATAAAAAATCCAGACATGCACAACAGTAATACACAGATACACCATAACAAATATCCCCAGCTAATTTGAGAAAGGGGGAGCGGACCCTAAAAAGAGAATAACAGAGGGGTAGGAGGGAGGGAAAACCTGACTGCAGTTGCATATCTATCGGACATCTACATTTATGGTAGGTACAAAACTGTACTATGTCCTTCAAGAATGCAACTGCAGTCCTTACATATGGGTTGAATACCATAGCCAAGCTGGGGGTGGTAGGATCTAAGATAAGGATGGTGTAGCTAAAATGCCCTGCAGGACTGCCGAAGCAAGGCCTGCTCGGGATCTGGAATATAAAGGCAGGTTGTAATGCTTGGAAAATGTATGCACGGAGCTCCATGTAGCAGCTTCTAGAATGTCCTTTGTAGCCACCCCTCTAAGAAAGGCTGTGGAGGTGGCTGTAGCTCTGGTGGAGTGTGGCCTGATATTGGCTGGCACAACTTTTCCATGGAAAGAGTAGCAGAAACTGATGCAGTTTCCAATCCATTTTGAAATTGTTTGCTTGGAAATTGCCCTTCCTTGTACTCCAGCTGCGTAGGCTACAAATAGTTGGTCTGACTTTCTGTTGGCCTTTGTTCTGTCCAAGTAGTAGCGCAATTGTCTGTGTATGTCCAAAGTGTGCAGAAGCTTTTCTCCTTTATTTTGAGGATTGGGAAAGAAAGTAGGCAGGTGAATTGCTTGATTTAGAGAAACCCTGAATATCACCTTTGGCATGAATGAAGGATTGGTTCTTAAAGAGACTCTGTCCTGATGGAAAATGAGAAATGGAGGTACTGCCATGAGGGCCTGCATCTCCGAGACTCTTCTTGCTGAAGTAATTGCCAACAGGAAAACTGTTTTCCAGGAGAGAAATTGCAATTCTGAAGATGCTGCTGGCTCAAAAGGTGGAGGGGTTAATTTTTCCAAGACGAAGTTGAGGTCCCATGCAGGCACTGGTGGTTTCCTTGGAGGTTTGATATTCTTTACCCCTCTTAGAAACTGTCTTAGCAAAGGATGTGAAAACACACGTGGATCACAGTTGTATTTTGCTGAAATTGCTGAAGCGTGTATTTCTATGGAAGAATATGAAAGGCCATTGTGAAGCATTTCTGCCAAGTATTCTAGTATCTGTGGGATGCTCATTACTGATGCATCCTGACCCCTGTTGGCATTCCAGATGTTGAATCTCTTCCATTTGGCTGAATAAGTTTTTCTGGTGGAAAGCCCGCGTGCTTCTAGTAAGATCTCTTGAACTTTTTTGGAGAGAGAGATATGGGGAGAAATCATGGAACCCTCCAAGCTGTCAGTTGCAATGTCTGCAAGTTGGGATGAACAGTCCTGTAATTGTGCTGAGTTATAAGCAGAGGCCATTGAGGCAGGGGCCACGGCTTGGTGCGAGTTATGCTCCTTAGTAATGGATACCAGTGCTGCCTCGGCCAGTCTGGAGCTATCAAAATGCCCTTCGGTTGTTCTGCTTGGATCTTCAGTAACACCTTGGTCATTGATGGTAGAGGTGGGAATGCATAGATTGTTAGAGAATTCCAGCTGAAGGAGAGAGCATCCATTCTCCAGGCTTGAGGATGGTGTGTCTTTGAGCTAAACTTCTTCAGATGATGATTGAGGTGTGAGGCAAAGAGATCTATGTCCGGCCTTCTCCATGCATGAGTTATTTGTGAAAAAATGTCTGGATGCAGCATCCATTCGTGCGGATCCATAATGTTTCTGCTTAGACTGTCCGCCAGAACATTGTCCTTGCCTGGAACAAACTGGAATTGCAACTGTATGTTCAGTTTCAGGGACTTTTCCCAAAGAGTCATTGTTAGTCTGCAGAGGGGGTTTAAGAATAGGTGCCTCCCGGTTTGTTTATGTACCACATAACAGTGGTGCTGTCTGTCCTTATTAGCAGATGACCTTGCTGAAGAAATTTTCCGAAGGCCTCGATTGCCTGAATCACTGCCAACATCTCTTTTTGATTGATGTGCAGATGCAATTCCCGGGGAGCCCATTGCCCTTGAATGCATTTGCCCTTCCTGTGCGCCCCCCATCCATGATCTGAGGCATCTGTTGTAATGGTTTGGCTTGCTTGAGGTTTGCTGAAGGACATGCCTTTGTTTAGCAGGCTTGCTTGTGCCCACCACCAAAAATTCCTTTTGTATACATGGAATGAGTGGAATAGTTGCTTCTAAGTTGTGGCTGTGTTGAGACCATAAACTTTTTAGGTACCATTGTAGTTTTCTCATGTGTAGTCTTGCCAGTGGAATCAGAAGAATGCAAGATGCCATGTAACCCAGGGCCTGCAGGATCTTCCTTGCAGTCATCTGGGTGTGCTTTGCTAGGCTTTTGAAGTAAACTGGTTCTTGTTTTTCTTTTGTGAGGAAAGCCATTTGTAAATGTGTCCAGTTTGGCTCCTAGAAAAATTATTTGTTGGGATGGCAGTAGTCTTGTTTTTTGAATGTTGACTGTGTATCCCAAAGCCTGCAGTAGATGAATGACATAGTCCAAGTTTCTTATCAAGGCTTGCTTGCTGTCCGCTTGAATAAGGCAGTCATCCAGGTAAGGGTATATTTGTATCCCCTGGAGTCTGCAGTGCGCAAATACTGATGCCAGGCATTTCGTGAATACTCTGGGTGCAGTAGATAAGCCAAAAGGCAATGCTGAGAATTGATAATGCTCTGGCCCTGCAAGAAATCTGAGGTATCTTCTGCAGCTGTGTCTGATTGGGACATGCAGGAATGCCTCCTTGAGGTCCAGAGTAACCAGCCAAGACCCCTTGCCCAGCATGGGAAGGAGTTGCTGTAACGTCAGCATTTTGAATTTTGGCACAATGAGAAAAATGTTTAGAGCAGACAAGTCTAGTATAGGTCTCCATTGCTTTTCTTTTCTTGGAACAAGGAACAGTTGAGTAGAATCCCTGGCCTTGTTCCTGAGGAGGAACATTTTCTATTGCTTTGATTTGTAGTAGCTTTGAAACTTGTAAGAGTGCCTCTGCCCTTTGATTGTGTGGCAGGTTTGGCATGCCTTGTCTTGCTGGTAAGGTATGGAAGTGGAACCTGTAACCTTTGCCTATTATGTCCAAAATCCATTTGTCCTTTGTAAAAATGTGCCAATTTTTTGAAAATAAGGATAATTTTCCGCCTAGAGGTGCTTCTCTTTGAGCCTTGGTCGGCGGTGTGAAAGTCAAGTCATTGTGGTTGTACCTGTGGAGCAGCAGAAGTCCCTGCGCCACTTCTCTGATTTGTTGGTTGCCATTGGCGGCCCCTGTAGGAGCCTTGGTATTGCCCTCTACCTCGAGCACGCCTGTTTTTTCCCCTTTGGAACTTGTCAGTGTCTGGAAAGGACCAATTCTTTCAAGGCCAATTCCTGCTGAACCTTGGTGGCTGAACCTGGAGGAAATCTTTGACTGTTTGTACTGATTTAGCCTTTTCCTCTATTGATTTCAACACACCCTGTGCATTAGCACCAAATAGCTTATCTTTTTCCAGAGGTGCATCTAGAAGCTTTATTTTAACATGATCTGGCAATGTCTGTTCTTTCAACCAAGCATGTCTACGTATGACGGCCCCTGTCATAGCTGACCTACATGAAGCTTCCAATGCATCATAACCACACTGAAGAAAATGATTGCTAACCTGCTGAGTATTATATGTACCAAATCCTGCAAGCTATCTAAAGGCTTAGGAGAGGCTAATTTTTTCTGTAAATCATCCATCAAGAAATCCTGATACTGAAACATATGAAAAAGACAGTAAAGTGCCCTCATGGCAAGAGTGGATGAAGTATAAACTTTTTTACCCCACCTCTCCAGGGACCTAGATTCCCTGTCTGCAGGCAAAAGGATTTTTGGCCGTGGAGGTGGCCACTCCTTTGGACCCCTGAGAAATAGTTTCTAGATCAACAGAGTGTGCCTTAAAGAGATGTTTATGAGTATCAGGAACCCTGTAATATCTGTCCGGCTTGACCGAAGCAGGGGGGAGAGAATCAGGAGAAGTACTGGAGTCTTGAGAACACGTCATCCAATACAGCTAACACTGGGGGTATAGCTAAAGGCCTGTGCTGGGGTAACTTAAGGAACGTCCGAAGCCATTTCCTGGAGTCGGAGAAATCCTGGCCCTGCCACTGAAAATGCTCTCTCATGGAGTGGAGAATCTCCCCGAAAGAAATATCCTCAGGAGGAGAGGCAGAGGGAATGGATTCATCAGCATCCGAATCCTCGTAGGCTGGGAAAGATTCTTCCTGGGAATCTGAATGGTCCGACTCACCAGAGGCCTCCTCTGAGGAAAGAGTATCCACCTGCTCAACCCTAGGCCTTTTGTCTGAAGGCGGCTGAGAACCTCTGTCTGGATGAGCCTGAGAGCCCCTGATTAAAGAAATTAGATCTGCAGCTAAAGTCATGATCTGTTTATCAGAAGTTGAACCCTGTGGAAAAGATTTAGGAGGGTGAGACTTAGCCTGGCTGGCAGCCTTAGCACGTGTGTAGGCCTTAATGGACATAGGCACAGGAGGCCTTGCTGCCCCACATGCTGGAGTAACTTTGTCCACCAGTATGGTGTCAGGCAAATCTTGGGCTTCGGTTTCAGGGGGAAAATCAGCAACCGGCACCGAGGTAGCCTCCGGTACCAATGTGAGCGGTAAAACGGTGTCGTCGGCCTGGAGCGGTTGAATTACCGCCTCCGAAGAGACCGATGCACTCGCGGTAGGCTTTAGCGTGGTGTCGTTGGAAGTCGCTGGCCGCGGATGTCGGTCCCGGTCCTTCCGTTTTTTGGAAGTATGTGCTGTCGGTAGTTCCGACGGCATGATGTAGGAGTAATTTTCTCCAAAAAAGTCTACAGCAAATTCTGCCCGGCGCCTAAGTGTGCGCTTATTGAAGCAAGCACAGGCAGCACAGGCCGAGACGTCGTGGTCTGGGCCGAGGCAGGGAAGGCAGTAAGAATGGAAGTCCTTATGAGGTATTTGTTTACCACAAGACAAGCAATTATTAACTTTTGCAGTTTTATCTGACATCGGCTGAGGCAAGAAAAGGTACCCCAATGGGGTACTTAGCTTTTTGATGACTTCGGTATCTGAACACACAGGAGCTAGCCGACCGGCACTTGCGAACTGCTTCTGCTTAGGGCACCGCGCGGCAAGAAAGACTGAAGAAGATGGCGTTGACTGATGCTTTTATACCCTGGCCGCTCTGACGTCAGGTAGGAGCCGACATCAGCCGACGCCGGACCTAGACTTTGGAATCCGGCCGACCGAAGGGCTGCCTGAGGCAGGACAACCCATATGTAAGGACTGCAGTTGCATTCTTGAAGGGCATCCAGTAGCTCCACAAACACCTGCAAGAGGGACTTAAATCAGCACCAACAAATTAAATAAGAGTCGCTGGAGAGACCCTCCTAAATCTATATACTCCCACCCTATGGAACATGTTACCACTACAGGTCAAAAAAAGTATTACTTTGATTACCTTTCAAGCTACTTCTCATGACTGGATGGGCAGACACAAATTTACACCAGGACTGTCTTGCAAAGCCCTGCACAATTTGAGAGGAAAGCACCATTAAGTACTTGAAAAGGAAGGCATGAACTTTAAATGTACCTGCTTAAAAGGTGTGTATGGCTAGGCATCAAACAGTCCTGATGATCACTTGCCTAAATGAATATATAAATATAACCATTGATCTTGCAGCATGTTATCCGTATCTGCTATATTTCACAAAATGACAAGCAGTTTTTATTACATTGCATACTACCTGTCATCATAAATATGTAGATCCTATTTACTGTTGTACACCAAAAGAAAATCTGCAGAACGAGGATGCAAATTAAAACAAATACATTGTTTATGGTGTAATGTACAATATGTTGCATTCTATACAGATTAAAGGTTACAGTAAGGGTTACTGTGGAAGCTCTATTTCCTAAAAACATTACTGCAGTGAAAGTATATTTGGGTTTACTGAAATAAAGCAGCTTACAGTAAACTCTCAGTTAACCAGCACCCATGGGGATTGGTAGATGCCTGATAAAAAGAAAAGTTAAGTACTCACCATAACGTTCCATCTGAGTTGTTCATTTGTCTTCAACCTGTGGGTTCCTGGATATGGCATGGATCTGATGGCCATATACCCATGATCTTAATCTGAGCTCCAAGCTCCTCCCCTACCCACAATGCCTCCCCATCTCCTTCCTTCTTTCAGATAGAGTTTGCTGCCCAACTAAATTCACCCCCAACCCAAAACCTTGTCCCATGCCAAAGAATCTATAAACAAGAGGCAATAGGCATCCTGGTGATAACCATATCCTCTACCAGTTAGATCACCACACAGTCTATGCAAGACAGGGGGAAGGAGGGAGGGACGGTTGAAGACAAAAGAACAACTCTGATGGAACATTATGGTAAGTACATAAACTTCTTTATCTGAAGTGGTTGTCTTCATTTGGTCTTCAACCTGTGGGACAGAGTCCCCAGCTACTAAACACCTGGGAGGCCCTCATGTAAGGATACTCCAGAGCACAGCGGAGCCAAAGGACACCCTGTTCCTGGATAGGATGTCCAACTTGTAGTGCAAGATAAAGATACGAGATAAAGTCCAGGTAGCTGTAGAACAAATATCTAACAAAACTGTGGATCAGAAGGCAGCTGAAGTAGCCATAGACCTGGTGGAATGTGCCTTCACTTGACCTGGCGGAGTTAATCCCTTAGTTGAATACGTCAACAAAATACACTGCGAAATCCAACAAGCGATTTTGACTTGGATACTGATTTCCCTAAGATGGGTTTAGAGTAGGATACAAAGTTGGTCAGACCTACGGAAAGCTTTAGTCCTGTGCAAGTAGAAACGCAACTGTCTGTGCACGTCCAACAAGTGCAATTTATATTCTCCCTTGTTTTGGAAATTCGAGAAAGACTGGGAGATTAATAACCTGATTAATATTGGATTCCAAAGCTACCTTAGGAAACAAGGAGGGATTAGTACGCAAGGATACCCTATCCTTATGAAAAATCATAGAAGGTGGTTTGAATGACGATGCTTGAAGTTCTGAAGCCCTTCTGGCAGAAGTAATAGCCACCAAGAAGGATGTCTTCCAGGACAAAAATTGCAGATCCACAGAAGCTGCTGGTTCAAAGGGAGGCAAAACCAACACCTGTAAAACCAGCGCAAGATCCCACGGCAGTGTAGGGTCCTTGATCGGTGGCCGAAAAAGAAAGGTGCCTTTTAGGAAGGCTTTGTAGAGGTTAGAAAAAGCTAAGGAAGCCATATTATGCCCCATATGAAAATTAGAAATCGCTGTAAGTTGAACCTTGACTGCAGAAAAACTAGCACCTTGTTGGAAGATCTCTGCTTAGGATTCCAAAACTGAGAAGAGTGGAGAAGTGAAGGGATCTATGACATGCTGTGAGGCCCAGATAAAAAAAAATCTCCATTTACTGGAGTAAACCTTTCTGGTGGAAGATTTATGAGCAGCCACCAGGATCATTTTGACAGGTGAAGATAAACTAGGAGTCCTGACAATCAGGGGAATTGGAGCAGTCAGGCAGTAAGCTTCTGACTGCCCAGGTCTGGATGGGAAATCCCTTAAGGATGAGAAATGAGATCCAGAACTGGATCCAACAGCGGTGGAGCCACCAGATGAGACCACAGATAGGGAAACCTGACTTGGTGAAGCCAGAATGAGGCAATGAGGATTACTGGGCTCCCCAGCCAGAGAACTTTCTAAAAAAAATTTGGAATTAAGAGAAGACGGGGAATAGGCATACAGAAGACTGGGGGGGCCCAAGCATCTTTGGGGGGGGTTTCCCTAGAGAGGGGTTCAAAGCAAAACACTCACTGCACTTTATGTTGGAAGGAGAGGTGAAGAGATCGCAGCAAGGCTGACCCCACTTGAGAAAGATCCGTTTCGGTACTGAAGGATTCAGAGACCACTCGTAAGGCATCAGAATAGACATGCTGAGCCTGTCCACTACAATGTTTGACCTCCCCGGAATGTGGATTGCCACCAGAAAACAGCTGTTGGAGATTACCCACCCCCACACTCTCATGGCTTTGCGAAAGAGAGGGTAAGACCTGGTTCCCCCTTGTTTGCTGATGTACTAGACCGCCAATATGTTGTTTGTCTGGATAGCAACTGTTCCTGGGGAAGACAGGCACGGAGAGCTTGCAACGGTAGAAGCACCGCCCTCATCTTCAGGACACTGATATGCAATTTAGTCTCATAAGGGGACCACGTCCCTTGGACTGTCCTTCCCGAGCAGTGTCCCCCACCCTAGCAGGGAGGCATCCGTTGTCACTGTGGCAGAGGGGAATGCGGGGAGAAAGGGACAACCCCAAAGAAGGTTTGCAGAATGTAACCACCACAGAAGAGAGTTCCTGCACACCCAAGAGACTCTGACAGGGTGAGACAATGAAAGTTCTAACATGGACCATTGGACTGCAAGAGTCCACTGAAGAACCCGCATGTGAAAGCACTCCAGAGGCAAGAGATTGACCATGGACCTCAATGCCCTTAATATTATTTCCACCGTCGACGGTTGGGCTTGAAGGATACCCAGGATGTGAAGTTTCAGTGACTGTATCCTCTCAGAGGTAAGAAAGACCTTGGTTTGAATTGTGTCCAACCAAGCCCCTATGAAATCTAATACCTGAACTGGGAACAGTGAAGACTTGCTGAGATTGATGGTAATGCCCAACCACTGGGCTAGGAGAAGAAAGTAATCCCTTGCTAGACAGAGCTGATGCCTGGAAGGGGCAGCGAGGAGCCAATCATCCAGGTAAGGAAGACCTGTATGCCCTGGAGTCTCTGGTGTGCAACTATTACTGCCATCACTTTGAACACCACCCTAGGGGCTGTGGTGAGACCAAAGAGGAGCACTCCAAACTGGTAATGACTGGTCCCAGCCAGAAACGGAGGAACCTCCAAAAGCACCTGTCCATTTTGATGTGGTAGTACGCATGCTGGAGGTCGATTGAGCACATCCAACTGTTCTCCTGCAGGAAGTGCAGGATAGACTGAAGGGTGACCATCCGGAATTTCATCTTGGCCACTGACAGGTTCAAGGTGGATAGATCCAGAATTGGTCTTGGGTCCCCCATCTTCTTTGGCACTAAAAAGAACCTGGAATAAATACCTAATCCAGACTGGTCTTGGGGGACATGTTGGATGACCCATTTTTCTAGCAGCTTTGTAATTTCCAGTACTGCATCCTCCCTGTGTGCAGGTGGAACGTCTGGGAGATGTCTGGGTGGTAGAGGTGATTTTAGAAAGGGGACTGAATAGCCTCTGGATATCATATGCAACGCCCAACAATCTTTCATGATGGGCTCCAAGCTGTTGGGTGTAGCAACAGGTTTCTCCCGACTGCCTACAAAGACGAGCAGTCGGGCAACCCTTCAGGGCTACTGCGTGGGACTGTCTGAGAAAGGTTCGAGACCCTTGATTTCTCAGACCCCCTCTGCTCCCTGCTTCTAGGGCAGCGTCCGGCAAATCTCCCTCTGACCCTGGGGGAAGGTAAGACCAAGTGTCCTGGGAGAAACTCCGATTTCCAGAACCACATCTTCTTGGTCCCTTGCTGATCCCTGGAAAAGGATTGTTGAGGGGCTGAAAAGGGAATCCAGACAGCCAGAGTCTTTCCATCCTCCTCACTCTGGATTATGGTGTCACGTATCGTCTTCCCAAAAAGGGAGGAACCACTATACAAGGCATTCATAAAGGATGCCTTAAAGGGTTCCAAAAAGGCACACAGCCGAAGCCATGCGTGACTCCTGATGACAATGCCAGTGCCATCAGCTCTAGTGGTGCCTTCCATTGCATGGGAGAGGAGACGCATAAAATGTGTTAGCAACAGATGTCAGGGTGGCCATCCAAGAGGAGAACACTTTCTTATCCTCTTGCTGACATGGACCCCGGGGTAGACTCGGTGATCTCCTTGACCAGATCTCACTGCAGCCTAATCACATGTGCCAGGTAGTTCAGTGCCCAGACAGAAAAGGTCACTGAAGCATACACCCGCTTCCCAAAATGATCCATCATCCTGGACTCTCACTCTGGAGGCTGGACCATAGAGCTCTCTTGAGCAAACTTCTTCTTAGTGGCAGCTGCCACAACTATGGCATCAACCAGGGATCCTTTATGCCAATGCGTTCTGTCCAAAGAGGGGCTCAAAACTTTGTCAGAGCATTTGGGAATGGGCTCCACCGAATCAGGTTCCTTCCACGCCTGAGATGCAATCAGAACCACCAACAGACACCCAGAAGTAGAGGGTCCTGAACCAAAAGCCTCCAGGTGCACCGATTTGTCTGGGTTAGGTTTCTGGACAGACCATACCCTACGCTGGCGTAGGACATCCATGATGTCTCCAAAGGAGACATGATTGGGGGAACCTTCCCCTTCCTCCAAGTCGGTGTCTTCAGCGAGCGACTCCAGTGAGGAATCCAAATGCCTCCTTTTGCACATGCAGATCCAAGGGCTCCAAAACTGGGACCAGATCGGAGAAGGAGATATAGGGATGAACACCAATTGCATGTCCCCAGCTCCGAAGGGAGAGGGGCCATGGCAAGACTCTTAACTAGATCTGGGTCCAAATAAACTTCTGCATCATGCTGTCCATCTCTGCTTTGGAAAGACTGCGGGTGGAATGAGATGAAGTGGCCACCAACACTGGCATGGAGTGGCGGTGAGGGAAAGCCTGCGCTAGGGACTAGGTCTGAAGCTCCTCTGGCTCTGGGGAAAACCGGGGGGAATGGAGCCAGGGGTACTCCGACCTCAGGGCTAACCTAACTTTGGAAGAGGGCCCACCAGACCAGAGCGGTCTAGGGATTGCTTCTTGGACCTACCCCTATGCTTAGATGGCTCATCTCCATCCCTGGACCTCTTGGCAGGAGGTCGAGTCCCAGAGGCTGGGATGGAGAGAGCAGAAGAGACCGAGGCCTGTGCCTCGGTGGAAAGAGAGGGAAGAAGTCCTTTTGAGATTAACTTATTTCTCCTGTCCATCAGTGCTCAGGGATTAAACCCGGCACAGATGGAACAGGTCATCTCTAGGTGGGCTGCCACCAAGCATACCACACAGTGTGGCCATCGGGTGGGGAGAGCTTAAGGCCAAATTCCATGCACTTTCGAAATCCGTGTTTCCGGGTCTCAGACATAGCAGAGAAACCCAACAATAAACCCACATACAGGTACACACACACAAAGAAAAATGGACTCTCTTTTTTAACCAGTGGTAACGTGCGGTAGGGGAGGGTAAAAAACTAGAAAAGGTAACTAACAGAAAAAATTTAGCAAACAAGGGAAATATTACAACTCTTACCTAGACAAATGAGATCTGAAGGAAACCAAATAGAAAAGTGGAAGCAAGTGACAAAAACAAACTCTGAACCAGGTAAAACGCACAAAATAGACTGGCAAGCAGCTCCAATAAATCCACTTTATTGTAGGTCCTAGCAGGTGATGAAAAAATTGGTTCAGAGATCTGAAGGAAGGAAGAAGATGGGGGCATTGTGGGTAGGGGAGGAGCTTGGAGCTCAGATCAAGATGCTGGGTATGCAATCATCAGATTTGTGCTGGATCCGGGAACCCACAGGCTGAAGACCAAACAAAGACAACAACTTCAGATCTGTAGTTTCTGGTTGCTTGAGAGTTGCTATTAAAAATAGGCCTGACTAATACTGTACCCTACACTATTTGTTTGGTTTGACTTGTTCTCAGGTTGGGGAGAGAGGGAATTTATTCCCATCTTCCTTTTCAAAACTCTAAAAATGTAAGGTATGTTTGTACGGGGGGGGGGGGGGGGGATCCAAGTGCAACACATGAAAATTGTACAGTATTTCTTCGATTTTTTTTGCTAGTTGCTTGAGTTCCGGTTAACTGAGAGTTTACTGTATTACTAAACACTAAGTTAATTAAAAACTTTGCATTATTTGTTAAAGTTGTGCAGCACACATGGGAAAAACAAAAAGAAATATAATTTCAAAAAGATATGCTGGCAAAGAAGTGATCCTTTCTTATGATGCTTCATATTGTGCATAGGAACTGTGTGTTCACAAAGAGTGTCTAACTGTATTAAGGACCCTCTGGGCTTTATGCTTCATTACACCTACACCAGCTGAACAGAAGTGCTTACAACTAGATAAAGATGACAGTAACTTCTGAAATCCACGGACTACATAAACATTAGCATGGTCATGTATTTACAACATACACGGACCACAAACCACTGATTAGCTATTCAGTGAAAGGAAATCTATTCAACAAATGGCGTCAACAAGAAAACAGCACCGAGCGATAGTACAGGGAACATGCAAGTATAAAATCACACAAACGAGGAGGGCATTCTGCTAAAGCACATTACTGATTAAGCTCCTTATGAAAGATGCTATGAAAACTGTATCGCTGCATACTAAAAAAATTAAAGAATGGAGTGACAAAGAATAAAACTCTGCTAGAAGTTCACAAATATGCATTGAAAGGTTGATTTAAAATAGCTGGGGGGGGGGGTTCATATTATACTATTCCATAAGACTACATAGCCGAGACAGTTGTGTAGCGAGGGAGGGAAGTTTAACATCATATTCTACCCACAAAGCTGTTCAGGAATGCTAAAATTGTTGCATCAAGCTTACCCTAGAATGTCTAAATTAAAAAGTTTGGTCAGATCATAATAATGGCCTAGCCAAGGATACAAAGATGCAGAAAATTAAGTAAAGATGTGCGACGAATGTCAAACAGTAAATCACCACTAAATGTATCATTAATTAATGAATAACTTCAGAAAACACACTCACCAGCCCTATTAACGTCAAAAAACACACTCACCAGCCCTGCCCATCAGGCCCATCTCCCAAGACACTGTATTTGACCCACTCACTATCTTCCCCCAAACACTATTTTACCCACTCATCCCCCGAAGAAAATGTATTTTACACAACTTATTCCCAGCTTCCAGGCCCGGTCCATAACACCATGAAGCAAGTCTCTTTCTTCAGGGGAAGAACCTCCTGGTGACCACATAGCCAAACATGCAAGCCTGTGGCTGATGCCAGACCATGTCCCTTATCCACACTGTGCTGCACTCGAGGTCCTTAATATCCTTTTGCAGAAATGTGCTATGAAGCAAACAAACTCTTTCACCTAAGGACAGATTTAGTACTGACCGCTTAATCTTACAATTCCATGCTTGCTTCTCCAGCAGTTAGTTCACTAGCCATTCCAAATGGTCTGGATAGGAGTCAGAGCTTTGTTCCTCTGGGCAATGGAGTTGGTCACTACATGTGGACTATATTGGTCCATTCCCTGGAAAAAATGTTTACAGTTTTAAAAGACACAAGCTCAAAATTGGATGAATATGCATACTCATCTTACTACTTTGTATCCAACCACTGTAAAACAAGGTTTTAGCCCATCAGATGGTCCTACAAAACATACAACTAACTAACATCAGTTGCCGTTCAGCGTAGGACTATACAAAAGGAGAAACAGTTAAAGTTGCTCTCATTGAGAAGAAGGTGAACACATGGCCCTTTACGTGGAAGTAAATGGTAATGCTGAAACATTTGGCTATACCTAAACTTTCAGCACTAGGGAGTTAATGTTTGTATATGTGGGTTGGGGCAGACTAAGGGTTAGGGAACAGGATATATTTTGTGCTGTACAAGTGTATTTATATACGTCAAGTATCTGCATGTGCACATGCCCTGTTTAGTAATAATGCTAGGGAAAAGGGTTGCAATAAGGTAATGTGTAAGGTTGTAGGTTAGGATACAAGAATAAAATGGTGCAATGAAGGGCCTCAAGTTCTGTTAATGCTTGTATATCAAAACAGTTCGTTTCATATCTACTGCATTTTCTGTAGACAAATATATATTTTATACACCTTTGTACATTTCACATTTATGCTACAACTGCATTAAAATTAATTAATTAATTAATTAAACGCACACATAATTGTAGGACCTCAGAAAGCCTAGAACCTGATAATAACCTTGCTCCAGCATTACACACTTTGCAAACATTGTGAAGAGGAGAAGATCACAGTTCATCTAATGGTGTGGCAGGAGGCAGGGCTGTACAGATTTTGAACTGTACCTGAAATATATTGCATGCATAGCATAATAAAAGCCAATAAAAAGCTTTATTTTCCAATAAACAGCACAGATTGCTGATTAAATATTAGAAAGCAGCTGACTTCATTTTACACAAGTTAAAAATTGTGTAATATGAAAAGTTGCAGTACCTTTAAGAAGTCAACCAAGTTACCACTTGCTGCTGGAATGCACTTGTATCACAGTACTATGATATATGACATACAGTAGTAAAAAGTTTAACCATGCATGATTTACCAATAAAAAACTACGTTCATTCTATCATGAATTTTAAATGCATGCATCTATCAAGCAACCTTGCTCCTGTTTAGAGATTAATTCAGACAGTCTACCTATCGTACCTGCAGGTCTGAAGAGACTGAGCTACCTGGATCAGAGTCTTTGGGTAAAACAGGGCTCCCTGTTGTTCCCTCCTCATCTGAAGACATCTGCACAAAGAATCAATATTTTCAAGTAATTCATTGTTATTAAGAAATGAAGCAAATACAATCAACTACTTTTTTTTTATAGCTTCCTACAACCATCAGCAGGAATTCAAATAATGTCCAATAATGACTAATACAGTCGCACAAAATGTCGCCTGACTAAATTAAAGAAAAAAATGTAAAAGCAAATAATGAAATGGGTCAAACTTAAACTACTGCATGCAAATGTATTTACCCTAAAAGCAGTTCTTCAAGGAAAGATCACTGTAACAGCAAATAACACTCAAGTTGTCTTCACCTTACTGATGTCATCACACGGTCAGAAATTCTAAAAGCAGTGGCCTCTTCCCTGCGAGATACCATTAGACAGAGTCTTACCCTGATTAAGGACTTAGTAGGTAGCGGAGGTTCATCTAGGTCACTTGTCTGGTCAGGATAAAAGAGACAAGCGGTTGTGGGTTCAGTTGAAGCAGCTTTATTACACACAAACACATCAGGAGGCTTTGTAACAAACAAACTTATAAACAGACTGACTACCAAATTCATACATGTTAATACTCTGGCTGTTCTCTCAAAATGGCACTGCTGCCTGCACGTGATCACTATTTTTATGCAGGTGCTTACATCTGGAAATGCTTCTTAAAGTTACATACACACACTCTACTCTACATCCTCCCGAAATAGATCATATACTAAATGATCGTATTCAATGACATGCAATTACACAGAAATGATCTCTTGACGTCCAATTATACAGCACTAATTCTTTGATATGCAATCAGACAAAATTAGACGCACACAAAACAATCATGCCCAGGGTGGATACAGAGACATGTTCTTCGGTATGAACACTGTCAGGGTTGTTCTGAGATCTATAGTCTGTACCACAGGTACAATGCTGCAATATCATTTCTGACACAGGAAGAAGATGCCTGTGGTTTCTCCTATATTCTATATCCTCAGATTCCACTAAATAGGATCTTTGCTTGGCACATATACCTCTCACTTAAACAATTCAGTCAAAGCTTTTCGTCATTTGCATCCTCACAATCTCGCCTCCTTTCAACAGATGAAGAAATCTGCTCATTTTATCATAGCAGGACTTCTGAAAGGAATGCTTCTTAAAAGTTGGGCTTTGCTGTTTTTAGAATTAGGCACCAACAAACTAAAACTGATAGGCAAGATTGTTCTGGCTTACCTAGATAGAAGTCTCCGAGTAGGCAAACCAAGTAGGTTGCCACGGGGTAAATTTCCATGATTAAGCAAATTCAAGAAGATAATCGGTATTGTCACGCTTTGACCTCTCTAGTAATTGCTTTGCACTCTGTACTGCACATTCAGCAAGGCCGTTTGACTGTGGGTATTTCGGACTACTAGTAACAAGGATAAAGTCCCACTCTTTTGCAAATTTCTGAAACAAATCGATTGGTATACTGGGTACCGTTGTCAGAAATAATGGTGTGTGGACTACCACGAACTGAGAAATGACATTTCATCTTCATAATAACAGCACTGGATGTTAGGTTAGATAGCAAATCAATCTCAAACCAGTTGAGATAAGAGTCTACCAACACTAATTAATGTTGATTGTTACACTCAAATATGTCAGTGGCTACTGTTGACCAAGGTAGTTCAGCAATCTGGCTTAGATGATGTGGCTCCTTTTGCAAATGTGGTTTAGTACTGTAGCATACTGAACAAGAAGAAAGCACTTTATCAATGTCCTTTGATAGGAAAGAACAAAATATTAGTCCTCTCACACTTCTTTTGGTAGAAATGGAACCTGGGTGGCCACTATGCAAAATCTGAATGTATGCACGTTGTACGGAAGTAGGAACGATAACCTTTGAAAATGATATCATCTTCCATCAGCATCTCATATCTGTACGGAAAATAAGGTTGTACTGCTGGCAGTACCACAGGATTGCTTTGACAGCCATAAAACACTGAAGTGGTTGAGCTTTTGCAAAATAGGATCAGTCTTTGTATGATCTGTTAGCTCAAGTCCCATGGTAGAAAAATTACACACTTCCATGGCATCAAAGTCAAAACTCTCGGCATCAAGCTGTTCTGTGGTATTTCTGGGCGATCTGGATAAGGTATCTGCCAGATAAAGAAGTTTGCCTTTTGTACAGACCATTCTGAAATTGTACTTTTTAATTTAAGCATCATTCTTTGCAGTCTTGTTGGAGCGGTATGCATAGGCTTCATTAAAATAGTGACTAGAGGTTGATGATCAGTTTCTATTTGGATAGCTCGGTTCGGCCATAGACAATCATGGAACTTCGAGCATGTGAACACAATTACCAAAAGTTCTCTCTCAATTTGAGCATACTGCATCTCGGTTTGGGTAAGAGTTCTAGATGCATAGGCAACAGGTCTGTCCGCCTGAAGAATAAGTGCGCCAAGACTGAACTCTGAAGCATCACAGGAAAGAACTACTGGTTTGAGAACAGCATAGTATCCCAATGTAGGCGGGTTGGCAATGTGCTGTTTGAAGTTATCAAATACTCTCTGGTGTTCTTCTAACCATGACCAGGCAGCATTGTTGTGTGTCAGTTCTCTTAAAGGCGCTGATAACTCACTAAAGTCAGGGATAAAATTTGCCCAAACAGTTAACCATACCAATAAAATGCTGCAAGGTTTGGACATTGTCTGCAGCTGGCATCTCAAGAATGGTTGCTTGTTTAGAAGGGTCTGGTTGTAAGCCAGCAGTGGTAAATAAATAACCTACATAAGCAACTTCTGGTAATCTGAATTTACATTTCAGAGGACTGAGCTTTAAGTTCACTTCATACGCTCTGTCCAGAACTTTCCTGAGGTTTCTGTCATGCTCTGCTTCACCACTGCCTCCAACCAGTAAATCAACTAGTATAGAACATGGATATCCTGAAAAAATTTGCTCCATTGCATGCTGAAAGACTTCACTGGCAGAATTTATTCCAAAAGGCATCCTGAGGAATCTGTATGTATAAAATAGGGTACTGAATGTAGTCAGTGGTGAAAATTTGCTATCAAGCATTACTTGCCAAAATTAACTCTCTGCATCCAAGACAGAAAAAAAAAAAAAACAGTGGCATCTGACATAAGGGCAGCAACCTCCTCGACTGTACGCATAGGATGATGAACAAGGCATTAATGAGACCTCTAGTCTTTTGGGTCAATGCATATTCTGATTTCATCTGAACTTTTCTTATGAGCAGCTAACATGAAGACACCCACTCAGTTGGTTCTGTAACTGAACAAAAATCACACCTTGCTGCACCATTTTGACTAACTCGACTTTGACTTTGTCCTGCATAGCTACTGGAACTCTCCTTGCTGGTTTGATCACTGGACTGACTTCTGGGTCTACTTTCATCAGGTACACAACTGGAAGTTTGCCTAGCTTGTCGTCAAAAACATCAGCATACTCAGAGAAAATAGCATCAGTAATGCTGGAACTGGGACGTGTGTTTACATGATGTACTTCTTAGGTAAAAGAAAGAGACCCAATAATGACTGCACAGGTCTTCGGACTACATAAAGTGCAAGCTGTAATTGTTCCCAGGCGAATACCATGAAAGCACTATTCAGCCTTCGGTATGAATCTCTTCACCTCCATAAGCAACAAGCTTCGCACAACTGGCCAAATTAAGTTGCTCACCAGCTCTCACCCTAGCAAATGTTTCTGCTGACATTACATTACACTTTGAACCAGTGTCTACTTTGAGCTCTGTGGGCTTACCATCGATCAGGACAGTACAAAATAATTCATTCTTTGCCAATAAATCTACTACATTAACCTTTTCATTACCACTGATGCACCATATACATAGAAAGTAGGGTTGCAACTTTCTCTATATGATCAACTTACGTTTTTGAGTGACCTTTCTTAGTAATTGAATGAGGCTTGCTCGATTTACAAAACTTTTGAAAGTGGTTCCATTTTTTTTTACACTTGTAGCATTGCTGACCAAATGCTAAGCACTTCTCTCTTTTAGACTCATCATTGGCACCACAATTACAGGAGTTAACAATAAGACTTGACTTGGGTTTTGCTGACTCACCCTTATACTGCACTGAGCATGTCCATTTTGTTGAGCTAGTCTTGGAACTTGCTAGAAAGTTAAGGGTTCTCCCTGGAAATCCCACAGGGGTTTAAGCTGCCATGTGCTTAGGCCTGCTTCTGCTTGCCACGTGCTGCATACTGTCTATACTTGCTCTAGAGGTGGCTGAAACTAAGCTCTTATCACTCATAAGTATACTTATGTGCTTTTCTGTGAGCTCATGGATTTGCTTAATGTTAAATTGCTGTCACGAAGCAAAATCTCTCTCTCACTGCGGCATTAACACCACACACAAGCCTGTCCTTTATTAACACATCTTTCAAATGACAAAATCTGCATGTTTTAGCCTAATTTTTCAAGTTATAGTGACATAAGCTGCAAAGGTTTCACCAGGCTTTTACAGTGTTGGACTGCCATGGTGTGACAATTGTTGGGTGTTAGCTTGCGGGATCAGGGCTGGATTCACCTAACTTGAGCTAACTTCTGAATTACAAGTCCTTCTTTAGGTATGTTACGAAACTAATGGATGAAAACATCCAGCAATGCTCAGAACTTATCCTAAACGAGGACTACCCACTCTGACCCAATAAGCATCACCTATACAACAGCAAACAAGTTTAGTGCAAAGTGCACTCCAGAAACATTTATCCAAGCTCCAAGTATTGCAGAATCCATTGCACCCCAAAATTATCACCAAGGAATATACTCTGAAGGTGCCATCATAGACCAAACACACATCCTCCATTAGAAACTACCACATCTGGATGTTTAATAAACAGCTTCTAATACACTCTTACCTCAAATATTTAGCCTTACATTAGTCACAAAATTTGCTTCCAAATTATGGTATCACAGATCACAGAAATTATAGACTCTTCAGCCTTATAAGCCTGATCTGCAAAGCTATGAAACTTAATGTGATGAGGTGAGGTATTGCCAGTTATGTCCGGAGAAGTAGGACATTGGATGTGTAACATGTGCCAGCACAGATAGCTGCAGTTTTGTAAAGAATTATACGCCATTTGTACAGATACTGGCATTGAAAAATGTATTTGTAAAAGCTGCTTGTGTTAAAAATGTACCAACAGTGGGCACCGCTGGACAGGAAAGAAATGCACCTTATGTCAAACTGTATTATAACTGCCGAAATAAATATATTGTAACAGAAGATACTAGAAGAGAAGAGGTTAATCTCAGTCCAGCTAACTTTGAAAAATAGTCGGAAATTAGCAATTACCTCGTTCAGGCCATAAAGATTATATTTTACAGTTCTGACTGCGGCCGGAGACAAAATGTCTATGAAAACCAGGACTAGGACCACTATATTGTCCTTAGGGGTGAACTAATGCTACCCTGGAAAAAAAACACTGTAAACATGAGCCAAAAAGCATAAATAGAAATTGATGAAGTCTTATCGCAGGGGATCATCCATTACCAGCAGTTCAAAAAATAGATGCAAGAAAACCAGATATAGTAGTCCATAAAAAGAAGACTAAAGTAGCATTAAGTATTGAAATTGTTACACCCAGTGACTACAGTGCCTTACACAGAGAGAGACACAAAGTCATAAAATACCAGGATTTGCAGGAAGAAACGAGGGCAATGTGGAAGAAAGATACCCAGACAGTTGTGTTGTAGTAGTAGTAGTAATTACAAAAAAGAATTTACAATCATACGTATATATGCTACCGATACATGCAACTCCGTACGAATTACAGGAGTCGTCTTTACTAGGCACTTTGCAAGTGCTGCAAAAAGCACTTCTGGCTAACAAAGACTGAAACAATATTAATATCATGAACTTTGATCATACTTTGACTTAGGAATGGGGTCCATTCCTGTCATGGTATTAGAAACCCAAAAAGACTTGCAGAAATTAAAAAATGGCTTTAACTAGTACCAAAGACATATGCAATGTATAGTTTCTGATATTCATACAAGTCTCAAGGTAAAAGGAAATGGAGGGAACAAGTAGAATGCTACCAGACAAAGCCTAAAATAATGGAGGGGGGGGGGTCAAAGGCCCAAAAATAGGGATAGATTTAAAATGTTGCTCTTATAAACTTAGAAAGCTGCTTGCATGCATTTTCTGTAGGATATGAAGTCGGAAACTTAAATGCATTTGATCATTTAGTGACTTCAATCCTCAGTGATTTGCCAGAAAACCATTAATTTTATGAGGAAAAGACCAAAAGTATGAGACAAATCTGGACAGTTGAGAGGTATGGCCATAATGGAAGCATCAAACAGACAGAACTATAAAGCAGTTATACCACTGTTAGAAGAATACAGAAAAAAGGGAAGAGATCATCAAAAATACTTGGAAAGATGTGTACTGATAGCAGTTCACAGTATCAAAACAGACCAGTATTTGTCATACATTTATTTCCAATAATAATCTAAAATAATCAACACAAGAAAAACAGGTGGTGTGCAAAATATAAGGGGAAAGCACAGAATAAGTAATTCACTAATGATCCTAAAAAGTTTTACAGAGAACTGAAAAACAAAGTAAAAGAAATAGAAGCACTACCAAAGAACAGAAGAAATGAGTAGAGTTTGGAAAAGTGCTTATTAAGAACCTGTTTATTTTTTTTTATTTATTTTACATCTGTTGACCGGGAGTGTCCGACTTGAGCCAAAGCCCTTTTTCAGCGGAGGCCTGGGGAGAAAAGCTCCAGATCATACAAAATTACTGAAGAGATATTCAATAAGTTACAATTCTAAAATCAGTAGTTACCAAGTTAAACAATAAACAAAAGTATGTTTGTAGTTACAGCATGAGAAGCAAAAATGTTGTAGTTTTTTAAAAAAAAACATTTGCTAACTTAAAGTTAAAAAAGCAGATTATATGAAAAGTTTTAGAAGTTACATAGAAGGAATGGTATGCAACAGCTAAACAGGACTGTGTTGGTTAGTTATAATCAGGGAGGGTACGAATAGTGGTAGGTCCAGTGTTTTATGAAGTAGTCTTTAGTAGCTAGCTTAAATTGGTTGGGGTGAGTAAGGTTCCTTATTTCTAGTGGGAGTTTGTTCCATGCAACAGAGGGGTGGTAGCTGTATACGTTACACCCAGTCTTAGATTTAGGTTTGTAAACAGTTAATAGGTCTTGGTTTGTACTTTGGAGATGTCTGCTAGGGGAATAGAGAGAGATGAGGGATGATAGAGCTGGTCAGAAAGCTGGCTGATATGGAATGGAGTGTATGATTTGGATTGGAGAAACAGGTGTGGTAGTTCAAAGCCAGTTCAGGTATTTTAGGGAGAGACAGTGGTGGGATTTATGCTTGTTGAGCTGCAAATCTACCTATCTTGTGATAGGTCGATTCTAGTTTGGTGAGTAGAGAGGAGATCAGATTTGTGATTATTTGGGAGCAGTAAGTTAAGCAAGGTAGGCATGAGAAAGAGTAACCCTGGCTTTAGGGGGCGAGGAATTTATTATTTTGTTATTCTTGTACAGAAGTCCTAGTTTCTGATGTTTGTTCTGATGCAATCGTTAATGTGTAGATCAAACTTTAGTTCATCACCTATGGTAAATGCCAAGTAGTTTTGTGCTAGATTCAACCTCTATTGTTGTATTGTTTAGGAATGTTATTGAGAAGGAAGGCTTGATGTGGTTTAACTGATTTGGGAAGAAAGAGTAGCAATTTTGTTTTTTTAGGGTTGAGGATGAGCTGGTTATTTGTGAGCAATGTCTCTACAGAGTTAAAAGATGTCTGGGTATTAGTTTGGAGTTCAGTGGGAGAGTTGGCAATAGTGATGACTGCAAAGTCATCTGCATACTGGACAATGACAGACTGAGGACAAGAGGAGTAAAATGAGTTGGTGAAGATATTAAAGAGTAGAGGTCCAAGAATCCTTAGGGGACACCTGTTCTCAATGGAAAGGGAGTACACATTGTTAAGCCCCTTCTCACTGACTGCTGCCTATCAGTGAGATAACTAGAGAACCATGTGAGATAACTAGAGAACCATGCGACTGTCCCAGGGGAGAAGTTAAGGTCTGCAAGTTTGTTATGTAGCAGAGAGTGAACAAGAGTGTCGAAAGCCTTCGATAGGTCAAGAAATAGGCAAGATATGCGTTTGGGATCTAGAGAAATAGTGTTGAGGAAGGATAGTAGAACTGTGGTTGTACTGTGTTTGGGACAGAAACCATGCTGTGTAGGCATGAGTAGTTTTCCCTGTGTGAGATAATGCATAACTTGCTTATGTATATATAAATTTCTCTAGGACTTTTGAGAGAGGGGCGAGGATAGCAATAGGTCTGAAATTAGAGATTTCTGTGGAGTTAGCTCCATTGCCAGTATAAAATCAATTTATCAGGGTCAATACAACTTAAAGAAAAAAAGAAAAGAGTCTTCAAGCAAGGGAAGAAGAAATATGGAGAAGTGATAAACTCTGAGCTTTGGCCGGCTAAGACATACCTGCAATCAACTGGACGTATAAGTAAATTTAACATATTAAAACTTGAAAAGAGACCACAGCTCTGATTTCTGTGATCCAGGCAGAATTTGCACAGGTCAACAGAACAGTTGACTAACTGGACCCTGCCTGCAATCACCTACACAAGTGACTCTGCCCTCTTGGAAGACCAGCATTTGTGTCAACTAAGCCCTAACCCTGTTATCTTCCGGTGGTTTCATGCAAAAGAGACTGTAAAATTGACTAACTGGACCCTGCAATCACCTACACAAGTGACTCTGCCCTCTTGGAAGACCAGCATTTGTGTCAACTAAGCCCTAACCCTGTTATCTTCGGTGGTTTCATACAAAAGAGACTGTAAAAGTATGTTACTTATACATGTTTAAATCCAAAACTTCTGACCTGAGTATCTTAATCTAGCTACCTGCCCAGGACTGCCAGCAGCCAACAGCCCTAGTTCTTATCTCTATACTTCTCCAGACCCTTATTTATTACACTCCCATAGTCACTAGTGTAAGCATCCTCTCTTTTTCCCCTAACACTTTTTTTGTCTTTCCCTTACTATTTTTCCCCATTTACCCCTTCCTTACCTGCATAACTCTAATTTATACCTGCTGGCCACTAGGTGGCATCCTTCTATGACTTGGTTTACTGCCTATTAACTTACTCCTTTACTCTTCAGTACCTTTGTCTTGTACCTGGATCTCCTTGCTCCTAACTGCTCTTTTCTTTCTGTCTGGCCCCTGCCATATCTCTCTTCTATTTTACTTTTCTGCTACAAACCTGCACTTCACCACAGCTTACATTTATTACATTTACAATACCTGCTACAAACTTACCTGCTTGTTTCTCCACCTTACTGATTGTCTTCTCTGTACATCTACAACTCTGTTGTGTCTTGCCTCTACATTTCTTACACTTCCCTTAGGGCTCCTTACCCTAACTACATCCTCCCCCTCTTCCCACACTATTACCTCACCTACGCCCACATCTCCATACTCCACCCACTTTATCAGGCCACCTCCTCCCAGTTATTTACTTCTCTCCCTTATCCATATTTCCCGCCTAATACTCATACCTATGCTCTTCCCCCACTCCCTCCCCCTAGCTTTCTTAGCGACCTTATAAATATATCCCCATATCCCCGGACGCCATCTTTCTTCCCAACACGCTGCTTGGCTGTTGTACGTCCTGAACCTGGTGCTGGACGGTTACCCAGTGTAAGCGTGTTTTTGTTAGCTCAGTGTTTTATGATTTACTTCTGTATTTAACTTTTAATGAAAACGAGTGGTTTTTATTCCACGCATCCAAGATTAGTGGAATAGCGAAGCTCTTTTAATATGCTGTGCATGTATGCCTGAATACGGACGTTTCAATGGTTAAGAATTTTCTAGCTATTTGTGCCTATCTAGCATTGTTAAATTGTTATACTAGCCTTGTGAAATTGTTATGTTACTGCTTGTGACTAATCACTGTTGGTCTTTATGCTGTATCTTGTGGTCGTAGCGCTATCCCTCTTTTGGCGCCTTGTTTTAGCTACTGTTTCTACCCCAATCAACTTGTTTTTTCTGGAATGTAATTGTGGGTATCTGGTATCAAAATATATGAATGTCAGCTTGACTGAGCAGCGCTATTTTTCACATGGCGTCTCTGTATCATAGCGCCTTTACATGCTATTAATCTCAGAAACCTCTCTAATGAATACCTTGCGTTATTCTAATGCCCGAAAAAGAGTTTTAAATAATTTAAAAGCCTATCTTGATAGCGCATAACGCAACAGCATTGGGCTTGTCCTATATCAGCCTTGATCTGATCGATACAAGTGTGGTGCGACACATAGTAATTCTTTTTAATTTAAGCTATTTTGCTCTGGAAGTTATGAAGACATAGTCGCATTTTCTAGCCTGTAACAATGAAAAGTTCGCTACTTCTTAAGTTAAGCTAAATTTATTCCAAGCGACTGCGTCCACTGGCATGTAAATACCTTTGACTGTGAAATACATCCACTTTAAGCAACCCCTCACTATGCATCCACCCGTTGAAACTTATTATTTTAGCCTGTATTTCTGTAGTAGCGTATTATATGTTATTTACTATCATATTTTATGAATGTTAATTTGATTGCAATATCCTGTCTTACTGCTGTTGTCAATTTAAAATATATTTAGTATGTTTTTCTAGTGCAAGCTAATTACTAAGGTCTTGATTCTACAGTAGTGTATTATTTGTTACTAACTATCATATCTTAAAAATGGCATTTTGACTGCAATAACCTTTCACACTGGTGTTCTTATGATTTAAAATGTATATTTAGTATCTGCTTTTCTAGGTGAGAATGTTACTATAAGTACAAACGTGTTTAATGCTCACCTGTTAGTTACAAATCTGCTAGAAATTTATAATTGCTCTCTAATATTTTTCTCCATTTTGCCTTTCTATCTTCCTCTCTCTCCCTGTTATTTCTACTAGTTGACTAACTGGACCCTGCAATCACCTACACAAGTGACTCTGCCCTCTTGGAAGACCAGCATTTGTGTCAACTAAGCCCTAACCCTGTTATCTTCGGTGGTTTCATACAAAAGAGACTGTAAAAGTATGTTACTTATACATGTTTAAATCCAAAACTTCTGACCCGAGTATCTTAATCTAGCTACCTGCCCAGGACTGCCAGCAGCCAACAGCCCTAGTTCTTAACTCTATACTTCTCCAGACCCTTATTTATTACACTCCCATAGTCACTAGTGTAAGCATCCTCTCTTTTTCCCCTAACACTTTTTTTGTCTTTCCCTTACTATTTTTCCCCATTTACCCCTTCCTTACCTGCATAACTCTAATTTATACCTGCTGGCCACTAGGTGGCATCCTTCTATGACTTGGTTTACTGCCTATTAACTTACTCCTTTACTCTTCAGTACCTTTGTCTTGTACCTGGATCTCCTTGCTCCTAACTGCTCTTTTCTTTCTGTCTGGCCCCTGCCATATCTCTCTTCTATTTTACTTTTCTGCTACAAACCTGCACTTCACCACACCTTACATTTATTACATTTACAATACCTGCTACAAACTTACCTGCTTGTTTCTCCACCTTACTGATTGTCTTCTCTGTACATCTACAACTCTGTTGTGTCTTCCCGCTCCGTTCGCCCTTCGGGCTCACTCCGCTCCCCTCCCTGCCCCCAAATTCCACCCGCCCCTGCAACCTCTACATTTATCCCCACATAAACACACCCCTCCCTTCTTCAGAACCAATCACAACCAGTTCCTGTCTCCACCCTATCTATAATAGTCCCCTCCTTCCCCCTCTAGTTCCTGTCCCTACCCCATCTATAATACTCTCCTCCCTCCCCCTTCCTATTTACTCTCTAGACCATATCTTCTCAAGCCACTCACTCCAATTCTACTTAACATGCCTAACCATTACTACCCTCTACTACTACTAACTCTCCTAACTACTCTCACCTCTACCTATCTCTCAACCTCGTACGAACAACCCTTACCCTCAACTCTTACCATCCCACGTAAACATACATTATCTACTCCCCCAACTACATCCATAAGCTATCTCATTGCCATCTACAAAACCTCTTATCTCCAACCTAAATATCACCGTCTCTCTCACACTAAATACTTTATTCATAACCATAAAAAACATGATATTTACTATTGCAAACCCCCTCAATTTTATAACCTTATATTAATTTGCTCATTGATAGATGGAGACATACACCCCAACCCCGGTCCTGTCCCATCCTCACTACCAACTAACTCACAACCAGTTAATACAAAGCCAACAGTATCAACTAAACCCCCAAAATCACTCTCAATTGCCCAATTAAACATACGTAGCATTTGTAATAAAATTCCACTAATCCATGCTCTTCTAGATGTCCAACAGTTTGACATTCTCTGTCTAACTGAAACATGGCTCAAACCTTCAATAAAAGATAATGAAATAGTCCCCCCTGGCTACAATATCCTCAGACAAGACCGCTTAAACAAAAAAGGTGGCGGCGTAGCTATATTTTATAAAGCCGGACTGCAAATAAGTAAAACAAATCATACCCTCCCAACTGACACTAATGTTGAAATTATTATTTCAAAACTTCAACTCAACCCTCACAAAACTATTAATATTATCTGTACCTATATTCCCCCAGGTAAAAATCTTACCATATTAGAAGACCTACTAAACTGGCTTTCACTAAACCTCCTACAGGAAACTATACTCCTAGGAGACTTTAATATTGACTGGAACTTATGTAAACATGCTAATCCATCTACCCTTATTAACCTCCATGGCTTCACACAAAACATAACCTCCCCAACAAGAACAAACAAATGTAATAATAAAGAAACCATACTTGACTGGATCTTAACGAATAGTCCCCAGGAAAAATATACAACAGGAACTCTCCCAGATGACCTCAGCGATCACTCCCTAACTTATATTATCAGGCATAAAACTAGTTTTTCTATCCCAACTCAAGTTCGATTCTCCCGTAGTAAAAAACATTTTGACCCCAATCTGTTTCAGAATGAACTTATGCAAGTTAACTGGTCACCTCTTAAAGCTCTCCCCTGTAGATGATGCTGTTAACCATTTCAATAATACTTTTCTCAACATCCTTGAACACCATGCCCCCTTGCGTTCAATACGAATGAAAGCTAAGACAGCCGAATGGCTCTCAAACAAAACTAGACAACTAATCCTTAATAGAAATAAAGCCTGGACTAAATGGCGAACCACTAAAAACATAACTGATCATCTCACTTTTAAACAAAAAAGAAATATGACAGAACAAGCCATCCTAAAAGATAAAAGAAACTTCTATACTCAACTACAACAATCTTCCCTTCACCAACCACATAAATTTTGGACCGCTATTAACACACTGCTATCCCCTGCCAAAGCTGTCACACCTAATCCACTAGGCTCTAACCCTGACTCTCCTTTACAAACAGCTAATGCCTTTAATACCTTCTTTACTTCAGCTATACTAAAACTAGCTAACCAACAGAACCCTGATACCTCCAAAATATTAACCCCTAGCTCCACCTCCCATTTTATCTTAAACCCATACCCACCTCCTATATATTGTCCTCATTTCAAAAACTTAAACCAACAACCCCCTCAGGTGACAAACTACCAGCAGAATACCTCCAACTAGGTGCAAAAGCTATAGCCTACCCCATCTCTGTATTGATTAATAGGACCTTAAAGGAAAGTACTATCCCCTCAGTCTGGAAAATCTCACACATTATCCCCCTTTTCAAAGGAGGTGACTCTACGGAGTATTCTAACTTCCGCCCCATAGCTTTACTATCTCCTCTTGCAAAAATAATGGAGAAATGCATCCACAAACAGTTACTTAATCACCTACTAAGCTTCAATCTCCTAGCTAACTGCCAACATGGCTTTCGACCATTCCATAGTACTACCACAGAATTAGTATCCTTCATAGACTCTATAAACAAAACTCGCAACAATAATACTCCCTCTTCAGCATTCTTTGTTGACCTGTCAAAAGCCTTTGACATGGTTAATCACCAACTCCTCTTACATCGTTTAAAATCCCTCTCTCTGGACAATCTTGCATTAAGCTGGTTCATGTCCTATCTTGAAAATCGCAAACAGGCAGTTCTCTGGGACAACCATCTCTCTGATCTTCTCCCCACCTCTATAAGGGTCCCTCAGGGCTCCATCTTAGGTCCTCTTCTTTTTTCCATTTTTATAAATGACCTTCATCTATCCACACCTCTATCTACCTGTATTCAATATGCAGATGACACTACCATCATTTGCTCTGCCTCAACTCAGACTGAACTTCACTCCCTCACCATAGAGCAATGGTTCTCTAATCATTGTCTCCTCCTCAACCCCAAGAAAACCAAACTTCTCATCTTTCCACCCACTCACCTGTCTCCCTCTATGGATTTCACACTCACATCCAATAATGGCACCCTCATCACTCCAGACCAAACGACCAAACTCTTGGGTATTACTATTGACAACCAACTGAAATTTGACTTTCATATTGACTCAACAATAAAAACAACTAACAGAAAACTAGGTTCTCTCTACAGAATCAAATCTTTCTTAACTCCTGAAGCCAGATCTAATATAGCTAGAACCCACTTAATCTCTACCCTATTATATGCTTCCCCCATATACACTAATCTTTCTAAGTATAATCTCAATAAACTAGCCACATCATACAACAACATTGCCAGATTTGCTACGGCCTCTCCATATAGGACTCACCATTGCTTGAATCTCACAAAACTAGGGTGGCTGGAACTACCCCACCTAATACAATACTATCAATTTACAATTGCCCACAAAGCCCTTCATCACCTAGAGAACACACCAATGCTCTCCACCCTTATAAAACCCTATACCAATATGAAGAACCTTCGCTCCTCTAACAAACTAATGATTCAAACTTCTCTATCAAATAACATAGCAGGTGACTCCACATTTTCCAACTCAGTTGGCAAAATATGGAATCAACTACCACCAGACCTCACATCCCTGACTTCAATTCCACTATTTAAAAACAAACTCAAAATCTTCCTAACCAACCACTGGCTATGCTCTTGCTATAACCCTGGCTAACTTCTTTCTTTTTTCCCCTCCTTCCTCTCTTCTAACCTTCCTCTCCTCATCCTCCTAACTCTAGTATACTACAACTTCCACTTCTTAATTATTTCTGTCTCTCTCTCTTTATAAATAGACATAAATCTAATTTTGCTTCTCACGTATAATGTAGTAATACTGTAAGTAAAATATCTAATCTTATTCACCTGCTAAGCCTCATATTGTACTCTTATGTCTATACATTCTGGAAGAAATTTAAAGCAAATGTTTTCTTTTTATTGTATAATTCTGTATATTTTTAACTTGTTAAGTAGTAGTTAGCGGAGCTTTTCTCCCCGGGCCTCCACTGAAAATGGACATGTATCCAGTTGGACTAGCCCGGTTAACAAATGTAAAATAAATAAAATAAAAATAAATTATGAATAGGAAGAGTCTAGAACGGTTTCCAGATGTATGGAACTTTAGATTCAGAGATTGAGTGACTTATTAGGATAGATATAGGCAAGGGAGTGTGCAGGAGTTTGGAGAATGTATGAAGGGATATTGTCTGCAGATACGGAACATGGTTTGAGCTTAGCGAGTAAAGTTTTGATGTAGTTAATGGGAAAAGGTTTAAAAGAGGAGTTTTCTGTGTTAGTAGTTGGGGGGGGCGGTTCAGGAAGGATAGACGTGTTGTTGTTTTGAAGGGTTAGGGTTAAATAGTTTGGAAATAGATTCAATAAAATAGGTGTTGAATATGTTGGCAGCCTCTTCTAGTAACTTATCAGGACATGGATTTGGTGAGGTCAGATTGCCAGGATGTAGTATCTGGTTTATAGCATTCCAGAATTTCTTTGGATCAGATTTTGATTGGGGAATTATAATAGAAATCTTTTTGTCTTTGTTCATAGGTTCGTAAGTGTGTACTAGGCTAATGGCCCTGGAGCCTTTACAAGCCTAACTGATAGAAGTGCCACGGCATCGTGCCGCCTGATGAATATAAGGCTGAAATTAATTATGTTGTAAACATGCTGAAAGAAAAAGCTTGCTTAAATGCAGAAACAGAGTTTAGTAATATGTGATCAGCAGTCATACTAAATGACCATGGCTTGGAAAATAAGGAACCTGCTGAATGGACATTTTTCCCTTACAGACTTGAAAACAGGATGTATGCAAGAGCAAAAATGCAAAATCTGCTTTTAAAGAATGGACAATGACACTGTGACAATATGTTTCCTCAAAAATATGTTTTTCTGCATGGAAAACAGGACATGTTTATCAGCATTGGCACAAGAACAGATGTTCTTTTACAAAGATCCAAATAGAATACAGGATGTTCACACTGTCAGGAAAGCTGGTTTCTTACAAGACATTGTTAAACAAGGAAGCTTAGTATTGTTTCTACAGGATGAGCAATTCTCCAAAATAGAATATCAAGAGGAAATGTATATGTTTATGCATGACTAAAAGTGTATATAAAGAGCTGTATAAATCCAGTTATGTTAGAGGTATGGTAAGGACACAAGTCCTGAGGTAAATGTTATATCTCTCACATCATCTGTACTATACGAGAAGTAAAGTTGGAACAGTACTTTAAGCTGCAACGTTGTTCCGTTTGGTTTATTATAAAAAATTATTTGTTACTGCTCTCTAAAGTTGATGCTGCAAAGTATATTCTCTCATCAGTGTATATTCTGCAAGTTTCTGTATGCAGCAGACTGTGAATGCAAATATAACCAGACTTTGAATTTTAGCAGAATCCAGCCAGCAAGACTGAGTGTCTTAAGAAGACTTCAAATCCATCACACCAAGCAGTAAGCAGCTCCACGTAATTTTTTCAGTTGTTTTGAAGGGTTAGGGTTAAATAGTTTGGAAATAGATTCAATAAAATAGGTGTTGAATATGTTGGCAGCCTCTTCTAGTAACTTATCAGGACATGGATTTGGTGAGGTCAGATTGCCAGGATGTAGTATCTGGTTTATAGCATTCCAGAATTTCTTTGGATCAGATTTTGATTGGGGAATTATAACAGAAATCTTTTTGTCTTTGTTCATAGGTTCATAAGTGTGTACTAGGCTAATGGCCCTGGAGCCTTTACAAGCCTAACTGATAGAAGTGCCACGGCATCGTGCCGCCTGACGTTCGTTCCCAGTGCCTCTATCAAGTACAGCCACAGGAGTGACCCCTGGGATGAACTTTCTACTTCCCATCCATTCATCAAGATTTCTCTTGAAGAGGGCCAGTGAGGTGCTCTGCTTGACATGTATGGGAAGTCTATTCCAGAGCATGAGCAGTCTCTGGGTTATGAACCTGTCCCTCCAGCATGCTCTGTTGATTGTGGTAATGAGGCTGAGGTCTCTGGAGCGTGTGGTGCGGAGGGATTGGGATTTCTTTAGATGTAGAATTTCTAACAGAGCTGGGACAGACATGGCTTTGTAAGTCAAGCAGAGATCGCTTCTTAGTAGACGATATGAGACAGAGAATAGCTGGAGTTTGAATCCGTCCGTGTACGACATGTTTAATGCCTAGGATCCTCTTCATGGGGTACTTTTGTGGCCTTTCCAGCTGTTGCATTTGTCTAGTGAGGTACATTTCAAATGGGGCATTATACTCTATGACTGGCCTAATGAGGGAAGAGTAGAGAGAGATGATGACGACAACCTCTTTCTTCCTGGATGCAAAACCCTTGGTAATGAGATGTGCCACATGGAAGGACTTTCTGACCACAGTGGCAATGTGGTGGTTGAAGGAGAAGTTGATGTCAACCTGCGTCCCCAGATCTCTTAATACCTTCAGTGTTCAGTGGGCTCCCATCAATGTGGTAATTAGTGGGAACTGAGTTTTTCCCAAAGGGGTGGTGGCCCACTTTTTGGCATTATGCTTAAGGCCATGGTTTCAACACCAGTCACTGGTCTCAGTGAGGCCTTTCTGTAGGATGTCTACATCACTTGGGGAGTTAATAATAGCACCCAACTTGCAGTCATCTGCGAACTTGGTCAGCCAGAGTCCCTCCATGTTGGCCTGGACTTCTGAGAACTACATGCTAAACAGGAGAGAACCCAGCACTGATCCCTGGGGGACTCCACTTGTGACTGATCAGCAGTCTGACGGAGTCTGCTACTCACACTGTGGGTTCTGTGAGCCAGTTTACAACCCACCTAGTGATATTGGGGTTGATGCCTAGTCTGGCGAGTTTATCAACAATTCCTGAGAGGGGAATGGTATCAAATGCCTTGGCTAGATCGAGGTAGTCTGTATGAAATGCCTTGCCCTCATCCACAGCTCTGGTGACTTGAGTCAAAGAAATCAACCAGGCTGAGCAGGCATGATCTACCTTTCACAAAACTAAACTGCGTGGGTACTAGAGTTTGGAGATTCCCTATATCCTTGTTAATTAGGTCCAGGATGATGCTCTCCATAGCCTTGCATATCGGGCTCGTCAGGGTAATGGGGCGATATTCGCAGGGTCTGTAGTTGCTCCTCCTTTATGGAGAGGGATGACTGTAGCAGTGCACCATTCAGTAGGGACAAAGCCTGAGGTGAGGCTGTGATTAAACAGGGCACACAGATATGGTGCCAGTTCACTTTGTAGTTCACGTAGAACACATCCGGGGAGCTTGTCGGGTCCCATGGAAGCAGTATTCTTGGCCTTGGGCAATGCAGCTTTAACCTGTGCTGCTGTAATGCTGGGTGCCCGGCCTTCCTTTGCTATTATTGGTCCTTTGGGGTGGGAAGGGTAAAGTTGGCACCGAATCTGTCAGCCAGTATATTGGCAATATCTGTTGGCTCCGTATTGGCCGTACCATTGTGCAGTAACTCAGAGTAAACCTGGGTGTTGCCGTACAGATTTTTGATAGAACTATAGAAGGCTTTGTGGTTGTTTTTAGTGCCTGCCGCAATTCTGTCTTCATAGCTGGCTTTAGAAATTTTGATGAGGGATCTCAACTTTTTGTTGAGGCTAATAAGGAAGTTTTTCCAGTCTTGGGACTTCACCTTTTCCTGCAAAAGTTTCTTCCTTCTGTTGTAGAGGTTATAATGGCAGGGGACCAAAGATTGGCTTCCTTTTTTTTTAGAGAAGAGCATCTTGGTTCTGTTGGGTATGGCTAGTTCCATGCATTTATGTACGTGTTCGTACAGTGCACTGGTGTATGATTTGGCAGTCATGCATCTATTTTCCATTGACATGGGTGCTTTGAAGTTAACCACCTCTGTTTTTACAAGCCCAAAGTCAGTTTTGGAGAAGTTTTTCATGGTGGTTAACTTTGCGGGGGTGTGGGGGGGTGTGGGTGAGTTGTAGATTCCCATGGTGATTAGTTTGTGGTCGGATCTGATCAGGGAGGAATTGACTATTGATGTAGAGCAACGGCTGCCCATGTTAGTAATAACTAGGTCAAGGATGTTGCTTCCTCTAGTGGGGGTAAGAATGAGCTGTTCCAGGGTATTAGAATTGATGACTTCCAGGAAGCGTTGGGCCAGTGAATTGGTGCATGAGTAGTTTTCCCAGTTGATGGAGGAGTAGCTGAAGTCACCTAGTACAAGAGAGTTTTGGGTTGGACCCCAACAGTCTCCAGGGTGCTTAAGAATGTGGAGTGAGAGTCTTGGGGCATGGTTGGGGGCCTATAGTAGGCTACGACTTAAAAATCACTATTTTACCCAATGTTAGTTGTACCTGAATATCTCAGATGTGTTATGCTGGGCTACTAGTCTGGAGGTGTGCATATCCTTTATGAATATGGAGACACCGCCACCTTTGGAGCTTCAGTCCATGTTATGGAGCCGAAAGGTGTGGAATGAGTTATAGTCTGGTAGCACAGGGCTGCTTTCTGCTGCTTCAAACCAGGTCTCCGTTACAGCACAAATGTTGATGTTCTCCATTTTGAGGAGTGCTCTGAGCAAGTGCATCTTGAGATTTAGACTTCTAGCGTTGGGCAGCATGACCCTCAGAATGCATTTATTTATAGCTGTTACGGTGGTAATTTGGTCTTCGGAACATTGCCTAAAAAGGCACTATGGGGTGGCAACAGCCTTAACCAGTATCTGGAAACCCAGGGGTGACAGATGTAGGCTATCTCTGGCAAAGCATCGAGGTCTGTCAGTCATATCATCCCAAGCAGACAGATACTGGATCCCCTTAGAATGACACCAGAAACTTAGCCAATTGTTGAAGTCAATCACTTTCTACTTGTATTGCAGTATCATTCTAGGCGACTGTAGGATGCTGCTCAGGGCTAGGGTCATACCTGCCTGGGCCACATAATCCGAGAGCTCCTCCAGGTCTCTTCATGTAGTCCAAGGAGGCGTGTCTCAGGTCATTCACACCCACATGGACAGTGACAGAGTCATAATTGTACTTGTTGTGGGGTGACCTGAGTGCTTGTGTTGTGTGTCAGATTCTGGGCACCTGATAGCCAGCTGACTGTTACCTTCTCCTTATTCAACATAGTGAGTGGGACATCAGTGTACCTCACTATCGAGTCACCTATGATTAGTGTATTGGGCAAGCTGTTTTGCCTTAGGGGCTTAGGCTGAGGGGCACACTGTAGTTGAGCTATGTGTCTTATGGTTTGTGCTGTGTTGTGGTGGTCGAAAACTTTTCTGCCTTGGAGGTCTCCATTGTTTGGGTAGATTTCTACTGACAGCCTCCGCGAAGGTGGGTGTGTGGTTTGTGTTTTTATGCGAGAGCTGTGATGGTGGGTGTTTTAGAGGGCTATGTGTTGCATGTGGTGTGGTACAGGTGTTGACCTTCTCCTCCTGACCAGCTATTCCGGTCTTGGCTTGAGAGTGCATGGCTTCCAATTTGGACATACAAGTGCATCTCACAAGTATGAGTGTTAGGAGGAAAGAGGAGAGGGTTGTCTGTGTACATGAAGCAGTTGCTACACTGCCTCAGAATGCCCAAGTTCACCATGTTAATAGGAGAAAGCACAAGGAACTTACCTTTAGACATGCCAGGAGTGACCATCATTATTACCAAGTACTGGAGCTGTTTCCTTATATATTCCTTTTACAGGAAAAACTGGAACTCAAGGTGTCCGAGTCTGTACAGAGCACTGCCAAACACTTGAGAGGAAACAAATACGAAGACCCTGAAAATTTTAGGATGAAGTATTTAGGCAGATATTCTGAAGTTAGAAAGAAATCAAGCAGTACTTACTGAAAAATAAAGAATTAGCTTGCCAAGGATGATGAAAAGAGGGGAGTCGCATGAACGGCTACTACTAATGCTGGTGTCAGCACAGCTACACACTGTTGGGATACAATACTACTATGCTTCTTCTCTCACCAGAAGCAAAATGTTAGCACCAATCCCAAGAAGAGAAACAGGCCATGGCCTGTTTGGTGATCCACAGTCTTGTCCCAGATGATGCAAGGGTCTGCAGGCTTGTAGCCTTTTTTTGATAGATGCCTCAAATAGCAACCATACCAATCAGGTACATTAAGCACAGACACACACTCTCCAACCAGAAAGAGCCAGGAATCAATGCACTCTGTTCCTACTCTCACCAGAATCAGAATATAAGCATAGATTCCAAGCTGTCATAGGTAGGTACTAGGCTATCGGCCCTGGGGCCCTATACAAGCCCAGCCAAAAAGGTACCCTGGCTTTTGCCACCCAAGAAAATTATTTTCCTGCACCACTGTCAAGCAGAGACACAAAAGTGATCCCCAGGGTGAATTTCTTATTTCCCATTCAATCATCAAGATTTTTCTGTCTCCGACAAAGCAGTTAATTAAGGTTTCTGGTGATCAGCAGTCTCCAGGAAATAATGCAACTGCACTCCTTCTCTCACCAGGAGAAAACAAAAGCACTAATCCCAAGATGACTACTGAGAGGCAGAATGTGGGCTCTCCAATAACTGGTGGTCTTGCAATAGATGCTTAAATGTAAGATGAAAAAAATGGTTTATCCTAAAACTGCAGTGTGCACTAGAGGAGTTAGATGTGAAAGTAGCTAACTTAATTTTACCTGTCTAAAGAGTTACGTTTTAGTGTAAAGAGTTACGTTTTAGTGGAGTCTCACCATTTAAACAGCAAGATAGATTGAAAGGGGGTGGTCGCTTTTGTATTCTGGTACTATGAACTACAGTAGGATGGCCAATAAATTTAAATAGTTGAAGGGGAATGATTTCACAAAATGATAAATTTTGTGCTTACTCACACCAGCCAGTAAAAGCAGAGGAAATGAGATATATGATCAAATTAAAATAAGGGGCAGGCAACTAGAAAGACAGTGGTGTTTAAGAATGCAACAGTAACAGAGTGGGAAAATTTTCTGTCAGACTCACAAGAGAGACAGAGCTGTGGTCTCTTTTCAAGTTTTAATATGCAGTTAAAAGAAGAATACAAATAAAACACAGTGTAAAGAAAACAAATCACAGTATACAAAATAGAAAAAGGCAATAAAGTAGTACAAAATACAACAAATAAAAAGCAAACTAACCTGTCTCTCAGCAAACTGTAGCAGGTTCTGGGTGAGCCTTTCCAGTAAAGCTCTGAAATGTTTTATTTTTACCCCTTAAATAGAAGGTTTAGGTCCTAGCTCCACCCCCTCAGTTCACAGATGATTAACCTTAACTGACCTCTTCTAACTTTGTTGAGTTTTTTTGTTTGATTTCTAAGTTCTTTGTACTTCTGCAAGTCAGCTGAAGTTTGGAATGTACCCATTTTTTCTAAGCCCTATCTCTGGTTTTCATAATGGTACGGGTGGTTTTAGATAACTAGGGTGAGAGTTTTGCTTTTTGTCCATACTTTTCTGGGTGGAGCTAGAGAACTTAAAATGCTAATGAAAGTTGAGTTGAAGGCTTTTACTACATCATCTAGTGGGAGCTGTTCCAGTTAATTCTATAAGGGTTGTAAACATGTCAGAGTTAAAGTTGGAAAGTTTATGGCAGGTGATAAGCCAATGTGGTTTAGAGAGATGGGTGATACATCGGAGCACTTTTATAGGCAAGCGGTCACTCAGGGAGTCTTGGTAGTGTTTCTGGATTATGGTATTTGCTAGGATTAGAAACAAGTATCCAGTCTATCAGGAAGCGTGGAGAATTACAGTTAGTATGGGTAGTCGCCTCACAGTAAGACGCTGACCAGTTAGACTCTCAGCTAGAGAGTCTTCTGCGTGGAGACATGCGTGAATGGGCGTACCTTCGTTGAAGGTTGTGCGTTAGGACTGAACTCAGCACGTAAAAATCAATTGCCAATCATTAGCGGACCAGAGTTCCGCTGTGGCGACCCCTAACCGGGAAAAGCCGAAAGACACAACATGGGTAGGTTGTGAGGTTAGTTGTTTAAATCCATAGAGATTTATATGGTGAGGAGAGTTTGGATTGCTGAGGTTCAGCCAATTAATGTCAATGTCTCCAAGAGGGAGTTTTTCCATCTCTTTCAGCCTTCTGGATTAAAAGCCTGCGTTTGCACTGGTTTCCCACCTTTCCTGTAACTAGTCTAGACCAGATACAGATTTGCTGTATTCAGGACTGTTTATAAGCTTCTGAGCCCTCCAAGCCTTTCTGTGTTGGAGGGAAGCATTCTAGCTTATCAGTGGGAGTGATAAGTACTAGGTATCCTATCTACCACAAGATCCAGGTACAGATTTTTAGTTTTAGCACTTGAATTTGCTTATTCGTGCTCAGCACTTGTTCAGAACTTGCTGTTAGCACTAAATAAGCTACAAATTACTACAGCACTCAACCTTCCTCTTTACCTAGAGGAAAACAGTTTTTGTACTTACTTTCCTCCCTTACGTAGAGAAAAACAGCTCTTATACTCACTTTCCTCACTTGTCTAGAGGAAAGTAGTTTTTTTTTATTCAAGCATGTCCAAGGGTCAGCTCCCAGTATTCTCTCCTGTCTATCTGATGAATCTGGGCATCTGGGGTAATGTAGCAATTGCCTCATGTACACAGACAACCCTCTCCTCCTACCACCCAACACCACAACCTGTGACACAGGCACTTATCTAGCCAAACTGGAGGAAAAGCTCTCTCCAACCAAGGCTGAACTTGACAGTCAAGAAAAGAGGGTAAACACTTGCACCACACCACACTCATCACATAGTCCCACTAAACCTACACCAACAAAATCCACACATAGAAACAGAAAAACATTCGCGGAGGCTCTCAATCTGCTCAAGTAACAGAGACCTCCAAACAGAAATGTAAGCAACCTCCACCCCCCCCCCCAACACAACCCAAATGAGACAGAGCCCACAGACTCAGTTTGCCACTCAACCACAGCCCATAAGGAAAAACAACATACCCAGCACACTAGTCATAGGTGACTCTATAGTCCCACTCAGCAGGCTAAAGAAGGAGAAGGTTACTGTCAGCTGCCTGTCGGGTGCCAGGATCCACCACATAACCCACACACTCAGGTCACTCCACAACAAGTACAAATATGACTTGTCAATGTCCATGTTGGTGTGAATGACCTGAGACATACCTCCCTGGACTACATGAAGAGTCATGGAAGAGCTCTCCGATCTTGTAGCCCAGACAGGTATGACCCTAACCCTGAGTAGCATCCTGCCATCGCCCAGAATGATACCGCAGTACAAGGACAAAATGATTGACTTCAACAATTGGCCAAGATTCTGGTGTCATTCTAAGGGGATCCAGTATCTGTCTGCCTGGGACGACACGGAAGACAGACCACGATGCTTTGCCAGAGATGGCCTGCACCTGTCACCCCTGGGATTCCGGATACTGGCTAAGGCTCTTGCTGCCAGTATAGTGCCTTTTTTAGGCAAGGTTCAAATGACAAATTCACCACTGTAACAAAACAAACAAGCAAAAACTGAGGGTAATGCTACTCAATGTTAGAAGTCTAAATCTCAAAATGCACTCCCTCGAGGCACTCCTTAAAATAGAGAACATCGATATCTGTGCAGTGACTGAGACCTGGTTCAAGGCTCCAGAGAGCACCCCTGCATTACCAGGCTATAACTCATACCACACTTTTCGGCCACCTAACCCTGGACTGGAACACCAAAGGCAGAGGTGTGCCCATATTCATTAAGGATATCCACACCTACAGGCTAGTTGCTCAGCATAATGCATCTGAGGTTATCCAAGTGCAACTAACTCTGGGCAAAACTGCAATCCAAATTGTAGCTTGCTATAGATCCCCCACCATGCCCCAGGATTCCCACTCCTCTTTTCTTGATATACTGGAAAATATTACAGTTCAACCAAACACCCTAATAATTGGCGACTTCAACTACCCCACCATTAACTGGGAAAACTAGTCATGTACCAACTTCTTCACTCAAAGCTTTCTGGAATTCATAAATTCCAATGCTCTGGATCAACTTATCCACACCCCCACCAGGGGCAGCAATATTCTAGACCTAGTCATTGCCAACATGAGTGACCAGTGTTCCAAACCTGAAGTCAACTCCTCGTTGGTCAGATCTGACCACAAGGTAATCACCCTAGATATCCACATCTCGCCCCCACCCCCATTAAGGAAATCATGGTAAAAAAATTCTCCAAAGCCAACTTCATGCTTCTGAAGACAGAAGTGGCGAAATTCATGACACCCATGAAGATGGACAATACAGTTACGACTGCTGAATCCTACACAGATGCACTCTATAAGCACTTACGTGAGTGCATAGATCATGCTCTCAACAGAACCAAGACGCTATCCTCCAAAAAAGGAAGCCAATCTGGTGGCCCCCTGCCATAAACTCCACAACAGAAGGAAGCAACTGTTGCAGATGAGTAAAATCCCCCGAGTGGAGGAGTTCCCTGGTCAGCCTCAGTAAGAAGCTGAGATCCCTTATAAGACCCACCAAAGCTAGCTATGAAAACAAAATCGCCACTGATTCTAGGGACAACCACAAAGCATTCTATAGCTATATCAAGAATCTCAATGGCAACACCCAGATCTACTCTGAGTTACAGCACAACGGCATGAAAATTATAGAACCAACTGATATTGCCAATGTCCTGGCAGATAGGTTCAGTACTAACTTTACCCCCCTCTTACCCCCTTAAAGGGCCCATAACTATACAGGAAGAATGCAGAGTCCCTGTAATCACAACTATGCAGGTAAAAGCTGCACTCTCTAAAGCCAAACACACAGCATCCATGGGACTGGACAACATCACAGGCTGCGTTTTACACAAACTTCAGAATGAACTGGCTCCCCACTTAAGCACGATGTTCAATCATAGATCATGCCTCCTGAACCTGATCGACTTCTTTGTGACAGTCACCAAGGCTGTAGATGAGAGTAAGGTGGTTCACACAGCCTATCGTGACCTTGCCAAGGCTTTCAACACCATCCCCCATTCTGGAATTATAGCTAAACTCACTAAACTAGGTATAAATCCCTACATCACAAGATGGGTTGCCAATTGGCTCACTGACAGAACCACACTGTAAAAGTTGCAGACTCCAAATCTAACTTCAAACCAGTGACAAGTGGAGTACCACAGGGTTCAGTCCTGGGACCTCCCCTGTTTTTTTATCTACTTCTCTGAAGTACAGGCTAACACAGAAGGCCTTTGGCTAACTAAGTTCGCAGATGACTGGAAACTAGGAGCCATAGTTGAGTCCCCAAATGATGTGGACATCCTACAGAAGGGCCTCACTGAGACAGATGCCTGGTTTCAGAGCCATGGCCTCAAGCTCAATGCCAAAAAGTGCACAGTCATCCCCTTTGGCAAAAACTCTGTACCCATGAACTACCAACATAGGAGGCAGTCTACGTAATGCCAAATGTGTGATAAGAGACCCGGGGACCCCCGGTAGACAGTAGTCTCTCCTTTGATAATCACATTGCCACAGTAGTCAGGAAATCCTTCTATGTAGCATACCTCATCACAAAAGTGTTCTCATCTAGGAAAGAAAGAGGTCATTGTTCCCCTCTACGCGACACTCACACCCATTATAGAGTATAATGCCCCATTTGAAATGTACCTCACAAGACATCTGCAGCAGCTGGAAAGGCCACAGAAGTACCTCACAAAGAGGATTACTGGCCTCAAAACAGATGCCCTACACTGACAGTCTCAAAAAACTCCAGCTTTACTCCATAGCATATCACCTACTCAGAGGTGATCTCTGCCTAACATATAAAGCTATGTCAAACCCACAGCTGTTGGACATGCTACACCTAAAGAAATCCCAATCCCTCTGAGCTACACGCTCTAGGGACCTAAACCTTGTCACCACTATAAACAGGACATACTGGAGGGATAGATTCCTGTCCTAGAGACTTCACACACTCTGGAACAAGCTACCCATACAAGCTACCCATCTATGTCAAGCAAAGTTCCTAATTAGCACTCTTCAAGAAAAATCTTGATAAGTGGATGGGAAATAGGAAATACACCCACGGGGATCACTTCTGCAGCTCTGCTCGACAGGGGCACAGGAAAATAACTTTCTTGGGTGGCGTAAGCCATGGAACCTTGTTGGCTAGCCTTACTTAGGCCCTTGGTCCAATAGCCTAGTACCTACCTATGGCTTCTTTAAGGATATTTTTGGAGAGATACGAAAGTATATTTTCTAGTAGGGGAATGTTGTCCCCTGGTGGAATATATATAGCTACGACTGTTATGACAGTATAGTCATTAAGTTTAAGGTTTGCTGCCAGAATTTCTGTAGGTGTAAAGGAAGGAACTGGTTGCTTAGGATGGGGGAGAGTGAGGTTATTGGAATAAATTAATACAATGCCACCACTTTTTTTTTTTTTTTTTTTTAAATAATTCGGTCTTGGCGAAGTATATTGCAACCTGGGAGGGAGAACATCTTTATCATGATTTGGGGTTTAAGCCAGGTTTCAGTTACAGAGATAACATCTGGGGTATGATGAGATACCCATGCATGAAACTGGCTTAGTTTAAGGTTCCTTCTAGTAGTGACAGAATAGAAAGAAATTTGTTTATTTGATATGGATGAGTGGCTAGTATTGGGTGAGGTATTTTGTGGGGTGGTAGGGGTAGTAGTAGGACCAGTGTTTGGATGCATGTCACCGGATAGGAGCACGGTCCTTGGGAAATAGTAAGGTTTCATTTTTAGTAGGTAGTTATTAAGGTACTTTGCCTTATTCTTAGATGTTACGTAGGAGGGAGGGATTTTTATTTTAGAGAATAGTATATTCATTGGAAGGATAGATGCGAAGATGGGTATGGGTTGCTGTAGTTAGGAGAGGATGCGTGAGTGAGGGTTGGTAGGGACTTTATGAACAGGGGTCATGAGTGTGGGAGGAAAAGTGATAGTGTGTAGGAGGAGTAGGACAAAAATCATTGAGACAGTTATCTTTGTAGAGGGAAAGAGGTCTTATAGTTGGGAGATTATAACCCACTGTGATGAGTGTGACTAAGTTGAGAGTTTGGGAGGGGTTAGTAGATAGTAGTGGGATGAGAAGTACTGAATCCAGTGAAAAGTGAGTATGAGCTGTGATAAAAATCAGGAAGTTAAGAGTAGGGGGTGGGAAGTAGTGTGGATACCGTAAGGGGAGGAGTTTGAGTGTGGGAGGAAACAGTGAATAGGAATAAAGGAAAGGACATGGGGGGGTGGATGGAGCGGGGCTATGCCAGAAACAAAGGATTTCACAGAGTCAATCAGTAGATATGAAAATAATAGAAGGAAACTGTTAACCTATATACAGAATTATATGAGTATACTGTATTTTTTTACCTCTCTCGCTACTGGGGTCTGTAGCAATAATGAAAAGGGGTTAAAGCAGTAGAGGGGTATGCCAGAACCTTTACGTTTTTATTAACAGAAGCAAAATATAAGGACCTGGATGGGATTAGTGGATCAGGTTCCAGCCAAGGAGTGGGAACGGCAATCCGTGATGGTGTGCTCACCGCACTTATCTAGGTATGCAGGACCTTAATTCTTATATATTATAGTGTAATTTATCACACACATGTCGATTAAGAGCATTTACATACTTTGCTTAAACTTATACAGGCAATATACCGATTGCAGTTTGTAGCTGGGATCGTTCAGTTAAATGGCTTGGTCAGGAAACAAAACACAGGCTGAAATTGCAGTTATTGTAGGGGGCAGTCTAGGAGGAAAGTTGAAAAAAAAAAAACAAGGAAAGAAAGGTTACAAGGGACTACAGTAAAGGATTAAACTGCCAGGCAGTGTTGCAAGGTATATTCTAAACAACAGCATAAAGAAAACAAAAACAGCATTGGCAGTTTTAAACTGTTAATTGTTAAAGGTTTTAATATCAGCAGCTGTTGAACATAAAGACGTTGAATGGAGAGAAGAATTAAAACAAACAATAAGGAACTCCAGTGAAGAGGATATTAAATAGGATGAAGTAATAACCAGAGACACTGAGACATAATTAAGAAAAGCTTCTAAGTGGAAGGCCCCAGGCGCAGAAGCAGTACCCAGGGATCATTTGTTGCCAAGCAAAGCGATAATGGAAAGTTGTAAAACGGGGAAGAAACTAAGCATGGCATGGATAGACTACAAAAGAAAACTTGACAGTATCCCAAATTCATGGATAATGGAATGCTTACAAATGTACAATATATACCCTACATTGATCAATTACAGTGTAGTGACCATGAAACACTGACAAACCACTTGCAACTGAGCATGACAAAGGGCAAATTACTATCCCAGAAATAAAAATTCAGAGAGATATTCCAGGCAGATTCTTTGTCACCATTGTTTTGTCTTGCTTTTAACCCACTATGCTGTTTAATTAATAGGTTAGGCTTGTGATTATAGTTTGGTTGCCAAAACACTACCTTGTTTAAATATGGTTTACTATTGAAATGTCGAACGGCACTACATCGACTGTACTATAGTAGAGCACGGAAGTTCGAAAATAGTAATGTCGACGACAAAAAAAACAATCTAGGACTGTGTTTTAACATGGGTCGAGGTAGGGGAGATGTTTGTAGTTCTGAATAATACTGACCACCTACCTCGACCCATGTTAAAACCATTGCTAGATTGTTTTTTTGACGTCGACATTACTATTTTCGAACTTCCGTGTTCGACTATAGTACAGTCGATGTAGTGCCGTTCGACATTTCAATAGTAAACCTTTAAATACTTCTCATCTGCTTTCTGTGGATCACTTAAAATTCAACAATTCATGACAGAAGCAATTGAAAGCGCAACTACAAATGGTTAAAACTTTTTTTTATAGATGATCTATGAATGATATTTGGTCTTGATAAATAAGCAAAAGCAACAATTAAAAAAGCAAAGCTGCAGTATCAAGAAATATCACCCTGGGACATGAGTAAAATATAAAGGAATTTGAGGAGGCGGGAGGGTATAAATATTTAGGAATACATGAAGAGTTGGGCCATAAAACATGAATAAATGATAATAAACTTCAGGAATACTGTACAAGACTAAAATAAGAAGTTATGTACTCACCATAATGTTCCATGTTTCTTGTCCCTCTTGCCATTCATTCTTACTTGGATGGGTTCGGAGCAGATCCTCAGCTCTGACTCGGCCGAATACACAGCTGGAAGTCTCAAACTTGGCTTGTGGCAAGGTAGGTAATCCCATGATCATAACCCAGAGGCTCCCTTCACTCTGGAATAAAATCCCAGTCCAGGTTAGGCAGAGTCCCTCATTGACTCTCTTCAAGAGGAATCTTGATGAGTGGATGGGAGATCGTAGGTTTACCCCGGGTATCACTTCTGTGTCACTGTTAGACAGAGGCACAGTATACTAACCTCAAAAAAGGGCATAGCAAAATTCATTTAAAATGGGTGGCGAAAGCCAAGCACACTCTGGCTAGGCTTATAAATGCCCTAGGGCAGATAGCCTAGTATGAACCTATAATGCAGTGGTGCAACTCTCCAGATCTTGTTTGGTGCTAACATACTAATGAGTAATATATACAGGTACGACTCCATTTCAAGGAAAAACAGACAAGAGTCAAGGAGCTCATGTAAAAGAGGAAAGATCACCCACCAGGTCCTCTAGGAGTCCTTGGATGGGGAGTCCTTGGATGGGGTCGTAAGAATAAATGGCAAGATGGACAACAAACATGGAACATTATGGTGAGTATACAACTTCTTTATGTTATGTTATCCTATCTCGCCTTCATTCTTACTTGGATGAGACAGTGTCCCTAGCACCTTTTCCCTGGATGGCTCATGGGAGTACACCTTTGAGCACAGTAAAACCAAAGGAAGCCCTGTCCCTGGAGTCCAAATCCACTTTGTACTGAGTGATAAACGTATGGGGATTGGCCCACATAGCTGCAGTACAAATACTGTCCATAGACATTATGGCCTGAAAGGCAGAGGATGTAGCTAATGCTCTGGTTGAATAACCTCTAATTATAAATGGTAATTTTCTATTATTGGAGGTATAGATAAAGGTGATGCAACATGAGAGCCAATTTGAAAGGGTGACTTTAGATACTGGCATACCCTTTTATGCCTCAGATTTCCTGAAGTCTTTAGTTCTATGCAAACATCTGAGCTGTCTATGCACATCCAATTGGTGGAGTTTATACTCTGCCTTGTTGCTATGTTTGGGAAAAAACACCGGGAGCTCTATGGATTGAGAGCAACCCTTTGGTATAAAAGGATGGATTAGTTCGTAACGATACCCTATCCTTATGAAAGATCAGATATGGAGGTCTGACTGACAGTGCTTGCAACTCTTGAGACTCTTCTGGCAGATGTTACAGCTACTAGGAAGATGGTCTTCCAGAAAATAAATCTGAGGTCACAGGATGAAGAAGGCTCGAACGGTGGCAATGTAAGTTGAGACAGGACAAAATTTAAAACCCATGGAGAAAGTGGTTCTTTAAAAGAGGTCTCGATAAGGAAGTGCCTTTTAAAAATGCTTTACACAACCTGTGTGACAATAAGTTAGGAGAATGGTCACCAATGTGGAAATTCGAAATTGCAGCCAGTTGAGCTATAATAGTTGCTGCAGCTGAGGCTTGCTGGAAGAGTTCTGCTAGAAAATCTAAAATGGACTGAATAGGCGCAGAAAAAGGGTCAATGTTTCTATTTTGGGCCTAGTGAGAACATCTTTTCCACTTGCTAGTATATAGTTTTCTAGTAGAAACTTTACGACTGGACATCAATGTGTGTTTGACTGCTGGAGTGAAGTTTTGAAGCCTGACTAAACTGGGAAGTGAGGCAGCCATGCTGCCAAGTTGAGGGTGTGGAGAGAAGGATGAAGTGCTCCTGACATATATGTGTCAGAAGGTCTGGAGTTAGATCTCAAACCCCCGGCTTCTCCTGAAGATGAGGCCAGAGGAAGGGGAGCCAAATCGGCAGAGGCCAATAAGGGGCAATGAGAATCATCCTGCTTCCCAAGGATTTTGATTTCTGGATGACTTCGGATATGGGGGGAAATGGGGGAGAAAGCATAAAGAAGTCCCAAGGGCCAATCATGTACAAGTGTGTCTCGGTGTCTCCCCCGCAGGGGGAATTAGGGCAAAGTAGCTGCTGCACTTGGCATTCATGGGATTGGCAAAAAGATCGCAGCAAGGCTGACCCCATTTCTGTAAAATCTCTTCCATTATGTTTTGGTTCAGAGACCACTCATGAGGCATTACTACTGCCCTGCTGAGCTTGTGATCCATCATGTTGGATTTCCCTGGGATGTGCGCTGCTACTAGAAAGTGCTGGGAAGAAATTGCCCATAGCCAAACTCTCAGAGCCTCGCAACAAAGTGGGTATGATCTGGTTCCTCCTTGTTTGTTTATGTACCAAACCACTAACATACTGTCTGACAGTATTGCAATCATCCCTAGGTGGAAGACAGCTGTGGAGTGCTTGCAATACCAGAAGCACTGCTCTCATCTAGAATACTGATATGCAAGTGGGCCTCGTGGTCTTACCATATACCTTGGACCGTCCTTCCCAGATAATGCCACCCCACCCTATCTGGGAAGCATCAGTTGTCACTGTAGCAACAGGTTGTTCTGGAGTAAAGGGTCTCCTGATAGTCACATGGTTGGACTGAATGCACCACCATAGGTCCTTTTTGCATGACCTCGTTATTCTAATCAGGTGGGACACAAGTTCTTGGAGTGACCATTGGGAGAATAGGAGCTATTGAAGGATTCGCATTTGCATCCTGGTGAGAGGAACTAGTGTTATGGTTGAAGCCAATGTCCCTAGAAGTTTCAGAATTACCTTTGCCTTCTCCTTGCCTTTTGGAAGAAGGTGAAGTATTTGCTGTCTGAGGGCTGAAACTCTGTCGGCTGGAAGATGTGACATCATGGAAACAATGCATAGTTTACGCCTATGAAGGCAATATGTTGACAGGGCAATAAAGCACATTTTTGTAAACTGACCATTATACCTAACTGAGCACAGATTTCCAGTGTCACATCCCTGGCCTATTGGAGTAGATACTTGGTGTGGTGGCAGTTAAGAGCAAGTGGCCCAGATACGGAAACACTTGGAATCCAAGATGTCTCAAGTGAGCTGTTACTACTGCCATGCATTTGGTGAACACTCTGGGGGCTGTAGTGAGGCCAAAGTGCAGAGCTCGGAACTGATAACGACTGGCTCCCAGCCGGAAGCACAAGTGACTCATTAACGCTCTTGTCCATTTTTATGTGGTAGTACGCATCTTGGAGGTCTATTGAGCACATCCAATCATCTTTCCCCAAGAAGGGAAGTATTGACTGCAGTGTCACCATTCGTAACTTTGACTTTTTGACAAATTCATTTAACTTGCTGAGATCCAATATGGGTCTCCAGTCCCCTATTCGTTTTGGAACCAAAAAGAATCTTGAGTAAGTTCTGATTCCTGTTTGGTCTGTGGGGACTTCTTGGATGACTCTTTTGTGCAATAACTTTTGGATGACTCTTTTGTGCAATAACTTTTGGATGACTCTTTTGTGCAATAACTTTTGGATTTCTATAGTTGCTTGCTCCCTTAGACTGGGTAGAACATCTGGGATTGTTCTGATTTGTGGGACAGGATGGCAAAAGGAAATGGAATATCCTCTGGGTATTACGCTTTGCATCCACTTGTCTTTTGTGATACTTTGCCAGGCTTCTGGGTACAAAGACAAATGTTCTCAGACTGCCTCCAGAGTAGACCAGGTGGGCCTCCTTTCAGGAGCTCTGATAGGGATGTCCGCGAAAGGAATCACGTTCGCCCTGGTTTTGCAGACCTCCTCTGCCTCTAGGACGACGTCTACCATTGTTGCCTCCCCCTCTGCCCCTTGGGAAGGATTCACCTTGTGCGTCTTGGAAAGCTCCCTGGGATCTTTTGAACCACATCTTTCCACTCTTCTGACCTTTAGGGTATGGTCTTCAGGGTACTGAAAAATGTACTCCAATGGCAGAGAAAGTTTTCCCTTCCTGCTCGCAACTGGAGGGTTCATCTTTTACTTTGGATCCAAAAAGTAAGGAACCATCAAATGGGGCATTAGTAAAGGTAGATTTAAAAGGTTTGCAAAATTACACAAGCGCATCCAGGAGCGTCTCCAAGGAAACTCCTGAATCCCGTTGCCCTACTCGCTCCATCCACTGCATAAGATATCAGTCTCGTAGAGGAGGAGTTGACGAGAAAATATGAGGTGGACAGCTGAGAGAATTTAAGGTAGACAGCTGGAAGGATACTTTCTCAGTCACCCTGGCAGCTAATGAACCTTGTAGAGCATCTAAAAGCTCTTTCAGGAGATCTCTTTGCAGCCTTGTAAAGTGTGCGAGGTTGTTCAGTGATCGGAGTGTAAAAGTTGCTGACGAAAAGATATGCTTCCCATATCTGTCCATCATTCAAGAATCTTTGTTCAGAGGATGAACAGATGAGGATGTCTTGGAAAAGTTGCTTCTTGGTGGCTGCTGCCACCACTATAGCATCAACAAGAACATCTTTTGTAAGAAAATCTTTCCCAGTAGGGGCTGACAAAAACATGTTTGGCCTCCGAGGGACTGGTTCCATAGCATCAGGTGACTCCCACGCCTTGACTGACCATGTCCATTAGCTCATCAAAAGGTGGAGAAGGAGGCTGAAAGTTGAGATCCAAAGGCCTTCATGTACACAGACTCCTCATCAGAAGAGTTGGTGGTTTTCCAGCCACCTCTCTGCTTTCGAATCTCCAAGATATCTGCAAAGGAGATATTTTCAGAGGACGACCCTGGGGACACTTCTGACTCCAAAAGGTTAGTGTTTGAGGTGACGGACTCATCAAGGGACTCTATATACTGCCTCTTGCATGTCCTCTTTTGAAGGGGCTCCTCAGAAGGGTATTCTGGGGAAGCCTCGGAAGAGAAGACATACACACACACACGTACATAAACCATATACATATATATATATATATATATATATATATATATATATACATATACATATATATATATATATATATATATATATATATATATATATATACATACACACACACATATATATATATATATATATATATATATACACACACATATATATATATATATATATATATATATATACATATATATACATATATACATAAATATACATATATACATATATATACATATATATACATATATATATACATACATATATATATACACACATATATATATATATATACATTTTAAAAAAT